>NC_137274.1:16930549-17530549 GCF_053477335.1 Acartia tonsa
AATAGATAGATATGTAGATTAAAGAAAGATATTTTCATGAACTAGAGGTATCACCCCTATCCTTTAGTGGCTTCACATCAAGAAAACTATGTCAAACTAATCAAATATGAAGCTCTGAAGCAATGACAACATTTTAGATGCAAAGTTTAGACAAATTAGACAACAAATGAGCATTGACAATCATAAAGTAACAATGCATTCAATAGTCCTAAATATATACAGGGTGTGGCACATAAATACGAACTTTTTCTAACAAATGAAAAATAAAATCATCAATTTTTATTGTATTTTAAAAACTGGGAAGCAGACTAGGTATATGACTATTATAATATTCACTAAAATTGCCTGCATCCTCAATTACCCCCTTATTTATTTTGTCCTATTTTGCTTCTTTCACCTTTTATTTAACAACCTTTTTTGTTAGGTCTTTTAGTTCCTTCCAACCGTTTAGAGTTAAGATTCACATACCCCTCTTACAACCTTGTGCATGCCATTGGTTGGTATTATATTAGTTGGTTTGTCTGAACTGTTGATTATCTTTTATTTTAAAACTAGGATATCATGTTCCATAAAAGCAAAGCTAAACAAATCAAACAGGCAGGCAAAGATTTTAATTTCGATTTTAAGGAAAGATATATTTATTTTGAAATCTGATAAAAATATTTAAAGGCAGACCTAATTGTAGAAAAGAGAAAATTATTAATATCTTTAAGAATACCGCTGCAGAAAGTAAATAATTAGAAAGCAAAGTTAAGATTTGTTGTTTGTATAATGTTTCATATAACTTTAGGAGACAATGCAGTTTATTATGCATCTGAAAGGGATGTTAATGCTGAGTGTTTGGAATATTTCATCTATAATGGAGT
The DNA here is from genome assembly GCF_053477335.1 of Acartia tonsa. Lineage (NCBI taxonomy): Eukaryota > Metazoa > Arthropoda > Copepoda > Calanoida > Acartiidae > Acartia > Acartia tonsa. The sequence goes on from NC_137274.1 coordinate 16,931,416, forward strand.
AGAGTCAGATCAGATAGTTAAGCCAGGTTATCATTATTTAGTATTGTAATTTCTAAGTAGTAAAGCTATTTTATAATTATAAGTATCAAAATTGGGCGTTATCCTCTTAGAATTTTTTTTTCAATTTTTAAAATTTGAGTTCCTCCCCCCCCCCCTCCTGACAGAGAACAACTATTTTAGGTTAGTTTAGGTTATAGGCTAGGGAGCCGAGCGCTGTGGCTAGGCAGACTAGAGGGCCAACCGCTGCGGCCAGAGTTCATAGTTCTGTCAGGAGGGGGGGGGGGGGGGGGGTAGATATACCACACTTTTCTGGGATCTTGCTGAGTCAAGTATCAACTGTTGGGAATATCAAAGGATGACTCCATGCAAAATTTGAGCCGGATCCGGCCAAAACCGGCCGTGAATTTTATGAAAAACCTTTTTTTCCGGTTTTTAGGGGGTATCTGTAAATCGATTCAGCTGGAGCAAAACCGGTTGGAGGTACAAAAAATTTTACTTCAAACGACTCCTTCCCCTCCTTTAAGGGGAAAAACTGAAAAAACGTGATTTTCAAAAGTATGCCCACTTTGTGGGTGTGGGGGGCACTGAACCCGTCACCCCAGGGTCACCAAATATAAAGTCTAGGCGGCTCACAATGCTGAATTTTCACCAAGTGAAAGTCTTGCGTCATTATCTCTTATGAGAAAAAAGTTATTAATTAATTAAAATTTCAAATTGTGATTTTTTGATGGATTTCTTTGATGAAATGACAGGCCGGTCAATTTTTAGGCCATTTTTTGCGGTTTTTGGGCCGTCACGCCCAAACGGTTTGAGATAATCTCACGGGACCTTTTGCCCAACCTAAGTCTGGTTATTTGTGAGGTCTAGGAAAAAAAAAAGACTTACGCAAAAGATTATAATTATAATCTTTACACAGAAAAATGGCACGAGGTGAGGGTTTGAGGGGGCAAAATGAGCCGACCAGCGATTTTTGACGGCGCGCAGCGACGTCGTGCTTCATCCAATCCGGGATTTTTTTTTTCTTAGACCTTACAAATAACCAGGCTTAGGTCGGGCAAAAGGTCCCGTGAGATTATCTCAAACCGTTTGGGCGTGGCGGGCCGAAAACATCAAAAAAAGGCCTAAAAATTGACCAGCCTGTCATTTCATCAAAGAAATCCATCAAAAAATCACAATTTGAAATTTTAATTAATTAATAACTTTTTTCTCATAAGAGATAATGACACAAGACTTTCACTTGGTGAAAATTCAGCATTGTGGGCCGCCTAGACTTTATATTTGGTGACCCTGGGGTGACGGGTTCAGTGCCCCCCACACCCACAAAGTGGGCATACTTTTGAAAATCACGTTTTTTCAGTTTTTCCCCTTAAAGGAGGGGAAGGAGTCGTTTTAGAGACCTAAAGCATCTCTTTGATGTTGAACAACTTTTTGAGGCAGACATTTCTTTATTTATGTTTTATTCGCCTCCGGCTGACCGTATAGCCGTTATTTGCCGCCGAGGGCTTGATTTTTGGCGATTTTTGCCGTTTCCGAGATTTAAATGGACATTTAGGAGGGGAAAGAGTTGTCCAATCAAGTTGATGATAAAGTACATTTTTGTAGGCAATTGCATTGGCTAAATTTCATGTGAAGTAAAATTTTTTGTACCTCCAACCGGTTTTGCTCCAGCTGAATCGATTTACAGATACCCCCTAAAAACCGGAAAAAACCGGTTTTTCATAAAATTCACGGCCGGTTTTGGCCGGATCCGGCTCAAATTTTGCATGGAGTCATCCTTTGATATTCCCAACAGTTGATACTTGACTCAGCAAGATCCCAGAAAAGTGTGGTATATCTTGGGGGGGGGGGGGGAAAGGACACAAATTTTCAAAATTGAAAAAAAAAATTCTGAGAGGATATTACCCAAAATTTAATCATAAAATAAATTAACAATTATACTTTTTATGAATTTCTTGTTAGATTTTAAAAACATGAACATGAACCATATTTCTAGTTGTTCTTTATTTGCATTTGAAATTATCAAAGGCAATTCCTCCGATTTATGCACAACTTTTCTAAAATTTATTTTTTATAACATTTTATCTTTATATTTATTTTTCTTGTGTTTTATTATTTGTAAGTTATCCTAGTAACAATTATGATCTAAATGACAAAAATATCAGGACAAAAAAAGGAGGGAGGGGAAATTTGACTATAAATTACACAATTACCCAAATTTTTCTTTTTGTTGGCTCAAAAACTTTGGAAACTTTAATTAGAAAATTAATTTTTGGTTCCAAACTTATTGTGTTCAAACTTTAAGCAAAAATGGAATAATTAGATAAATCTACATCCATTGTTCTATCTCTCAAGAATCATAAAAAAATCATTGCATATTTAAGTTTTATGGTAATATATTCATTATGAGATTTTATAAAAAAGTACATGTTTGTATTTTAAAAAGATACAAAGTAAATGATGATATAGAAGAAAGAAAAAAATATGAAAATATTCAATTTATGATTGGTTTGTTGAAAATCTCTTATTGTCAATTTAGACATGTTATGATTTTACTAGCAATCTATTTCAAACTTGGCATAATGGTATAATGATTTCTTATGATAACTACAATTTCGAAGCATACAAACTTCACAATCATTACTTAAACATTTATAAACAATAATGATTTTATAAAAAAAAATATTATTTTAGAGGAATACATAGACAAGGTTAAATTAACTTATATTCCAACAATAATTGAAAGACCACCACCCTCCAAAGAAGCCTTGAAGTCTTATCTGGCCACTCATCTAAGTTTGTCAACAAAATATAAAAGAAAAGAGAAATTGATGTTCTTCCTTCAGTATATGGAGGTGGCTACCAGTCAGAACATATTGACAAAAAAAGATGTTTATGAAATTCTACACATAAGAAAAGCTGGACATGAGATGTTTGACACAGTTTTAAATAACTGTGTCAAAAATAATGATGAGGAGTCTGCTACTGAAATTATGAAGTTTGAAAGAGAAGTTCATGATGAAAACAAGTTATCTCTCCTGCAGTGTGCCAGAATAAACCTGGTTGATGAAGAGTTGAAACAATCGATTGTTAAACAAATAAAGGAAGAAATTGATAATGACTGTTTGGGCAAGATAGGGATCAACAAAGAAAGAAAGATGTGGATTTCCATTATTTTTGGCACGTTTCTCTTTTCTATGGGTAGCTATGCAATGGATCAGGAAAGACAAATTTTAAAAATATGAAATAAAATCAGATAGTAACTGCTTTTTACTAAAGAATTATATTAGAAAAACATCTTGGTTTATTTTTGTTTTATTTTTACCATTGCATTGTAACAATATGACAGCATTTTTTGACAGTTTTCTCAAAGGTAGCTTTATCCTAAGAAAATCAACAATTAATAGCTGACTTATAGTATATGTTTTTTCATATGCTTCATTTTGTACAAGCAGATATTAATTTACATGATATAATTTACCAAATAAATTTTAATCCTATGAGATGGGACTTCATTATAACTAAAGATGTTACAAATGGTTCCTACTGCTGCTATGTCAGGTGTGCAACATAAATAGCTAGAGAGAAGAGGAATGCAGTTGCTCATAAACAAGCGCAACTGTTTCCATTACTATGCGCAGTTAAGACTTCTCAGACAAAGGTCATGCAATCAAAGGGTTGGTTGATTGATTGATTGATTAGCCATAGTTTCATAGGGTTTGGGCCTAGATAGTCATGGAGTAGGCTAAGACACTTTTGTCTAGCCCCTAGGGCTAAAAGCTCCACATTCAAGCACATTACAACTTGACCCGCTGTCTCATGAGAGCTACTCATTATTACCTCACCCTCGCCGAGTATGGCAGGTGTCCCAAATTAAGTCACTGTAATAAATGGCGCTCTCCGGAGAGAAGCTTGGCATAATGGTAGTACTGATATTATGTATGTGACTATTGAGTATCCAAACTTACTTGATAATCCCCTTCTAACACAACCAGGTGAAGTTGTGTTATTATTATTGCAAATGAGAAATTTGAGTCAACACATGAAGAATTGAACTCAAACTCTCACCACCGTAGCTCAGTGTGTTACCACTGAGCCACGGCGCCCATCAAAGGGTTGGTTGGATCTATTGGATCTATTTAACCTAATTTCCACCAGTGGGTTGTAGAGTATTAAGTCCCATTTCAAGCAGATGATGCTTTTGGTTTTTGCTAGATGATCATTTGAAATCAAATGGAAATCCTGCCCCATTTATGCAATAATATTGCCAAGTTCTTCCTCCACTGTTTTTCAATTGGCTGATTTATAGGTTTATTTCTAGATTATCTCTATTTTGTGTCAATACCCCTCTATTCTTACAATATGTGGAGATCATTTCTTCATGGAAATTTGATGTCCCTCAGAGCATTGACCATTATAAAATATTGGGTCAAAGATCTACATAATCCTTAAAAATGTCATTAGTCCACCTAAAGTAGACGAAGAAATTATATTGTTATACAAAACTCTTGTGTCAGTAATATCATAATTGTACTGGATGCTCTTTGATAAAGGGAAATATTTTTTAGATGTCTATATTATATAGAAACATTTTAGACAGACACAAAGATGGACAAATATTCAGACAGAAGGACAAACTTTTGGCTATATATATTTCATAAGATTGCTCCATGAAATGAAAGAAAATCATTTTGGAAAAATTTGTTTTAATTAGGTGTCAGATTTCAATTTAATGTTGGATTACAACTCAAAAAATGTGAATGAAACATGGAATGAAATCAAGGTGAACAACAAAACATCCTGTACAGTTGATGATGTGACTAGTCAATATGCTATAGCTGGATATATCATGAAGGTCATACTTATATCCAATCTTTTATCATACATTATTGGAGTATTCATAAGTAATCCAACTTGGGTAGATCAAATGATAGATAGAGTGAACAAAGATTTAGAAGAGTACAACAGAATCCAAGAACTTAAAGATGAAAACTATCTTACTACTGATGAAGAAAAAAAGAAATATGATGACCTCAAACCTAAACTTCCTGAACTTGAGAGAAAGCTGACATTTTTCAAAGTCTTCCGATATTTTACAAAGTTGTTCTGGCCATTCTTGATTGTATTACCTCATGAATACTTGACAGGTATTAAGTGGTGTATATGTTCTATGATTCTAGTCTGCATTAGCAAGGTATTGAGTGGTGAATATTTATGATAATATTTCTGTGTATTTCCATGTTAATACTTCATGTGTATTGAGCATGTATATTTTCTAAAATATTTGTTTGCATCATATGTGTACTATTGTGTAAAAGATGATTACTATATTCAAAAATGGCTCAATAAGCAGAATAAAAATTGTACAAGCATTTATGACAAAATTTGATGAATAAAGTAAAACATTTAAGAACATATACACCCCTTAAAAGGTACATCTGACAACCCAATAAAGTACAACGAAGGAAGAAGTAAGTCAAACAAGCTATGGCTTGGTGTCAAGTTCATTGAAACATCAGTAGAAAATGGACTTCAGCTTTTCCTCATGATATGGTTACTTGTTCCATACTTTGCCTGTGTATCATGGACTGAACTGTTTTTGGAAGGAATAAAAGGAATGGGAAATATCATCTCTTTCAATTACTATGATCCTGGAGACCTGGCAGTCAAGTGTGGAAAGATTATATTTGCTGTCATTTCCATTTCTACTGGTTGTTCCCTATTGAGACTTAGAAAACCAGGCCTGAATTTTAGCAGGAAAATGAAGTCATTGCTTGTATTGTTGCCTGGTGCTCTGTGTCAAGTTATTGCAAGGCTGCTCTCCTTCTGTACCCTGATGCTAATGGAACAAAGTGGATTGTTGAAATACAGTTTGTTTCTTGTGACCCACACAACTCTATTGATGTTGATGAAAACCCTGTTTGAAACCAGAGCCAAGAAAAAGAAACAGAAAGTTGCCAAACTGCTATCAGAAGAGAGCTTTGAATTTGTTCTACAAAAAATAAGAGTTGCTTGCCTCAAGAGTACAGTGGAGACATGTATAAAGAAATCACTTCCTTGTCTTAACAGTGTGATAAGTGGATATTCAATTTTGTATAACAAAACCAAGAGACCAATATTGATGTTCATTAGCTGCATATCTTCAACTTTCCTTCTAAATAATCTACACAACTTTAGAACACATTTGCATTACCCAAAGTTTGATATTATCAGCAGATGTTTGTTTCTGTTGGTGGTTTTTATTGAGAACAACCTCCTGTGTATTCTACCATTTATATTCCCCAATCTCTTCCCCAACATATCAGAACACTCTTTTGGAATCATTGTAGCTGTAGTTAACTGTCTATGGATAATCAGTATAATTACAGAGGTAATCAAAAAAGCCTTTATTTTAACCCTTACAGATCAAGGGGGGGGAGGGTAAATTAAACCCCCCCCCCCTCTTTGGCCAATGGGGTGGTGGTTTGCCAGATTACATAAGTTAGTTACACAATTCTTTAATGTTTAGGCCCTGAGAGGCCATTTGATTGTTGCCATTTTTTAATCTTTCCAGGAATGACTGGCTCTGGCTCATTATCACTAGGTTAAAACTGATCGTTATTTGTGAGGTGAATTTTTAAAGCCCAAACCAGACCATAAATAAAGACTTTAAAAGTTTAGCCTTCTTCTGAGAGCACCATATAAAAAAGGTTGGAGGAAATGCCATGGTCCATAACAATAAAAACTTACTACCAGGCACATTTATGATTATTAACTAGGGTCTTGCAATCAATCCCCATGATTATTAATATTTAACACTTTAATTATTAAGTTGATGTACTACAAATACTTCAACATATGGAACACAATCTTGGGAGTTCAGAGACTAGAAGAAGGAAAATATACCTTTCATACCAGGTAATATAAATGCTTCTCTTCTTACTCCACTCATTTCTAACTAAAGTAAGATTAAGCTGAAGTAGGCAAATGATTTCTTGTGAAAGGTGTTTTTTCTCAGGGTAACACTAATATCTTAAAATCCTAGATTTATGAGACGGTGGTTATATTCTTCTTCTCCAATAAAACCTGCTATTTAGTTTAAAAAACTCACTATCATTATTTTCTTAAGATGGTTGTGCAAAGAGCATGTACAGAAAATCTCATGGAGTTTCCCTTGCAATTTTTCAACAGAGGATTACAAAGGTATGGCATTAAAATGAACATTTTACTTCTTGATCCTGAGTCATTGTTTTTTATTGGAAACAAATAGAATGTCAAATACTGGAAAACTAATGTTTTTATGATTATAGTTGTGCAATATTTCTTTGTTTAAATCTTATGAATCAAAACTATTTATAGTTGATAATACAAAAATATTTTTTATTAAGGAATTGAGAATCCATTTGATGAAGATGGCGAAGAAACTGAAGAGACTGAGTTTTGGAATAGGGAGCCAGGAAATGTCATTATCTCTGAGGTAATTATAATATATAAATATCATTTAAACTTGTTTGTCTGGTATTTTAAATGATTAATTGAATTACTTAAGAGTTTATTTTAATTAAGCTTGTCTGCAAACAAATTGTTTTAAATATCAGAAACAGACACTATTCATACTTTAAAGTTTTTTTTTAAACAATCTTGGCCCAACAAAGTATGTATATTCACTGAAAAGGGAAGTCTGTCATAACAGGGTAGTGAGATTTTATGCTGAAGATGGAAGGACAAAAATTGTAATAATTTTTTGATTAGTAAACAAAAGCAAGCTTGCTAGCTATCAAATGGCGTAATGATGTTCAAAAAAAATTATCAATCAGCACTAAAGACTAATTTGATTTCATCGTATTTCTATTTTGTATCAGGTTGTATCAGAGCATGATATTACACCAACAGAAGTGGAAATGATTCATCAAGAGGCATCTGGGATTAATCAGGTTATATCACAGTTTAAAATTTGCAATTCTTTATTACCAAATAAATATTTTTATTAGTAGCAAATCTATTATGTATTGCATAATTTTTGTATGGTTTCTTTTCCCCAAAAAAGGTTATAAACATCTCTGGTCTTGTAAAAAGCTTCACCAAAAAGGGGTACCTTATATGTTTAGCAGTTAACAAGATCCTTGCTACACAAAGACAGAGAGATATCCTGTTACTTGATATAAGGATTATATATAATTGAATTATTAGAGTGAAACTGTAGCAGATAGTGGTATGGATGATAATGACCTTCACTTGGGAGGCAACATTCAGGTTGATAACATTTTTAGTAATGCTTCAGAACAAATTGTGTTTCAGCAAGGGGAATATGATTTATTGAGCTGCTATATGTTTGAGAAAAAATTTTTTTTCAGAAAAAAATCTTTCAACAATTTTGGACATAATCTAAAAAATATTTAACCTATATGTACCACTATTATTTGTCCAACCAAATATATGTAAACATAATAGATCATCTATATTAGAAATATTATCTGCTCTGTTATTCGGTCTCAGTATGATCAATGTTATTCTAACATAATCTAAATAATATTTTTTATATTATCTTAGTTAAATGTAGAAGTTCACGAAGAAATTCCCAAACTTGATGAAAGTAACCACACTGTTACTGTTGACAAAACTATCAATGTTCAAGATGAAAAGGTACCAACAAAATTATTACTCAATATTTTATTTATAAAATTATGTTACCAATACACTCTTAATTTTATGTTCTGTTATCTATTATACATCTTAATACTTAATAATATTTCTATTATTAATAGAATGAAAGTGATAGAGATGAAGATAATGATGAAAAAAAGCCTCTCTTACCAAACAACAATCAGGTTTTGAAATATTTTATGTATCTGCTTTTCATATACTTTATAAAATCGGATAAATATAATTTTATAAAACAATATTCAATTTATATACCTTACTATTATTTATATTTTTCTAGACTGCAAGTGAGGGAGATATGGGTGAAAAAGAACCTCTCTTTACAAACAAGGTTTTACTAAATTTGCTTTTTTATTCTCGTTTACACTAATAATCTATGAAATTTACATGTAATTTAAATTGAGTGTTTAATTTTATATGATCTTAGGTAAATGTTGCAATTGAAATTCATGAAGTAACAAATGTTAATTCTAATGTTCCTGATGAACAGGTAGAAGGAAAAATATCAATATGAATTCTTTGTATATTTATATTAATATCCTATAATTCTGTCATCTTATTAAGTATTTATCTACATTTCTTTAATATACATTATTATCAGAATGATAGTGTGACAGATGGAGATATGGATGAAAATGAATTTTTCTTGTTGAACAACAATCAGGTTTTTGTCTATTTTGTCTATCTGCTTATCATACACATTGACACTTAAAATTGACTTTAGTTTGGGTTAGATAAGATTTAATAATTTTACTAATTCAGAATGCAATTGTAAGAGATGGATGTATGGATGACAATGATTCTCTCTTGGTTAACAACAATCAGGTTTTAGATTTATGCATTATATTTTGCTTTTTAATAAACATTGACACTGTGTTTTGGTAACCTTAGCTAACTATTATTATCTTACAATTATTTATTATTTTTATTATCAAAAGGAAAAAGTCAAAGATGAAGATATGGATGAAAATGATTCTCTCTTGAATAACAACAATCAGGTTTTAGATTTAAAAGATTATATTTTGCTTTTTAATAAACATTGACACATTGATGTTGGTAACCTTATAGCAGCTAACTATTTTTATCTTACAATTATTCATTATCTTTTTTAATATCAAAAGGAAGAAGTCAAAGATGAAGATATGGATGAAAATGAACTATTCTTGTTGAACAACAATCAGGTTTTAGATTTATGCATTATATTTGCTTTTAAATAACATTGACTCTGCTGAAATTATTTTTATCTTTCTAATACTTAATATTTTTTTTATTTTCAAAAGGAAAGAGTCAAAGATGAAGATATGGATGAACTATTCTTGTGGAACAACAATCAGGTATTTGTCTATTTTAGCTATATTGTTAAATATGTTTTTCATAGATATATACACAAAAAAATATCTTAAATAGGGAAAACTGAATGTTTGGATTGATATCAAATAGCCTCTGGTATTATTTAAACTAAAATATATGGATTGATAAGGAAATAGCCTCTAGTATTATTGAAAAAGTCTGATTCCATATACTTGAATTTCCCAAAAATAATTGTCCCTCCCTACTATTTAATACTTTTACTAAATTAGAATGCAAGTGAGAGAGATGGAGATATGGATGAAAATGATTCTCTCTTGATCGAAACTAATCAGGTTTCAGTCTATTTCATTAAATTCATAACATTTACACTAAAGAATGAACTTAGATAGGTTAAACTCAAATATTTAAATTTATAAGCAAATAGCATCTAGTATTATTTAAAAAGTCTGATTCCATATACTTAAATTCCCAAAAGAGAATTGTCCCTCCCTACTATTTAATACTTTTTCTAAATTAGATTGCAGCTGAGAGAGTTGGAGATATGGTTAAAAATGAACCTCTCTTGACCAACACCAAGCAGGTTTTAGCTTATTTCATTAATTTTGCCCCTACATAGACATTGACACTTATAATTGATATTTACTATTGATTTGATAAATTAACTGTTTTAATTTTTCAAGGTAAATGTCACTGAAGTTGTTGACAAGAATGTAAATATTCAAGATGATGAACAGGTTTAAACAAATTTTTAGTAGCAAAGCAAATAATTCCAAATGTCTGTCCGTCTATCCTTTAGTCACGAAGTGGGGTAACCATGATTTTCTCAGCTCTTATTTAAGATAGAAGACTAAAACTTATTATTCCAATTATAACTAATTATGAACATCCACTTTTAAGCAGGTTTTTGGCTAGCTTTATATCTTTCAAATTTTCCCTCATTTCATTAGTGTTTTACTATTTTAAGTTTTTATCTTACTATTATATAAAATTATTCATTTATTATCAGAATGCAAGTGGGAGAGTTGGAGATATGGATAAAAATGAACCTCTCTTGACCAACACCAATCAGGTTTAGCCTATTTCATTAATTTTGCTCCTTCATAGCCATTGAAACTAATAATTAATATTTATGATTGATTAAATAAATAATATTTTTTTCATTTTTTTCAATTTTTTCAGGTAAATGTCACTGAAGCAGTTGACATAAATGTAAATATTCAAGATGATGAACAGGTATAGACTAATTTCTAGTAGCAAAGCAACTCTATAATTTCAAATATCTGTCTGTCCATCTCTCTGTTAGTCATGGAGAGGGGGAAACATTATTTTCTCAGCTCTTATTTAAGATAGAAGACTGAAACTTCTTGTCATTATTCCTATTATAATAATTATAAAATATCTATGGAGGTTGGACTGCTTTTTTGCAGTTTTTTTTGGCTATCTTTACATCTTAAATTTTCCCCATATATTTGGTGTTTTTGGTCAATAAAGTTTTTATCTTACTGTTATCTAATATCTTTTATTTATTATCCAGATTGAAAGTGAGAGAGATGGAGATATGGATAAAAATGAACCTCTCACTGTAACTGAAGTTGAAGTTGTTGAAGAAAGAAATATTCAAGATAATGAACAGGTAGAAAATAAGTTCTAGTAGCAAAGCAACTCTATATATAATTCCAAATGTTTGTGTGTCCATCTCTCTGTTAGTCATGGAGAGCGCGAAATATGATTTTCTTAGCTTCTATTAAAGATAGAAGGCTGAAACTTGTCATTATTCCTATTATAATGAAGCACAAATAATAATAAAACATCCATCTTTTTATCTTTCAAATTTTCCTCGATATATTCGGTGTTTTTGGTCAATAAAGTTTTTATCTTACTATTATTTAATAATATTTATTTATTGCCAGATTGCAAGTATGAGAGATGGAGTTATGGATGAGAATGATCCTATATTGACTAACACTAAACAGGTTCATATTCTTTCCTGGTGTTTTACACAAAGTTATTGTAGGCCAATGAACCCCCCTCCCCCTAAATTTAGAAATAAATTGAAAAAAAGGAAGATTTTTTTACTTTGCCCTATCTGTCTGATGGGACCTTACCTGAGTTTTTCTAATCTTGTGGGGCTACCTAACCTACCCTAAAGTAATCAACAAACTACCCCCCTAAAGTTTTAATTCAATAAAAGGTAGGGAGGGGGGTTATCAGTGCTCAACAAGGTACATTGTGTAAAAGGATCCCTTATCTGTTAATATTCATGAACAAATAAAAATAATACACCAAAGTAATTTGAGTAGATTTATAATATAATGCCTCAAGAAAGTGATAATTGTCTGATTTCAATTATATCATTTTAAACTATATTCCTGTGGGTATTTCATTAACAATTATGAACAGTACGGAAATTTCAGCTTTAAACTTTATTAATTACTATGTCAACTCAGGGAGGGACAGGACAATGGGCTGTCTCCAAAGTCTTATAATAACATTTTCTTATTCGCCGGCTTAACAATTATGGGGAATATTATTGAGTTTTGATTGGTAGGTTTATTTGGTTGGGTTTCTTCAATCACTAAATGTAATCTACAGAAGGGGTAATTTTGTGTATCTTCATTGAAGATGTACATCAAATTTTCGGCCATTGTCTTATCCCCAATAAAATTAATACCAGTTTTGTTAGACTGAGCCTTCGGCCACTAGGGGCTAACAAATCTTAAAATTCTTACTTTTAATATCTGTGGAAAGCTGTCTTCAATAAATGCAATAAACAACTATTCCAGTATGGCTTCAAAAACGATTGATATTTACTTGATTAACCCAGTTTTCAGCCATACTGACAAGTTATGTATAGCCTTCGGCCCCTCAGGGCTAACAAAAATGGTTTAAATATCCACAGAAAGTTGTCTATGAGACAATGCGATAATTAACTATTAGTGTTTATTTTTAAAGCTTTACTATAATTAGGGTCGGTCTGTACGTTCTTCTGATGCTGATTTTTTAACTTTTTTGAGAACAATTTTCTATGTCAAAATTATCCAATTAATCTGATTTCTGGTCTACTGATTCCTATTACGACAAGGTACATTGTTATAAGCAAGCATCTCTATATCAATTCCTAAAAATGTTAGTATGTCCTTAAAACAAAATCATGTATTTAAACAGTTTTGCACAGAATTTACTTACAATTTTGTTTATACTTATACATTTCTATTCTTCTTATTCAGTTTGCTCTACAAGTGTTAATGTTTGTTTGTCCTACCGTTTCAGAGCTTTGCTCTTAATAATGTTGTCATTCTTGTTCTAATTCAGGTTGAGGAAGATAATCATCACTAGATATTTCAATGTTGACAACACTATGATGAGCACATTGTTAAGGTAGGTCAAATTAAATCTAATAAATAAAATAATTCCATTGCTGTCTCTCTGTTATAATTTTAAAAAGCAAAGCTTTTCTATAATTAGAGTCAGTCTGTCCGTCCGGTTAGCTCTTTTCGTTAATTTAGACATGTTAGAATTATCCTATTTTTTTAAACTTTGCATTTTGATTCCTTCAACAGATTAAACATATTGATTTGTTATCCTTTTTAAAAACATTTTTTATGTGTTAAAATAATCCTATTAATCTGATTTATGGAATAAAGATTCCTATTACATCAAAGTTGAATGTTATAAGGGAAGCATCTCTATATAAAAAAGTCCCAAACCAATATCCTGTAGTTAAACAATTTTGCAAAAAGTTTAGTTACAATTTTGTTTAAACTCATATCCTTGATTTTTAATATTTCCACTATTCAAGTTATTATTTAAACTAAAGACGTTAAAATGATTCCTATTGCTGCTATGTCAGGTGCACGATATGAATTGTTAGATTAGGGGAAATAGGCGCAACCCATTACCGTGCACAGTTAGGACTTTAAGACAAAGGTCGTGCAATTAAAGACCTTGGATGAGCGCTTACACTACAAATATTCCCTAAATCTAAATGTAATTCTAAAATCTTTAAAATTATTTAAAACATTTCAGGATCAATGTTTGTTGAAAAAAGAAGCTTTTGTTAACAAGAAAAACTGAAATTACCTACAAAACTTGAAATCCTTATAATAAAGTAACAGGATGTGTGTCTGTCTGTACTGAAGGATCTTGCTAACCACTGAACCGATCGAGTTCTCCTTAACAGGGTAGCTTCTCATAGGTCCCAGGAAGGTTTATAACTATATTGGGGGAGGGTACCACCACCCTCCCAAATGAAATCGCCACTAGAAAAAATGAACCCCTCTTTCAATAAGAAATTTGGATATCCCGTTAAACTCCCCTCTCCTCAAGTGCCCCCAGAGGCCTCTAGGGGCGTAGCCACTAGTAATTATTAAAGCACAACTTGTTTAAAATATTGGTATTTATATATGCATTTTATTAGCAAATACCTTTGACAAAAACTTTTTATTTTCAAACAATTTTACAATGTAACGTATCATATATAATGTAGAAATAATTTTAGCAAAAAATATGACTTTTAAATTTTGATTTCTTGACAATGCCTTTCCATAAATCTAAAAGCTTTCAAACTTTGCTTTTTAGACAAAGCCCAAATTGTGTTAAAATTGTGTCAAAAATGATCCATGTGACGTAATAAAAATGAGGGATAATCCATCTCTTTTTTAGGAGTTTTCTTTCCAACTTCTCCTCTCATCTCCCTCATTTTATTACCTCACATAGATCATTTTTGACACAATTTTAACACAATTTGGGCTTTGTCTTTTTTTTATTGACATAACTGTCATATTTATCATGATTTTAATTTTATACTATATAATATGTATTTTTTTAATATGGGATGTTTTTTGGGAAATAAAGTAGTTTTTTAATAAAACTTTTATATTAGTCAATAATTACCATAAGTAAAGCTACTGTGGTATCCGCCTAGGGTAAATGGCAGACACCAGAGTTCGAATAAAGACTACGGCAGTGTGAACAGACGTGGACACCTTACTATAGAGAAGCTACGCTTCTCTAGCATTCACTAGACAAGAATCAACATCTATTTCAGTTGTCACTTTATTGAAGGTGTAAAGGATACTAAAGCTATATACAACAAACAATAACTACATGGATAGGAATAAATGATCATAACATAAAAGCATTATAATACATATACAATAGTCAGTTTGGGCAATCATGATTCCCCATCCCTGGAAAGGGTGGGGGGAATTAAGAATACAGTTAACCATAATATAAATACATATGGATTAGGAATAAAGATAGTTAAAGATAAATCATACAGTAAAACATAGATAATTGCAATGGTTAGGTAGATGGCTATCCCTGTCTGGGGCAGGCAGGATAGCCCATGGAGCAGCACAATAGGTAGATAAGCATAGAGGGGTTGAGTGGTAGGTCTGGGTACTAAAGAGGGAAGGTTTGATGATTACTTGTGACAACAACAGTCTGTGTGGGGGTGATTCTATCAGGTGAGGGCAGGTTTAGATCCTTTATCCTCAGGGTTGAGGTGGTGCTGATAACTTGGTGGTTGAAGGGGAAGGTTCCGGTGCTTAAGATGGGAGAGGGAGGGGTAACACCCCTCCCTCCATTTGCAGGACAACTGAGAGATGAAATCAGTACCGTTATCTAACATATTTTCAGGTGGCTTTATAATTGTAGAATAACAGGATTTAGCTAGGTGCGTAGCATCACTATAATGTCTTGGTTTCTGCATGGTCCAGAGCTGCCGCATACCACAACTCTCCCCTCGGAAGGCTGGAGGGGTTGTCTGCACCGCCAGACTTCCGACAGTGGTTGCGGCCTTCAGTTTTGTTGTCCTGGTGGAATGGGTCCGCCAGGATACCAGTTGCTGGACGGTGGTGGACTCCAGCCCTCCCCAGGTCTAACGGAATCGGCTATATCTGCTGGAGTAGCTGGTCCTGTTGGATATTCTGGCCGTTGGATGTGTACCTCTGAGGCCACCCTGGCAACCTCCAGGGGTGGCACAGCACATGAGGGGGCTTGGACCAACAGCCGCCTGGTATACACCTCTTCAGGTTTCTCCACTGGGCTGGTGGTCTCCATCGTGTTGGTCACCTTGCTGCTGGCAGGCTGGCTACTGGATGCAGGCGCAGTTTCTTTGCCCTCGGGGCTGGTCAGGTTTATTCGGCTTCCAGGGTCTCTGTCAACGCGGGCAGGTGGTGGTTGCCATACTGTAGGAGCGTTGCCTCCTTCAGGCTCATTCTGGACATTGGCAGGGTGGTGCATGGCAGTCCGACCTGCGGGGTAGGGAAAGGTAACAGTCCATCCTTTATGCCGGAGGCTGTCTTGGATCGGCAAGGGTGGCTCCGCTCTGGTTGGCTGGGAGACAGGCCCATCCACGGACACTGCTGCTGGTGGACTGGAGGCACAAGGCTCCGGATTTCCTCCCCTAGCCTGAAGGGGTCCAGGCACATTGTCTCCATCTGGGGTAGACATAATTGTTGGGGATCCTCTACTTCTATGGTTAGGCTCAGCACTTGGCGCATCTAGTACTCCCCAGGCAGCGGTCAAAGCTTCTTCAGTTTGGCTGATAATGGCTGATACCCTGGCTCCTGGGGCAGATGCAGGGGGCGCAGGCAAGTTTGGCCCAGCCCAAACTTCCTGGTACACCAGTGCAATACAATTACCCTGGCTTGGTTGAGGGAGGTAGACAGCTGGATGCAGTTGAGGGTGAGGGACAGCTGGACTCTCCCTGCTGGCTGGGGGCTCTGGCTGGCTGGGGGTGACGGGTGTCACCCCTTCCTCTGGGGCTGCGGGCTCATTCCGGGGTCCAGGTATCTCGGTGGCGGCGACGGTTGTCGCCCCAGGCACCAGTGTGGGGCGCTGGATAGCACCCCCCAGTCTTCACAGGTGGCGGCGACGGTTGTCGCCCCAGACATCAGCTTGGTGGTGCAGGGAAGCACCTCTCGTTCCTTCCAGGTGGCGACGCCGGTTGGCGTCCCATACATCGACTCAGACTCGCTGGCTAGCGCCTCTTGCCTCTCCCACTCGGCGGCCGCCAGGGCCTCCTCGTACACCGTCCCGGTGGCGCTGGGTAGCGCCCCTCGGCTCTTGCTGGGGGTGACAGGGGTTACGGACACCGGTCCCCTGTGGTTGCGGCTGAGGTCCAGGCCAACCCGGTTGGGTTCAGCCGCTCCTCCCAGCACGTTGATCCTGGCCACCATGGTCCCAATCTGAGACACAGACTCCTGGGTAGCTGCGGCCCCAGCGGCGGCAGCTAGTTGGGGTGACGGCTGGGCATCTCCCTCCAGGTGGACCTGGGTGGCAGACTGGTTGCATGCAGGTTGTTGGGCGGCCTGGTGTTTCTTCATTGCCCGGTCCCAACCGGTTCTACACTTGGCGGCTGTGTGGCCGTTGACGCGGCAGCGCCCCTTCGTCCAGCTGGGTCCCATCAGGCCGGCTTCCCCAGGGTGTATCAACCTGCCAGGTCTCTCCTCCTCCAGTTGGGGCACCAGCTGACAAACAGGGTCTCCCCTACTAGGGGTCAGGCGGTGCTGGGCTGCTTGTGGTGGCTCCTTGGTTACATTCAGCCTCCTCCCCATACACACAGGTTCCTTCCATCCAACAGCGGCTCTCCTCCCCTGGGTGGCGAGGCCAGCCTCGGCCTTAGCTTCTGCAGGTGCTTCTCCACATGAGGGATCCTGCCTCTGGGTATGCCAGGTGGTTGGTAGCAAAGGCCGTTGATGGTGCCAGTCGGAAAGGGGGCTATGATCTCTGGGGGGTACCTGTGGCCAGTGTGTGGACAGGTACCCACAGGTGGACCAGCAAGGCCCAGAAGATGCCATACTGATGGTAGCCTGAACTGTATTCCGGACTGTCAGCAGACTGTTGGTAGCCACCTGAGTTGGGCCAGAGTTGCCAGCTGGTATTGCGTCCCTGCCAGGCTCCGTCAGCTGCTGGTGGGGAGCCCCTGCGGTGGTTCTGGTGTTGGCAAGGGGTGGCCTTCTTATTGACTTCCCTGGTTGGAGCTCTGCATCCTGGTGGGCCTCCATCTTCAGCAGCATGGGGGAACTTGGCTGGGACATGTGCAGTGGTTCAACAGAGTAGCGGCATCTGGTCTTGGAGTGTGGGGGAACAGCCTCACTGCTGCTGGTCAACCCTGCTCCCTCCGTGCTGGGTAAAGTCTTCCACTGCAGCAGGTCACCAGTCCCCATCCTTAGGCCGGTCCCCAGTCGTTCCATGCCTGGGGGCTCCCAGGGAGGCTTGGGTGGCGGCTCCCCCACTCCCAGGTACGCGTCGGGCATCTGGGTGAAGAGCCTATTCCCCTGGGACAGCTCCCCATCCTCCAGCTTGGTGAGGCCAGCGCCAGGGAGGACCTTTCCACCCCAGAAACAGGTGGTACTGGCCCTAGGGCTGGGCCCCGTTGGAGTCTCAGTTCTGGTGGTAGTGTCCATCTTGGGGCTGGCCACTAAGTCTCTGAAGCTTGTCACCTTCTCATTAGGCTCAGTTGCATCGTTCAACACCCCCAGGAGGACACCTACAGGTTCAGCAATCCCCAGTCCAGTATTGCTATTTCTCGTGCGTTGAGCACCAACTGAACAGGAGCTGTGCAGCGGACATTCAGTCACCCTTCCAGACAAGGGCATCTCAGGGACCAGAGGTCTGTGACCTGGCATGTGTTTGATGTTCACTGTACTCAACACAGTAGGCCAAAGTAATAACAGAAGTAGTATCTTGTAGATATAGAAGCCGAGTAGAGTAGCCGCGCCGCAAGGAGGTTCGAGCCGGCTCACCCCTAGTATAAATACTATAGCTGTGTAATTAGGGTGGTAGTCCATGTAGCCGTAGGCTCGGTCCTCCTGGCTCAAGAGTTTCTGTGGCTGGCGCGCCCCCATGATAAGTAGCAGGGTGTTGGTCTGTTGGTGCCAGCGTCTTGTTTAACTGTTGAGCCTGAGTTGTTCTCCTTTCCAGTATAGCTCTTGATTTCTGTGGTAACCAGCGGATCTTAGCTTAAAGGTAACAGGGAATATGTTAGGCATCCACAGATGTCTCTAGGAGCGTATCCGCTAGTAGATATATGGATAGGTAGGCTATCTATATATATACATGGCTACACGCCCATATATATATATATATACGTGTATAGGAATATCCTCAGAGCTAGCTAGCTTTCCCTCCTTGCTCCAAAAAAATCACGCTTCCTCTGTATATAGTTCACAACTATGAGTGTCGATGGTCCAGGTACACACCACCACTGCCCAGTGTGGGGGCAGCAAGTCAGGCTATGTCCACAGGGTGGGCGTACTTTCGTTCAGTTACCATATCAGTTTCCAGTGTTGTTTGGTGAGGTTAGTATTCACTTGCTTGTACCCATGATAAAAAAAAACAACATTATTTATCACTTGGGTATTTATATATACATATATTTGTTTCACTAACCACTCAGCTTTGAAGTAGGGTTGGCAGGGCTAGGAGATGTTGAGGGTCTGAGCGGGTTTAAGGAACTGGTTTAGTTTTCCTTATCACACTGTAGACAGGGAGGGAGGAGCTTGCAAGTTTTTCTCCTAAAAAAATATCTCTGATGTATGCTATAGAATGGCCCCTCTCCTGTGTGGGTGTGTGTGTGTGTGTGTGCGTGAAATCTCCTTTCCGTGCAGCGCGCTTACGCACTGTCAATCCGCGCACACAGATAAAACGCGCTCTCACCCCTCAACTCGCTCTCTCATTGGTCCGCTTCGTCCGTTGGATTTATGATATTTTCCGCACTCTGTTGCGCTACCCGTGAATGGCGCTCTGTGTGTCCGATTGCTAGCCCCACACTACAGACGGACTTAGTCTAGTGTGGGTAGGAAGGGGGAAGCGCGTGAGGGGACGGGGGTAACTCCGTCCGTTTCCCCTGTGAGGGAGGGAGGTAACTGTGTGCTGGTATAATAGTGCCTTTTCTTCTTAATCCTAGGCTTATCTATTATATCACCCTGATTGTATTTGCCTTCAATGGAGAGGGGCTCCTCCCTTTCCCTTGGAATAAGGGGTGTATTGTTGTTGTGCTATAGGCTTGAGGTGATTTGATTGTATATCAGGGTCTTTATTATATTACATCTAGCTTCTATTTTTGTCCTTATCACAATTGCATAACAGATTTGTTTACCAACTCTGTTCTATTTTTAGCTGTTATCACAATACACAATAATCCAAGCCTGTTCTATTCTTAGATTTATCACAACACAACAATTTGTTTGCCAAGCTTTGCTCATAAATCTATTGTTTGGCCATAACACCAGGGTGGTAATCCCTGCAATGTAACATAATATCTGTTTTTTCTAGATGGGTGGCTGCGTTGTAGCCTCTCAGGATACTTGGAGTTGACGTAGTTTTTCTCTGTTCTGGTGCACTACACTCGTATGTTGGCTCGCAGCTTGCAGCTATGTGGCGTGTTTCAGCCTATCGGCGGCAGGGAATGTCCCGTCCTGCTAGCGCCGCTTGCAGCTATGTGGCGTGTTTCAGCCTATCGGCGGCAGGGAATGTCCCGTCCTGCTAGCGCCGCTTATCCAAATCCAGCTGATGGCGGCAGGGAATGTCCCGTCCTGCTAGCGCCACTGGTTCGGATCCTGCTATCTCTTGCAGTAAAATTGGCCTATTTTCAGCCGTTTACACTTATTTGGCTTGTTTCAGCCGGTCCGCAGGCCTGTTTCAGCCCTTTTGGCGCTCAATTCTCCGTTAGATATCAGCGCTGCTCGCGGTTATTCATCAAATTTCGCTGTCTCGCTTCCACAACTGCCGGATGCAGAGTTAAACTTTGCTGTCCAGGGTGGGTAATTCAGGTTGCTTGCGTCAGTTTTGCCAGATTCACTGCTGGGAGTACCTTAGCCTCAGATGCGCGTCTGCTCTACACTTGTGGTTCGCCGTAATCTCACACAGCTGTCACCAAAGTTGTGGTATCCGCCTAGGGTAAATGGCAGACACCAGAGTTCGAATAAAGACTACGGCAGTGTGAACAGACGTGGACACCTTACTATAGAGAAGCTACGCTTCTCTAGCATTCACTAGACAAGAATCAACATCTATTTCAGTTGTCACTTTATTGAAGGTGTAAAGGATACTAAAGCTATATACAACAAACAATAACTACATGGATAGGAATAAATGATCATAACATAAAAGCATTATAATACATATACAATAGTCAGTTTGGGCAATCATGATTCCCCATCCCTGGAAAGGGTGGGGGGAATTAAGAATACAGTTAACCATAATATAAATACATATGGATTAGGAATAAAGATAGTTAAAGATAAATCATACAGTAAAACATAGATAATTGCAATGGTTAGGTAGATGGCTATCCCTGTCTGGGGCAGGCAGGATAGCCCATGGAGCAGCACAATAGGTAGATAAGCATAGAGGGGTTGAGTGGTAGGTCTGGGTACTAAAGAGGGAAGGTTTGATGATTACTTGTGACAACAACAGTCTGTGTGGGGGTGATTCTATCAGGTGAGGGCAGGTTTAGATCCTTTATCCTCAGGGTTGAGGTGGTGCTGATAACTTGGTGGTTGAAGGGGAAGGTTCCGGTGCTTAAGATGGGAGAGGGAGGGGTAACACCCCTCCCTCCATTTGCAGGACAACTGAGAGATGAAATCAGTACCGTTATCTAACATATTTTCAGGTGGCTTTATAATTGTAGAATAACAGGATTTAGCTAGGTGCGTAGCATCACTATAATGTCTTGGTTTCTGCATGGTCCAGAGCTGCCGCATACCACACTACTCCTAAATTTTGAATGTTTGTATGTCTAATGAGATTTTTTTCTCTCGTTTTATTAGCAAAGAGAGAGGGGACAATGGGCTGTTTATTACACTAGTCACCAAAGATTTATAATAGCATTTTCTTATTCGTTGGCTAATTAACTTTGGGGACTTTTGATTGGTTGAATCATTAAGTTAAAACGTTTTAACCACTTATTGTAATATATGTATAAATGGTAATTTTGTGTATAATCATTGGGGATGTACATTAAATTAACGGCTTTTGTCTTATCCCTTTAGATGCCAGAGTAAACCGACTTTTAATGTTAAATTTTAATAATAGTATGACAGCTGCTGTATATAATTATTTTTAAAAAATGAGCCACCTGCATTGTTATGTTCAGCTAAGAAGGAACTGCAGCCCAGCCGCGCAACTGACATATCCAACTGCCAACACCAAGACATATAATTCTATAATTCCGTCCGTTCAAAACAGTTAGATCTTTTTGTTAATTTTCAAAGGTTAGAATTATCCTATCGATTTCAAACTCTGCAGAATGATTCCTCTAGTTATGAGGTACGATTTAGGAAGCGCAGCCACTCTATAATCGTTACAGGAAAGTCCAAACGTCCAATTAAGACAAGCAATTTTTAACTTTTTTGACATTTACATGTTAAATTATCCAATTTATCTGATCTTTGGAATAGTGATTCCTATTACAACAAGGTACAATGTTATAAGCGAAGCATCTCTATAATTAATCAAGTCCTAAAAATAGATATATACTTAAACAGTATCCTCTATTCACAAGCAGTTTTGCAACAAATTTACTTTAGACTTATATTAACATTTATATTCTGCTTATTCAGTTCTGACACTCTACAAGTGTTAATGTTCTTTTATCCTACCGTTTCAAAGCTTCGCTTTGTGGATGTTGTCAACCTTGTTTATTGTTAATAATTATCTTTCTTCAAAATGGCGAATCGTAGGAAAATGATTGTGAGGGATAAGACAATGGACGATAAATTGATGTACTCCCCTTTATATGCATATATAGGTTAAGATTGTTGGTAGAAAAGTTTGGACACTGTTGGCTTGTTTAACCCAATTATAGATTTATCATAAACTTCAAGTTTTCCAGTAAATAAATATATTTAGGAGAGAGTGTACAAACTTGAGAGGTAAGTAATGTTCCCTCTCTCCCTGGTTATAATAGTTATTTCTCGCATCGTATTATAAACAGCTTTCCGCGGATATAGAATGTACAATTATAAGATTAAAACTAGTTTTTTTAGCCCCGAGGTGCCAAAGACACCGGCTAAAAAAACTGCTTTAATCTTATGATTGTACATTTTTATATTCGTAGAAAGCTGGATATAATACGATGCTAGACATAGTTTTTTCGTATGGATGAGAACCGGTTCCTATCAGTATCCACCGAATTCGAATGAATAAGTAAATTACTTGAAAAACATCTTGAATAGGTACAAGATAATGTTTTTATGATTATAGAGAGATATAACATTGTACTTTGTTGTCCAAGGAATCGGTATTAAAAAAAATCAGATCAAACGGATAGTTATATCTTTTAAAAAATTGTTGTTAAAAATCAACATGTTTGAAATGGACGTACGGACATTCTAGTAATCATTATAGGGTTACTACGCTTTCCTAATTGTACCTAACTACTACAGGAATCACCATGCAAAGTTAAAAATCAATAGGAAAACTTCATCATGTCAAAATTAACGAATACAGCTATCCGTTCCAGACCGACCCCATTCATTGAAAAGCTTTGCTTTTAAAACGTATCTTAATTTTCATTATTTTCAAATTTACAGATTTTTAGTATACATCTACTTTGTTTCTTTCATCTTTTAATGTTTTTATGCTTTGCTACTTATGGATGTTGTCTCCTTATTAAATGCGAAGCTTTTCTATAATTAGGGTCGGTCCGTTCGTAACGGTCAGCTCTTTTCGTTAATATAGGCATGTTAGAATCATCTGTACGATTTAAAAAGAGTAGCAACTCTACAATCGTTACCAGAACGTCCGTATGTCCATTTTAAACAGTTTGATTTTTTAACTTTCTTAGCAACAAATTTTTATGTGATAAAATTGTCCGATTTATCTGATTTTTGGAAAACTGATTCCTAGGACAACAAAGTACAATGATATAAGCGAAACTT
Organism: Acartia tonsa; assembly: GCF_053477335.1. Classification (NCBI taxonomy): domain Eukaryota; kingdom Metazoa; phylum Arthropoda; class Copepoda; order Calanoida; family Acartiidae; genus Acartia; species Acartia tonsa. The sequence continues at coordinate 16,955,256 of NC_137274.1, forward strand.
ATCTATAATCAAGTCTTAAAAATGTAAGAATGTCCTTAAACAATATCCTGTATTTATTCAGTTTTTCAACATTTTTACTTATAATTTATTTCGATTTTTATACATTTATATTCTGATTATTCCGTTATGACACTCTACAAGTGTTAATATTCGTTTTTCCTACCGTTTCAGAGCTTCGCTTTTATGGATGTTGTCATCATTGTTTTAGATGAAAATTTAAATAAAAGATTATTACACATAAATGTTTTATTTACTCTTACAAGTTACATAATAATGATAATTTTAATAACAAAGAACAGTGTACCTAGGTATACAGTTCAGGCTGCTATATAATATTATATGCTAATACAGTGTTTTTTTTATGAGAATTTTTTTAAAAGCAATTTTACCCCACTTATAGTTATCAGAATTTAATTATTAATGGCTTATTTTCTTCGTTATTTAAGACAATTAATAGACCAACAAAAAAATATTTTAGTTTTTATTTAAAAAGTACACTAATAAAATTTAAAACTTAGTTGTCACCATCTAAAATGGTTTAAGTGCATTTTTTTATGCTCAAATCTTCTACCCTTTGCAAGAATGGCTGTAAAACGCTTCAAAGTTGAGATATAGAGCTAAACCATTGAATGCATGATCTCAGCAAAGGAGGGAGTAGTCGACTCCCAAAGACAAGAACCGAAAAAATTTCAAAATTGGCATTTTTTGTCACTATCCTGCCCATAGAATCAGTGCTAGACTTTTTTTTCCGCCGAGTTTAAAATCGTCTTGAAAAACGAAGAAAATAAGCTAATAATCATCAAATTCTGATAACTATAAGTGGGGTAAAATTGCTTTCACAAAAGTTAATAAAACATAAAAATAACATACTGTATAAAGTTTGGGTATAGTCCCTTTCGTGACATCGCACCTTAAGGGGCGATTCTTCGTATTTTTCACAATAGGTTTCTCCTATTTCTAGCCCCTGTGGGGCCAAATGCCTAACCCTTTGGGACAATCACCTAACCCAATATAACCTAACCTAACCTATAAAAAGCCATTTTTTACATACGACAAATTGCCCCTTAAGGTGCTATATCACGAAAGGGACTATTCCCAAAGTCTGTATTACAGCTGACACCACACAGCTAGATACACATCTTTAGGTGTGCGGGTATGATATGTACGTTCAGCCGTTTGGCAGCTAGCAGCCTTTAAAATTCATAGATTTTTGGCAATATTCGTTACCAGCAATATTTAACCGTGAACTGCAGTAGATCCCATCTTTGTTTATCACAACCGCATATACATAATAATATAAGTGTATATCATAAAAATACAGATATTATAACAGCTGAAATATACTGTGGCTGCTTACTCATGTTTGCTGGCATATCATATCGGTCCAGCGGTTAGCAAGATCACACAGACATACTATTACTTTTATATAAAGATATACAAAATCTTGTTTTACAACACAAATAAAAGAACTGGAAATTTTCATGGCTATGTTAATCTTTCATTTTTAATGTGGCAATGCAATTTTTCTAGAGAAAACCATATATTATTACTTTAGCCAATCTAAGGATGAAATAAACCTGTTTTTCTCGTATTCATTCGAATCCGGTGGATAGGAACCGGTTCTCATCCATACGAAAAAACTATGTCTAGCATCGTATTATAAACCGCTTTCTACGAATATAAAAATGTACAATCATAAGATTAAAACCAGTTTTTATAGCCCGTGCCCTCGGCACCTCGTAGCTAAAAAACTGGTTTTAATCTTATAATTGTACATTCTATATCCGCGGAAAGCGGTTTATAATACGATGAAAGAAATAACTATTTCCCCATTATTTTTGTCAAAGCAGCATTTTTAGTTTTTACCATAAAAAAAGAAAGAAAAATCTAAGATCTTTTAAGTTTATCTAGAGATAGCCAGCTAGCCAATACGGATATACTTTTAACAAAATATAAAAACTATAATTTTCATAAAAAAAATAACTTGACAGAACGCATCAAATAATTATTGTCCCAATACTGAAATAATCAAATTTTGAATAATTATAAATATGCTTTCTTTTTAGATATAAAAACTATTGTGGTTTATTTGATGTATTTATTTGGGAACTATGGGACAATTATTTAAAAGAAGCATCCTGTGAATATAAATGCAGAATTAACATGGCTGCTACTACAGATAGCAGACACAAATATCTTTGAAAATATACACCAGACTATAATATTATGATTACAGACAAAATTATCTTGAAATTCTATGTTTGTACAAATAAAAATACAAATATTATTAATAGGCCATCCATAGGGGTTGTAGCAACTGGGTTTAAGAAGAAAAAAACTAAAATCTTGTATATTTGGAAACTAATATTTTTAATAGTTGTTAGGTGTCATATAAGAATCATCTCTCTAGTACTTTACTGTAACACAAACTAAAATTATATAAAAAATAAATCTACCAAAATATTTGAGAAAATGTTCCAAAGTTTGAATTTGATTTATCGTATTTGATGTTTCTGTTTACCCCTAACTTCTGACTGCTACACATATTATCTAGGATAAAATAAAATAGCTGAAAACCATATCACTGACTCTTTTAATACCTATATTTGCGACAACTTTTGTATTACCTATAAATTCTTCCAATTTTTAACAACTACAAAAACCCCGCCCCTCTTGGAGAGAATCGTACCCGCGACATACGGATAAGGTAACTGACATTCTATAAAAGAGCTATAAAGGAGACCAATTATCACTGCTATTATTTTACTGTCAGGAATACAGACAGGTAGTTAAAAACTATATATTTGGTTTGTCAGCTATTTTCCTGTGTATAACTATTTATTATTATGTTCATGGACGAGCTGCAATATTTCTTGTGTTATTTTATTAGTTGACCAACCAGACAACTTGCCATGCCTATCTCTGAGAACCTACAATAAGTATACAAAGTACAATGATGTCTGTCTGTCTGTCCCTTAAGATCTTGGTAACCACTGGTGACTGAACCGATCTGATTCTACTCTTCAGGGTATATATTGGTCCTGTGGTGGTTTTAAGCTATTTTCTTGGGGGGATGGGACACCCCCAACCCCCCAAAAATGAAAATTTAACCCCCCCCCCAAAAAAAAAAATTATGTTGCTGCCCATAAATTATGAGCGCAGCACCAGAATTTTTTTTTTATTTAATTTTTTTAAAAATCATCTAATGGGGCAAAGGCCCTAGAGGCTAGGGGCGAAACCGCAAGTAGTATACATATTAATAAGAGCGCTTTCACTCTATATATAGAACTACTTGTATATATATTAGTGTTGGCAATCCGAATCCGGAATCCGTTTATTAATAGCAGATTTGGATTCTTAACTGTTAGGCTAAAATTAGCGTCTTGAATTTTTTTAGTCCAAATATATATTTTAATTTCATTTTGGCCGCTGTAGAAATAGAAGAAAAGCTATTGTGAAAAATATGAAAAAAACGCAGCTTTTGATTCTGCCCAGTACCCGGTAAAATTTAATCCCTTCTTTTATTCTTTTAGAATCCGGAATCCGTCAAAAATAAGAATCCGGAATCCGCGGAGAATCCGTTTTATTTTTGGACGGATTCTTGTAAGAATCCAAATCCGGTCCGAAAATTAGACGGATTGCCATCCCTAGAATTTATATAACAACCTGTACGTAGTGCTTTATAGTAGCAGGGGGCTGTATTGAAAGTATAAAAGAAAGCGTTATAGGGATTCTACAATCCATAAAGGGAAAAGTAGGTTGCGGGTAAAAAAGTTTATGTGTTTTAAGTTAAAAACAGTAGTAGAACGATAAAAATTTATGTTAACTTTAATAAGAAATTTGTTGTCTATAGTTCTTTTCAATAAGAAATACACATATTTAGTGAATATTATCATTCTACTAATATTTTTAAGCCATAAAACACAAACTTTACGGATTTTACCCGCAACCCACTTTTCCCTTTATGGTTCGCAGTACCAATACACATTATTAAGAGCGCAGTAACTCTCTATATACAACAAACTTTACCTGTATGTAGTGCTTTATAGTATCTTGATCTGATCCAGGTATAGTGGCCACCAGCTTCTTTATCAACTGTTCTTGTCTTAATAATAATTCATTTATTCCTATTACTCTGTTATTTATTCCTATTACTCTGTTATTATATAAAAATATTTTTTTTTAAAGCCGAAGGCTCCAAAAAAATTGAGGGGGATTTTATTGTTTATTTTTTTTTTTTTTTGGGGGGGGGGGGGGTTCTCACCCCCCAAGAAAATTGCCTAAAACCACCACAGGACCTGTAGGTATATTCCCTGAAGAGTAGAATCTGATCGCTTCAGTGGTTACCGAGATCTTAAGGGACAGACTGACAGACGGATGGACAGACATCATTCTACTTTGCATTATAGATCTAAGAATTACCTTATGGCTGAATTACTCTTTAGTTGAGGGGCTGTATCTGTCATAACTGACTGCAGGCTACCTAACTCTGAGGTACTGCCACCAACCTAAAGTAAAATTAATACAACTCAAGCTATATATGAGATAGATAGACAGACAGAGATAGGTTACCTGAACAGGATGAGAGGAGAGATGGTGGTTCAGTCCAAACTGATCAGATACTTGATGCATCCCTAGATAGATAAATTTTTAATTTTAGTTAAAAAAATTAATTTTTTTTGGGGGGGGGGATTAATCATTTTTAAGGGAGTTGGGGGTGTCCCACTCCCCAAGAAAATAGTTATAAACCTTTCCGGGACCTATGAGAAGCTACCCTGTTAAGGAGAACCCGAATCAATCAATCAATCAACAACCAGATACACAAACAGACAAACATCCTGCTACTTTAGTATAAGGATTATCCTGAGCTCAGCTTCAGACTCTTATTAAGTGAATGGTTATTTGTAGAGTTGGGCCGGATACCGGATATCCGGCTGATTTATATTTCCGGATATCCGGCTCCAGCCGGATATCAGTCCAACGTTCGATATCCGGCAAATTACCGGATATCCGGCGCGAAAAATCAGCCAAATATCATGTAACCGGATAGTTTTAATATCCGGTATCCGGCCGGATATTGTAAATGACCAGATAACCGGCCAGACCGGATATCCGGCCCAACCCTAGTTACCTGTTGAACTATTGAGATGAGTACTAAAACTGCTGGTTTGGATTCCACCTCCACCTGATAATAGACAAGAATTTCATTTTTCATTAAGTTGGTTGCGCATGTAATCTGGGCTATTTTTGTGCATCATCATAGGGGAAGTTAACGCTACCTGTGACTAAAGATTGAACACTGGATGACACCAGAGGATGAGAACTGCTGCTGCCAGGAGCTAAACTAGACTGACCGCCAGGTGCCAGGTTGCCAGCCAAGCTGGAGCCGCCAGGTGCTAGGCTGGAGCCTAAGCCTATTCCTCCTCCGGGCAACAAATTACAGCTAGAACCACCTACACACGTTGAATAATCAGATTAGTTTCTCCATTGTCCTATCCCTCCCTCCCTCCCTATCCCTGATTTACCTTGTAAAAGTTGACCAGAAGAAAAACTGGAGAAAGGTGCCATGCCGCCCAGACCTCCAGAAAAACCTGAAAAAAAAGTGTGTATTGTGTACCTACAGTTTTTTTCTGAGTGAAACTTCAACAAAATAACTATCATCCCATATCTTAATAATAAAGTAACAGGATGTCTATTTGTTTGTCTGTGTGTATGTTTGTACCGAAGGATCTTGCTAACCGCTGAACCGATCGGGCTCTCCTTAACAGGGTAGCTTCTCATAGGTCCCGGGAAGGTTTATAACTATTTTTGGGGAGGGTACCACCACCCTCCCAAGAGAAATCACAAAAAATCGAAATTTTTTTTTACGTTTCTCGATTATAAAAAGAGAGTTCAACGAAACATAAACGTCAAGCGCAACAGACATATTTTAAATATAAAAAAATAAATTTAAAGTGCCGTAGAGGCCTCTAGGGGCGTAGCCGCTAGTATTATATAAAGTAGTAAGGTTTTTTGCTTATCTGTCTCGCTTTCTACTAAAACAATTGAGTCCTTCAATTTAGGTAAGCTTCCCATAGATCTAGGGATGATTTTATGCTATTTTAATTCAAGTTTTTAGATAGTCCTATGCCTTAGTCCTATGTCATAATTGAGTGTTTTCCCTCAAAGTGTGGCTATCAAGCAATTAACCCCCTTATTTTTAAATATATCAAAATTGTGTACTCATTTAGGTAACTTATTGGAACCCCCCCCCCCCTGAATGCTAGGGGCACATCTACAGTGGTAACAAAAGTATAGGTACCTGAAAAATTTGAGGCCGGACTTGGACCTCTGGAGCCTGGAGCCGCTGTCAGGGTGGAGGCAGAGCCAGATTTCATCAGGTTGAAGGAGGAGTTACCAGATCCACTTCCTGTAAACAGTATGTGGATCAAAAAAACGTCATTGTAAAAAAGTTTACATACATTATTGATATCACAAGCTGCTTTGCCCCCAGCATCAGGGGCTGTCTATTCAACAAAGGGGTAAGAAGGAGACAGAAAAAATAGCCTAAAACAATGCCTAAAAATTAAATAGCTTAAAACCATCACAGGGAATAAGTGAAAAGCAAAACTCGATTATTTATTGAAATCTGAAGCTTGAGACAAATAAATCACTTCTTAAACAATAATAGATTTAATTGAAAATGTTTTGAAAGTATTACTTTAGCTATTAATAACGCCTCTAGTGGCACTTTAAATGTTTTTTTTGTTTTACCAATGTTTCGTTTAAGTCTCTCAAATATTTTTCTTAAATTTCGATTTCTCATGGGAGGGTGGTGGTACCCTCCCCCAAAATAGTTATAAACTTTCCCGGGACCTATGAGAAGCTACCCTGTTAAGGAGAACCCGGTCGGTTCAGCGGTTAGCAAGATCCTTCGGTACAAACAACCAAAACACACAAATAGACAAACAGACATCCTGTTACTTTAGTATAAAGATTAAACAAGTATGATCATGATCAAGATCAATACTTCCTGTGCAGCTAATTTAATCACATTAGTATGGCGTTTTTCGAGTTAAACAGTGAGCAATTTTCTACTTTGTCCTATCCCTTCAGATCCTTTGCATATTTACCTGAGGGAAGAAGGCCAGAACCAGGTAGGAGGCTGGTGCCACCCTGGAGCAGGCTAGAGCTACCTGGCAGCAGGCTGGAGCTAACTGGCAGCAGGCTGGAGCTACCTGGCAGAAGGCTGGAGCTACCTGGCAGCAGGCTGGAGGAGCCTCCTGACAAATGAAGACCGGTGTTACTACCTGATAATAATAAAATTTAATGAAACAAGATTAGTTGCATTAGATCATGGAACAGGGGTGTATATTTTGTATAACTGACCCAGCTCAGGGGGAGGGGGGTTAAAAAAAAATAAGTTGTTGGAGGGAAAAAAATGTAAAAATTAAGAAAACTGAAAAAAAAATTTCCATTTCCCCCCCTCCTTGGTGAAAAAAAATAAAAAAATGTGTAGTAGAAGGGATGAAATAAAAAAAATATAGAGTTCTTTAAATGTTTTTCCATTTTCCCCCCTACTTGGTGAGAAAAAACTAGGGGGGGAAAAAATTAAAAACTTTGTAGCTGGGAAAAAAAATAAATCTTGTGAAGAATATACACCCCTTTCATGGAAAGAAAGCAAAGTCTATGTGAAGAAGAGAAAAGCTATATTTAGCAGGGAGTAAGGGAGGGGACAATGGATCGAATATTCAATTTTTAGGAGTCTCAGACTTTAGGTACTGGCTTAAAGGGAATGTACAAGAATTTAGCAGGTTCTGACTGACTTTGGGTACTAGCGCATCATTGCCACTAACTCACTGAGTTAGTTTTGAGTATAGCAGACGAGTATCAATAAACTTAATTTCTAGCAGACAGCGAGTTTTAACAAATCTTTTTCTCCAAAAAACATCATTTCAAAAAATAAAAATATAAACTTTATTGTGATAAACAATCTAAGAACTCCTAAATTAAATTCTTGTATATGGTGGTATTTTAAAAGAGGACTATCCACGAACGAGAGCACATGATTCTAAGTACCTTCTAGCATTGATCCTAAGTATTTTCTTTCAGAATATAATTGGTCACCATATATCATTAATGTATTGACGAGAAAATTTATGTTTCACCATAATTTTTTTTAGGTATTTTAATTTATTTTGAAAACTTTTATGAAGCTAATTCTTTTAATAAAATGGATATTTGATGATACATATGCGAATACTCGTGTTATATAGATTGTAAATTAATCCATACTAGCATTAATTTAAACATACATATGAGATATAGTAAATGTGCTTTTAACTTTTTTTTAATTTTTATCATTTGACAACATGGACAATTAAAGACACCCCGAACTCAACAAAATGTTTGATAGAATTTTGACTAAAAAACCTGAACATTTTTTTACTTTTCTTCAACTTGAAGTGGTGAAACATAAATTTTCTCGTCAATATATTAATTATTAGTGGTGACCTATTATATTCCGAAAGAAAATACTTAGGATCAATGCTGGAAGGTACTTAGAATCACGTGCTCTTGTTCGTGGATAGTCCTCTTTAGAAATATTGGGTAAACGAGTTCCAGGGAGATTTTTCTAGTAATTAATTATAGTGCAGTCTGATGTACTGGTAATATAATTTTCAAATGAATGCTTTTTTTTCTTGGATCTTTTCTTATTTTATAGTTTTTCTAGATTGGATTAATATACCCCTTAAAATTTTCTGGATAAATCTGGATTTCATGGCCTTTCAGCAAGAACTCTTAAATTGAATTAATTGCCCATTGTCCCCTCCCTTACTCCCTGATATAAGGGGGGGTTTTTAATACAACCATCTCGAAATCAGTGATTAAATGGCACTTAGAATTCGAATTTCGATCTAAAATTTTGCATGAGTAATCCTTGGTAGGTCTATTTTCCCTAAATCGAACAAAAAGTTGGAAAAGTAACGGCTGGCGGCTCAGCCGTTTTTTGCCTATTTTCAGGGCAAATTCATCATTAATTACGTAGGAATCAACTTTTTAAAACATATTTTTGGTTTAATTCATGTTAAATGATAGCAATAACCAATTTTTAAATTTCTAGTACCAACAGCTACTGGCTAGAACCGTTTGATAAGGTTTTTGAGTGAGAAAAAGTATTATGTGAAAATAGGTTTCGTGACTTTTTTGCTCTTAAGATAGTAATAAAATGGCAAAACAGCTGAGCCGCCAGCCATTAGCCATTACTTTTCCAACTTTTTGTTCGATTTAGGGAAAATAGACCTACCAAGGATTATTCATGCAAAATTTCTGATCGAAATTCGAATTCTAAGTGCCACTTAATCATTGATTACGAGATGGTTGCATTAAACCCCCCCCCCCCCTTTTGCAAGATTTTGCTATGTGAAGGACAGAACAGGTATATTTTACAAGATTTTGCTATGTGAAGGACAGAAAAACTATATCTTGTAAGATTTTGCTTGGTGAAGGATAGATAAGCTAGATTTTGCTAGATGAAGGACATAAGTACTATAGCCTTCCTAAGTTCCTAATGTAAGAATTTGTCAGACAAAGGACATAAGTCACCTCCTTAAAGTTAGATTTTGTTAGATGAATGACATAAATAGATAGCCTTCCTTAAACCAAATTCCAGTGACTTCTGTCCTAATTAGGAATGACTTTGTTTCCTTTCCAGTATGGCAGTATCCATTTTATTTTATTTAGAAATACACAAATACATCCTGATCCTACTACTTTAGCAGATACGACATCAAACTACTGCATAGAAAGTCTGGGTAGGATTATCCTCTTAAAAGGGGACTATCCACGAACAAGAGCAAGTGATTTTAAGCACCTTCCAGCAATGATCTTTAGTATTTTTTTAGTGAATATATTAGGTTGATGTTTGATATTTAGTTTATCGACTAAAAAGTTAGGTTTCACGATGGTTTTATATGAAAAAAAACTTTGAAATGTAAAGCATTTTTTAAAGCAATGTCATAAAATGCTTTGTTGAGTTCAAAGGACAAAATAAAATAACACGACAGAAAAGCATTAAATGCTGTATTTTGCAAAAGTACATTAATTAAACTGTTTACAATATTATAAGTTACCAACCCTTTTTCTAAATAGGTATACATTTTTAATTAAAATAATTTACTTTTGTGTCAAAGCTTTTAAACATCAGTTTGAACTCATCAAAACATTTGATGTTTTTTCATATAAAACAATGGTGAAACCTAACTTTATAGTCAATAAAGCAAATATTAAACATAAACCTAGTATATTCACTAACAAAATAGTATTATGGATCAATGCTGGAAGGTGCTTAGAATCACTTGCTCTTGTTCGTGGATAGTCCCCTTTTGTTAAATATCTAAGAGGATATCGCCAAAGTAAACACCATTTTTAAAAGAAGGCACACAAACTCTTTGGTAGTGATGGCAATCCGTCGAATTTTTGGGCCGGATTCGGATTCAGGATTCTTAAAGGAATCCGTCAGAGAAAGTAACGGATTCCGGATTATTATTTTTTTGGCGATTCAGGATTTGGATTAAAAATATTAAGTGCTACATATGTCCTAAAAATTAATGTTCTTGGTGTTCTCTATAATTCACTTCTGAGAATCGAACCAGATTTTAAAAGATTTTATATATAATGATGATAATCTTTGCCTTCAAAAAGTGAGAGTTGAAAGAAAAAACTCAGGACGCTAATCTTAGCCTACCAAATAAAACGGATTCCGGATCCGGATTCGGATTCCAAAATTGGGCGGTTTCCGGATCCGGATTGCCAACCCTACTTTTTGGAATCCTTTGTTTTTTAGGTCTTTAGTGCCTGACAGGAAACTAATAGAAAGACTTATGTAACGTTTAAAAATAATACGTATTCTTGAAATTTAATCATTAGTTGTTTAAATCTGTTTACATTAAATACATAACAATTTAACAATTTTAACTCACAGTAAATATGCATTTTCTTCAATATAAATCTTTTTACTGATCAAAAACTATTGTTTTTGTACCTGGAGCCAGATGACTGCCCAAGCCTGGCATCTGATCCGGTTTGGATACAGCCGCTGCCAGCCGCTTTCCAAAGTCGCTTCCAATTGCTCCGAACATGTTGGGTGTGGACTTCAGTTCTAAACCTCCTAGAATAGATATATTAATATACAGAGGGTGAGAGGATATTTTTTTTGGATTACCTATGCTCTTTCTGAGGTAGGTTTTTCCTAGAATAGGCATTTTTAAAGATAGGCGTTTTCTAGAATAAGCATTTTCTGGGTAGGCGTTTTTTCAGATATGTTAATTCTGTGAAAGGCGCTTTTAAGATAGGCGTTTTCTGGGATAGGTGTTTTCAAGGATATGCGGTTTTTTGAGTTTAACGGCTACCTGAATTGATGCTCATATTTCTTAATCCGAGAGGATCACTCTCCACCTGGCCCAAGTTTACAAAACTATTTTGTCTGAAAGATAAAGGTTAGGTCAATATAGGTTTAGCAGAACCCTGCAGGGGTGTATATTCTGCACAAGATTAAGAGAGGGGTAGGTTTCTGGTAAAATCCGTAAAAGTGTGTGTTTTAAGGCTTAAAAATAGTAGTAGAACGATAATATTCACTAAATACGTGTATTTCTTAATGAAAAGAACAATAGACAACAATTCTTTTAAAAAGTTAACATAAATCGTAATCATTCTACTACAGTTTTTAACTTATAACACATAACCTTTACGGATTTTACCCGAAACCTACCTCTCTCTTTTTTTCCCCTGCTGAAAAATATTTCATTTTTTTCCCCAAGGAAGGGGAAAATGGAAAAATATTTTAGTACCCTTTATTTTATTCATTTCCCCCCTAAGGATAGGAAAAACTGTTTTCAGAGGTGGATTCTTAAAGGAAAATAGGCTCGCTACTCGCATGTGAGTCAAAATTAGTTTTGTGAAAAATCCTCCATAATCGCACAAAAATACTCCCTTAGTTTTAGAGATAATTGGGTGAAATCTTTTGGGCTGGGTCACTAATTACCCCAACTATTGGTATCTTTCAAAAAAAAAACGGCGGCGGGTCCGCCGCTCCCGCCGTTCGCCGCCATTTTCCGCCGCCGCCAAAAAAAATTTTGTTTCAATATCTCTAAAAGCTTAGAAGAGGCACTGAATTTAAGATATATCTTGATAAACAAGAATTTGAAAAAAATGACTAAGTCCCCCCGCAGGGTTGGTTATAAGGGGAAAATTTTTTTAAAAAAATAACATGGTCTCAAATGATTCCAAATTGCCTAATTCGGCGAGAAATGCAATAAAAAATTTTTTTTTGGTGGCGGCGGAAAATGGCGGCGAACGGCGGGAGCGGCGGACCCGCTGCCGTTTTTTTTGAAAGATACCAATAGTTGGGGTAATTAGTGACCCAGCCCAAAAGATTTCACCCAATTATCTCTAAAACTAAGGAAGTAGCACCCAAAATAAAATTGCTGGTATGTCGTGGCACGAGTCACCACATTTCCCCCCCCCCCCCTTTACAAAAATTAAATAAAATCATAAAAGAATTATTAACGTAAGATTTTGTTTAATTTTTGTAGATTTGTAATGTGATTTTTGGCATGACCAGGCAGGGGGTTAAAACATGTTCAATACAAGGATGACTACATACATAAAAGCAAAGCTTAACAGACTAGAATGTCGGACAAACGAACATTAACAAAGATAGTAAGTTCCCTAAATTACTTAAGTAAAGTACCTAATGCTTAGTAACAAAATAATTTAATTTTCTCGTATTCATTCTAATCCGGTGGATAGAAACCGGTTCTCATCCATACGAAAAAACTATGTCTAGCATCGTATTATATCCAGCTTTCTACGAATATAAAAATGTACGATCACAAAATTAATTATACATTATATATCAGCGAAAGGCTGTTTATAATACGATGCGAGAAATAACTTTTAAAACTTATTACTTATATAAATGTATATTATGACTGGGGAAAATCAATTTTGTTGCTAACATGTAACTTATTTATTGGTAACTTTTTTTATTTAGGAGGAGGGGAGGGGTTTGAGTAAATGGAGTGGATGGGGGGTGTCCTTATGATAACCAGCTACAAGTTTCACTTTATCAGAGAAAATGAAAATCTGGTGCAACTCTGGTAAGCCGAGCGTACTCGGCCCACGGGGTAACGAGTTCGGATTCAACGGGCCCTAGCCTTTAAGTATTCTACCAAACAAACAAGCAGGATTCAATCATACAGAATTATATATTTAAACTGAATAATATTTACAAGTTATGTTTACTATATATATACAACAAAAATATGACAATAGTTAGGTTTGAAGGGGGTGTGGGGCGCTAGGGCTTAGCGCCCGACGGTAGACAGGCTGTGGGGGCAGCGGTGGTAAAAGGGGGAGGCAGTGCCTCCCGATTATATAAGTGCATGATGGACTCGTGATAGTTGCATGTTCAAGTCCCCTCCCCACATTTAGGCAGGCTTAGTTTGACCGCCGGGTGCGGGGTTAACAGCGGTCATGAGATGGATAGTGATATAATAGGATTAGTGCGGGGGGTTTGTTATCATAAGTCACAGCGAAGCAACTCTGTATTCGGCCTGTCCGTATGGGTGTCGTATTACCACAACCTCCCCTTCAAGGGTTGCGTGGCTCCTGAGCCACCAGGCCTTGAACCTGGGGATACGACAGCCGGCTCCTGCGCCGGACAGGCAGTTCCTGGGGCACAGCTCGATGGAGGACAGCTCGGGCTACACAGGCTCCTCGGGACACTCGTTGCTCGGTCTGACTGTGGTTGGTGATCAGCATTGTCAGCTCCTGGTTGGCTTCTAGGCGTGGGTTGGCCACGGCCAAGCCTCGCCGCTGGAAATTTTGCCTCGTCTGCAGGATCAGTTCTGTCTCGGCTGGTAACTGGACACGGAGGCCTAGGCAGATTCTGGTGGTTCCTAAGGGTGGAATGGTGATGGCAAAGGGCGCATAGAATTCCATGGGGGCGCCTGCTTGATTCAGGTTGCTTGGCCTCCTAGCTCCTACCCGGATGGGGATGGCTGTCATCAGCAGGGGGCACATGGCTTCTTCTTCTTCTTCTGGGGCGGCTTCTTCCATCGCAGTGGCTGGCTCTTCTCCTACAGGTCCGCTGCCGGCTGGCAGGTTCTCCATGTCTGCGTCAGGGTTCCAGATGGCATCTCTGAGTGGCTCTGGAGCGGGCGGCGGCGGCGGTGGTTCGTTGGGTTGCTCCTGCAGGTTTTCCTCCACTGGGTCACGATCTTGGCCGCTAGGCTGTGGGGCGGCTGCGGCTGGCTGGTGCACTGGGAACTCTCCTGGGTTGCTAGCTGCGGGCGCCGCCGCTCCAACTGGCAGCTCGGTGGCATCCTCGTCGCCGTCCACGTCAACTTGGATGTCTTCTGGGATCTGGTGGGCAGTCACATCTCCAGTGTATTTGCGCAGTCGGCCTACATGCGCGGTAACTTCTGAGATCCTGGCTACTGGAGAGGCAGGTTTGATGACATAATGGACTTCTGTAGCTTTCCTCACTACTTTCCAGGGGCCAGTCCATCTCTTGGTAATCTTGGCTGCCTTTCCTGGCACCAGGCGAGGGGCCAGGTACCAGACCAAGTCTCCAACCTCATACTTGGCCGTGCCTTCGTAAGCTACCGCGCTCCTCCTGATGGTTCCCTCCTCCTTCTGCTGGATGGCATCATAAACTGCATAGTAGCGCTGCAACAGAGCTTGGACGTTGGCTGGAACTGAAGCATATTCGGTCTCTGGCAGCCGGAGCACCATGTCCACCGGAAGTTTGGCCTCTCCCCCAAAGAAGGCCAGGAACGGGGTCACACCAGTGGATCTACAGGCCTTGGTGTTGTAGGCAAAGGCAATGGCAGGCAGGTGGGGCTCCCAGTTGTTATCGTCTCTGTCTAGGAACAGGCGCATGCCTGTGTTGAGCGTCCTATGAAACCTCTCCACTCGGTTGGACTGCGGATTGTAGGGTGGTGGATGTGTCAGGCCAATTTCGAGCCGGGAGGCCAGTTCCTGGAATACCTGGCCGGTAAATTCCATTCCATTGTCGGAATGGATCTTCAGGGGGCATCCGAACGTGGCCAGGTGGCGGTGCAACAGGGCTTCAGCCACCGTGAGGGTGCGCTTGTTGGGGATGGCGTAGAGGCTGACAAACCGGCTAAATCCATCTTGGCAGGTGAGGATGTAGCGGTTTCCTGCTGGGGTCTCTGGCAGTGGCCCCACCAGGTCGATGAATAGGACTTGCTGTGGATACCCCTGGCGGGAGGGCACGTGGATCCCCTGCTTCAGCCTCTCCTTGGTAACTTTCTGGACACACTCAGGGCAGGTTTGTACCATCAGGCGGACGTCACGGGCCAGGTTGGGCCACCAGAAGTGCATGGCAACGCGGGTGATAGTTGCGTCCATCCCAAAGTGCCCAGCCATGGGGGTTCCATGGGCTAGGAAGAACGCATCCTGCTGGAGGGCCGAAGGCAGCAGGTATCTTGTCCTCTCTCCTGTCAGAGTCTGGTCAGTGGTGGTGAGGCAGCCATGCTCGTCAAGCCCCAGGGCTGAGAAGCGGCTGGCGTACTGCTGCTCGTCTCGTTCCTTGCCGCGCAGCTCAGCCTTGGTTGGGGCCTTGCCATCAGCCACCCATTGGCGGACACGGAGCAGGAGGGGGTCCTGTGTCTGGGCTTCCAACACTCTAGCTGAATCCAGTCGGGCGGCAGGAGGCCGGCTAGCTGCGGGCTCCCCTAGCTGGGCCAGGTTGTGGATATACTCAGCCTGCTCTGCTAATTCTTCGGCGCTAGCCGTTGGCATGTTGGCATCTTCCCGGCGGCTGAGGGCGTCGGCGTTGGTATTCTGGGTGCCAGGCCTGTGGCAGACGGTAAAGTCTAAGGCCGCTAGCTCCTCCTGCCAGCGGGCCACCATCCCTGTGGATGTGTTCAGTGATTTCATCTGTAGCAGGGCAGAGGAATCAGTGTTGATCTGGAAGCTGCGGTAGGACAAGATGCCGTGGAATTTTCGGATCCCATAGATAATGGCGGCCATCTCTCCCTTCCAGGACGGGTAGCGCGTCTCAGGGTCGGTTGTCTTGCGTCCCACGGCGGCAATCAGCCTCTCCTTGCCCTCCTGGCATTGACTCAGTATGGCAGAGATGGCGCGGCTGCTGAAATCTGTGGTGAGCTGGAACACTGCTGGTAAATCAAACCTGGGCGGCGCTCGGATGGGGGCCTGTCGGAACTTGTCCTTGAGTTGCAGCAGCTGGGCTTCCATCTCAGGCGTCCAGGTTAGGGCCTTGGCCGTCTTCTGCCGATTCATCTCGTAGGTGAGGTCTGCATACTCTGGGATGAACAGGCGGTAGTATCCAAAGAAGCCCAGCAACGCCAGCAAATCCTTGGGGGTGTTAGGGGCTGGCCAGTCCAAGATGCGGTCAATATAGTCCTCTTGCATGGCTATCCCCTCCCGGCTGAGGGTGTGACCCAGATAATCCACCTTGGACCGGAACAACTTGGTCTTGGCTGGCTTGAGGCGGATCCCTCCCCTGCGGTGGGCTTCCAAGACCTCTCGGAGCCTGGCCAGGTGGGCCCAGGTATCCTGGTGGAAGGTCAGGACGTCGTCAAGGTAGGACTGGAGGTTGGCTGTGCCTAGTGGGTTTAGGACCCCTGCAATAAACCTGGAATAGACAGACGGTGCCGTAGCCAGGCCAAAGGGCATCCTTTTCCATTGATACAAGCCCCTGGGGGTGGTGAAGGCGGTGCAGGGCCGGCTATCCTCAGACACACGGATGGTGTAGTATGCGGCCACCGCGTCTAGAGCACTGTAGACACGGTGCCCGCCAGCTCGTTCCACCAATTGCTGGATCCTAGGCAGGGGGTAGCTGTCCAGCTCCAGACACTTGTTGAGGGCCCTGTAGTTGACGGCCCAGCGGGTGCTCCCGTCCTTCTTCTTGATGGGCACCAGGGGGCTGCTCCAGGCGGAGTCCGACGGCTCTATGACTCCTTCCTGCAGCCAAGTGTCCAGTTGTTTCTCCAGTTCAGCCTCTTGCCGCGGGTTCAGATCCCTAAATCTCTGGCGGATCGGCTGGGTCCCTGGCTTGAGGCGCAGCTGCAATTCAACCACATCTGTGCAGCCGGGGGTAGAATTGGAGAAGACGTCCCTGTATTCTGACAACGTAGTCCAGACCTCCTTCTTGAGCAAGGGGTCCTTGCGTAGGAACTCATTGTCTTCCATCTCCAAGGCCTCCCACAACTCTTGCATGTCTATGGGCTCAGCAGGTTCTTGGATCGAGTGGAGACGCGGGGGAGGCGTATCAGAGACCTCCAGAATGTCAGGTTTGACCAGCTCCCCTGCCACTGGGAGGCCAGCATCCAGCAAGAGGGGCACCTCCCCCTCATTGACCACCAGTACTCTAAACACAGTGGCAGAGCCAGGCCTGTGGGCATACAGGCCCTCTGGAATAACAAGGTCCTCCCCAAACCTCTGTTCTGGGGCAGCTAGTTGAATGGCATCCTTGGTGCGATGGCCTACTAGCTCAACAGGGACTGCCATAACCCCGCGGCCAGGCAGGACCACTCGCTTGGCTGTGCGGAGCTGGGGTGGTTGACCGTCAGTTGGAGTGACAGCGCTCAGCCTATACGTGGCTGGTGAGGGGTCAGCCTTGGCTCCGGGACCCACCGGCCGCGACTTGACGGGCTCGGCTTCTGGAGAGGCTGACGTGTCGGAGCCAGGCTTGGCTCCGGGGGCGTCCGGCCACGATTTGACGGGCTCGGCGCTGGGAGAGGCCACAATGCTGGGTCCAGCTTTGGCTCCGTGGGCGTCCGGCCGCGACTTGACGGGCACGGCGCCGGGAGAGGCTGGGGCCTGAGAGTTGAGTGTGGCTCCGGGTACATCAGACCGCGACTTGACGGGTCTGGACTCGGGCTTGGCTGGTGGACTGGCTGGAGGTCCCAGGTAGAGGGGGCCAGGTGGACACGGCTGGCCGTTGATAAAAATGTCGGAGGAGAAGATTGGTTCTGGAGGGCTGGCAATCTCAGGAAACGTTGTTGGCAGGCTCTCCCTTGGCACCTTGGGCACTGGGGGCAACCCCATGGCTAGCAGGTTAGCTCCCTTGTGTGCGTTGAGCTCAGCGTCCACCCAGTGTGTGCCTTTCTCAACCACACGCGGCTGCTCAGGCAGGGGGCCTGGCAGAGGCCCCTCATAGCTTAGCTCTCTCTCGGCTGTCTCCCGGTCAATGGGGACGCCACGGAGTGGGATAAACTCCCCACGCGCCCACAAGCAAGGTGGTTGCATGTCGAAACAGAGCCTAGTTCCGAACTCCTTGAGAAAATACCCTCCTAAGTTCAGAGGGTGGGAGAGATTCCGGACCACAGTCACGTGGTATAGATGGAGTATAAGAGTGTGTGAAACTGCCATATATAACTCTTTTAATTTTCCAATTACCTGGAGGGGCTGGCCTTCCTCATTAGCAGTCAGGATCTGGGTGTTGTCCGGAATCAACATGCGTTGCACGCCCATCGCGTGCATGAGGTGCTCAGAAATTACAGCAGACCCTGGTACACGGTTGCCAGAATCAACCATGGCATCAACCTGTACATGCTGGGCAGGGTCAGGAGTAGGAAACCTCACCCTGATATGGCAGGGGAAGTGGAGGTCCTGCCCTTGAGACAAGGGGGCCTCTCGTTCGGCTGGGGTTGGCAGAAACTTTGGTGGTGGCCGCACCGCAGCTATGGTGGTATCGCTTACCATGGTGGCTTAGACTGTAGCTTCGAATCACTAGAGCTTATTAATTATCACTTGGTCAACAATTTTTTTATTTTTATCACTTGGTTGACATTTTATACACAATGATGTGTTGTTATCACTAGGAGCTCTAGGTGTGATTCTGGAAGCACTGGCAGCAGGGAATGTCCGTCCTGCAAGGTTCAGAGGGGTGACGGCGGTAGGGAATGACCCGTCCTACAGCGCCGCTGGTTCGAATCCCGACAAATGGCGGCAGGGAATGGCCCGTCCTGCAGCGCCTCGGGTTCGAATCCTGGGAGGCAGCGGCAGGGAATGTCCCGTCCTGCCGTGCCTGTGGCTCAAAATCTGCTATCCGTCGCAGTGGTAGGGCTTACTTGTGTGCTGAAGCTGCGCAGCCACACATTGCCTTCTTAGGGAGACCAGCACACAGCTGTCTGTCTCGTAGGTTTGGCCTGGGTGTCCTGGGGCTTGTCCCAGCTACACTTGCCAATTTAGACTCAGTTTTGTAGCCGTCTGAGCTAAATTATCCGGTTGCCGTGGCTGCGCACCTAGCGCTACTCCTACACGACACGGAAAAAGCGTCTTAACTGGCGCTTTTAGCAGGCTAAATCTGCTTGCCGTAGGCCAGAGGCCCAAATATTGCGTTCAAAATGATGGAAATTCGACCTAAAAAGGCCGTCTCACGGGTCAGTTGGCGGCTGATTGTCCCCTTACTTGCCAAAGGGTCCAATCAGAGGTAGAATAGGCTAGTTTCTGTAAGGCTCGATTGAAACACGCTGACACCAAGTTCTGGTAAGCCGAGCGTACTCGGCCCACGGGGTAACGAGTTCGGATTCAACGGGCCCTAGCCTTTAAGTATTCTACCAAACAAACAAGCAGGATTCAATCATACAGAATTATATATTTAAACTGAATAATATTTACAAGTTATGTTTACTATATATATACAACAAAAATATGACAATAGTTAGGTTTGAAGGGGGTGTGGGGCGCTAGGGCTTAGCGCCCGACGGTAGACAGGCTGTGGGGGCAGCGGTGGTAAAAGGGGGAGGCAGTGCCTCCCGATTATATAAGTGCATGATGGACTCGTGATAGTTGCATGTTCAAGTCCCCTCCCCACATTTAGGCAGGCTTAGTTTGACCGCCGGGTGCGGGGTTAACAGCGGTCATGAGATGGATAGTGATATAATAGGATTAGTGCGGGGGGTTTGTTATCATAAGTCACAGCGAAGCAACTCTGTATTCGGCCTGTCCGTATGGGTGTCGTATTACCACACAACATCAAAGTATTAATAAAACTCTAAAAAATACATTGCCCATACAAGTTAATTGACAAAGTATGCCTTCTGAATGGATATATTACAACAGATCTTCATTTTTTCTAATAAAGTGAAACTTGCAGCGGTCTAAGATAATGATTTCCTGTGCCCTCCTACTGGATGAACGAACTGACCAATAAAAGAGTTCCAAGTTTGCAAGCTAAATTGACGCCAATTTTTTCCCCTGTCATAAAATCTACGTATATTCTACATCCATTGTCTTTTTTTTTTCATAATAGTTATTTATCGCATCGTATTATAAACAGCTTTCCGTGGATATAAAATGTAAAATTTTAATATTAAACCGAAGGCAAGGGCTAAAATAAACAATTCTTAATCTTATGATTGTACATTTTTACATTAGAAGAAAACGTAATAAAACGAGCAGCTATATATGATTTTTCAGTATGGCTGAGAATCGGTTCTAATCCAGCGGATATTAATCGGTTTCGAAGCCATACTGGAACCAAAATTACCTGTTTAGTGGGGCAAAAACATTTTGTTTATCCTGGGCTGACTGGCCGTTCAGACTCAACCCTGGCAACTGGTTGTCCAACTAAATAAAACAAGATGATGGGTAGAGGATTTTTTTCCCCCGTTTTTTTTTGAAATTCGAGTAGTGCAGTTGCAATTATTATGCCTTTTGATAAAAACCACAGGTGTAAAAAAAAGTTTTAACCATTTAATTTTGTATTATGTCCAGTAATTTCACATTGAAATTTTGAGGCCCCCCTTATGGGGGTCAAAAAATGATTGCCTCAGAACTATGGCTTTATGGTGCTCCCTGAATAAGCATTAATGACAATCAGGAATTTTTTTAATTTTCAAAATATCTCGTTCCTAGCCTAAGTAAATCTCAAAAAATTGGCCAATTTTCAAAAAATCCTGAAAGTAGCGTTTTATTTAGAGGTTTTTAAAAAATTTCTCAGGCTAGGAACGAGATATTTTGAAAATTTCAAAAAGCCGGAAAAAAATTCTCTAAAAATAGGTAGGTAAGAAAAGGCCATTTCTTAAAGTCATACACGGTCATACGCAATGTTGGAAGGGTGACGCAGATTTCAGATCTCAGCTTTCGCGGTTTGAGAAAAATGCATCTTTATACCTGTCTTGGAGAATTGTAATAATCTTTGAGTATAGTCCCTTTCGTGACAACGCCTCTTGAGGGGCGATTCTTTTTATTTTTACAGTAGCTTTTGATGGGTTATTTTAGGTTAGATTAGGTTTAGGTTAGATAAAAATAGGAGAAAAGCTACTGTGAAAATACGACGAAACGCCTTTTAAGAGGCGATGTCACGAAAGGGCCTATACCCAAATCTTTTATCGAATAGAGAAAATAAGTAAATTAAATAATATTTTACCGTATGCAAACCGTAACCACAATTAAATATGTACAAAAATGATACAAAAATTGATGTAAATTCTCAATGATGATACATAAAATTACCCTTTCTTTAGATTACATTTAGAGGTTGAAACGTAGGAACCCTCAGCTTAATGAAAAAAAACAATCAAAATTCAATAGTCCCGAAAGTTGTTAAGCCAACTAATAAGAAAACTTTATAATAAAACTTTGGGACCACTGTAATAAAAAACCCAATGTCTCCTCCCTTGTCTCCTTCAGGGAGACATTGTCATTTTCCTTAAGATTCCTTGATGAAGATTGAAGAATAAGCGTCATTTTTTTTCGCGTATTTTCCGTAAAGTTTTTTATTTTAGTTTTTTGTCAAATGCGCTTGTTAAGTCAAACTGTCCTTAATTATGGCCATTTCATATTTTACATTTGGTTACAATTAAGAACAGTTTGACTTAATAAGCGCATTTGACTAAATTCCAAAACACAAAAGGGTAGTTGCACTTAGTGTATTTAAACATTTATTTAGTGAACAGTATATTTTGTTCTTGTAATTTGGTAACTCTGTTTTGTCATGTGCAAATGTCCCTTTTAAGTTTTTCAAGTCCATTTTTATCAAAATTTGAACTTTTAAAATTTTAAAAAGTCAAAAATATAAGTGGGAAAAAAATGTCGAGTTTTTCTTGATTTCAGGTCGGAGCCGGAGCTGGAGCCGCACCAAAATCAAACGGCTCCGCAACGCTGCTCCACATAATACTCTTTGCCCCTCCAAAACGTTATCAAACGGTTCTAGCCGGTAGCTGTTTGTAATAGAAATTTAAAAAATGGTTATTGCTATCATTTAACATGAATTAAACCAAAAATATTTTTTTTAAAGTTGATTCCTACGTAATTAATGATGAATTTGCCCTAAAAATAGGCAAAAAAACGGCTAAACGGCTTAGCCGCCAGCCGTTACTTTTCTAACTTTTTGTTTGATTTAGGAACCCCCCCCCCCCCTATATAGAATGTATGTTAGATCGCATTCTTTAACATATGCTTGCAATCAAGCTGTCTAAATGCACTTCATGCAACTATACCTTTGCGGAAAAAAAGGCGAAAAAAAACTCTTTACCAACCTGTTGTTGAGTCAAATTCAAATTTCTTAGTTTTTCCGCTTCTAACTGTTTCTGTAGGCTTATCACTAGGTCCCTGCAAATATAGAATTGTTCTATCAATTTAAAACTTTGTATGATGATTTCTGAAACAATTGAATTGGGTATAATTAAGAAAGTATGTCTATCATGCAATTAATAAATAGCATGTAAGTTCATTTTGATCTAGAAAATTTAGACCAGTTAAAATTACCTATCCTATCAATTTAATACTTTTCATGATGATTTCTGAAACATTTGGGTACAATTTAGATTTACCTTTTTTGTAGGCAATTTAATAAGGAACAAATTTGCTTTTATGTTTTTTTCTGTCATTTGAAAGGAACATGGAGAAAAAGGTCATTTAATGAAGGTAGGTCGAAATTACCGAGAATAGCCCCTTACCGAAACTTCCCCCCCCCCCCCTTTACCCTACGATGTTGAGAATTCGAGTTCAAATCACAAATTTCTCAGTCGCAATAAAATCACGCAACTTCCTCCTGGTTGTGTAAGAAGGGAGGTTATTAAGTAAGTTTAGATACTCAATAGTCACCTACATTATATCAGTACTACCCTTATCCCAAGCTCATCTACGGAGAGCGTTATTGATTATGGTGACTTAATTTGGGACACCTGCCATACTCGGCGAGAAATAATGAGTAGCTTTCATGAGATAGCGGGTCAAGTCATAATGTGCTTGAACGTGGAGCTTGAGCTGGCTCTAGTAGCTATATAAAATTGCCTCAACCTACTCCATGACAACTTAGGTCCAAAACCAAAGAAAGTATGGCTAATCAATCAAAAAATCAATTTTTACCTGTCATTATCACTAAATGATTTCTGCTTTTCTGTTGAATTTAAACTTTTCACCTCCGCCAATTCTGTTTTTAACCTAAATATTTCTCATTTAGTTTTATAGACTATTGTTTTGGAGGCCCATAGGGCCATACAAATTCTTTATATTAAGTAACAGTATGTCTGTCTGACTGTCTGTGTGTACCTAAAGGATCTCTCTAACCGCCGATATAATTCTCCTTTAAAATAATACTTGCTTCTGATAGGTCCTGGAAGGTTTATAACTATTTTGATTTGGGGGAGGGTACTGCTACCAGACCAAGGGATATCGCCCCTAGAACAAATAGCCCCATAACAGATTTTTTAAAATTTAAAAACAACAAAATTGAAACTGGGTGGATTGACTTCCCCCTCTCCCCAACTTAAGCCCCTAGATGCTTAGACAGTTGTATTCTAGATACAGTTGGAGCGATACACATTAAAAACAATTTAAAGTAAGATATTTTTGTCTAAAGTAAAGGATCTCGAAATTGTATGTCCCGATAGTTTTTTTTAGGGAAGTTTTAGATGTCTTTGGATGGTTTTAGGCCATTTTCTCCACCCTCAACTAGAGTCTAGGATCGAAGAATTTCTTTACTTTTTTTCATGAGATTGAATGCTGCGCTACCATTTGATGTAATCGTCCGTGTCGACAATAACCTACACAGGGAGGGAGGGGACAATGGGCTGTTACAATTACACTAGTCCCCAAAGTCTCAAAATAACGTTTCTTATTCGCTGGGATTTTGGGGGACTTTTATATAATTTTGATTTGTTGGAACATTACGTAAGTTGAGTGTCCAAACGTTTCAACCAACAATTTTAATCTACAGAAGATATAATTTTGAGTATCATCATTGGTAATGTACATCAATATATCGGTCCATTGTCTTATCCCTTTAGATCCCTGGCCCCGTGACCTACCTCTCTATCTGTTCTCTGTAATCAATAATTTGAATTCTAGCTTGTTTAGTTTCCAATTCTAGCTGAGTTATTCTTCCAACATTCTGGCGCAGCTCTTGGATCTGTGCGTCCTGGCAAAGTAAAAGTATTATAGACAGCTGCTTTCCACGGACAGTAAGGCTTTGAACCGGTTCAAATCCAGCGGATATTAATCGGTTTCAAAGCCGCTGGCATGGCTAACAAATATATAAAATATTATTGTACATTTTATATTCGTAGAATACTGGATATAATACGATATGAAACAAGATTTTTCAGTATGGCTTTTAACTGGTTCTAATCCAGCGAATAGTAACTAATCGGTTTCAAAGCTATACTGGGAGAAAACAAATTATTATATGAAAGTAACAGGATCTCACTCTGTCTGTACCTACCGAAGGATATCGTTAACCGCTGAACAGATATGGTTCTCCTTTACAGGGATGTTTCTTATAGGTCCTGAAACGAGAGGGTACCACCACCCTCCCAAGAGAAATTATACACCACCACAAACAGATGTACGTACGGACAGACATTCCCAACTTATAGCGTAGCACCGCTATTCTATATATTTGTTACCTTTTCAGTGAGTTTATGGTTAAGCTCTTTGTTTTGATTTGTGAGTCTTAATATTTCTGATTTTAATGCTTCCAATTGACTGTCCAACACATTTCCTAAAAACAACAGTAATGCAAAACAGAACAAGGATGAAAACATCCATAAAAGCGAAGCCCTGAAACGGTAGGATATACGGACAATAACACTTGTATAGTGTTAAAACTGAAAAATTAAAATATAAATGAAGAAAAATTGTTAGTAAATTTGTTGAAAAACTTCTTGATACAGGATAATGATTATGGACATTTTTAGGACTTGATTATAGAGTTGCTTCGCTTATAATATTGTACTTTGTTGTCCCAGGAATCAATATACCAAAAATCAGATGAATCAGATAATTATATCACAAAAAAAATTTTGGTTAAAAAAGTAAAATAATTAACATGTTTAAACAGAACGACGGACATTCTGGTAATGATTACAGACTTGCTACGCTTTCTAAATCGTACCTAACTTCTACAGGAATCACCATGCAAAATTTGAAATCGATAGGACAATTCTAACATGCCTAAATTAATGAAAAAGCTATCCATCTCAGACGTACGGACGGACCGACTCTTTTAAAAAGGGAGGTATTATGTGCAAAAATTCTGTAAAGGTGTGAGTTTTAAGGCTTAAAACAGTAGTACAACGCTAATATTCACTAAATATGTGTATTGCTTGTTGTAAAGAACTATAGACAAAAATATTCGTGAAAAATATTTAGTGAATATTATCGTTTTACTACTGTTTATAAGCCATAAAAATCACATATCTACAGAATTTTAACACAACCTACCTCCCCCTTATAAAAAAATGCACAAAGGGGGGGGGGGGGTTTTTAATGCAACCATCTCGTAATCAATGTATAAATGGCACTTAGAATTCGAATTTCGATCTCAAATTTTGCATGAGTAATCCTTGGTAGGTCTATTTTCCCTAAATCGAACAAAAAGTTGGAAAAGTAACGGCTGGCAGCTGGCGGCTCAGCCGTTTAGCCGTTTTTTGCCTATTTTCAGGGCAAATTCATCATTAATTACGTAGGAATGAACTTTTAAAAACAGATTTTTGGTTTAATTCATGTTAAATGATAGCAATAACCATTTTTTAAATTTCTAGTACCAGCTGCTAAACGGCTAGAACCGGCTGAAAACGGCTGGGAGCTGCAAAGAGTATGAATAGTTGATAGGGCATGTGACATGTCTAGGGGTAGGTTTTTATGGTTGCTGAGCTCAAAAATGCTACCAAAAATAGTGGCAGCCCATCCATATGGCAGCTGGGTAACAGCTGCAGCTCAGCTGGTAGCGGCCAAGAGTAGAATGAGTAGATAGGGCTTGTAACGTGTCTAATGGTAGGTTTTTATGGGTACTGAGCTCAAAAATACTACCAAAAATAGTGGCAGCTCAATCAAATGGCAGCTGGGTAACGGCCGCTGCTGAGGTGGGAGCTGCCAAGAGTTAAATGTGTAGATAGGGCTTGTGACGTGTCTAGGGGTAGGTTTTTAGGGGTGCTAAGCTCAAAAATACTACCAAAAATAGTGGCTGCCTATCCATATGGCAGCTGGGTAACAGCTGCAGCTCACCTTGGAGCGGCCAAGAGTAGAATGAGTACATAGGGCTTGTGACATGTCTAGGGGTAGGTTTTTAGGGGTGCTAAACTCAAAAATGCTACCAAAAGTAGTGGCAGCCCATCCATATGGCAGCTGGGTAACAGCTGCAGCTCAGCTGGGAGCGGACAAGATTAGAATGAGTAGATAGGGCTTGTGACGTGTCAAGGGGTAGGTTTTTATGGGTGCTGAGCTCAATACTACTACCAAAAATAGTGGCCGCCAATCCATATGGCAGCTGGGTAACGGCCGCAGCTCACCTTGGAGCGGCCAAGAGTAGAATAAGTAGATAGGACTTGTGACGTGTCTAGGGGTAGGTTTTCGGAGTGCTGAGCTCAAAAATACTACCAAAAATAGTGGCGGCCCATCCACATGGCAGCTGGGTAACAGCTACAGCTCAGCTAGGAGGGGCCAATAGTAGAATGAGTAGATGGGGCTTGTGACGTGTCTAGGGGTAGGCTTTTATGGTTGCTTAGCTCAAAAATACTACCAAAAATAGTGGCCGCCCATCCATATGGCAGCTGGGTAACAGCTGCAGCTCAGCTGGGAGCGGCCAAAAGTAGATGAGTAGATAGGGCTTCTGATGTGCCTAGGGGTAGGTTTTAATGGACGCTGAGCACAAAAATTAGTGCCGTCCCTTCTATATGGCAGCTGGGTAATGGCCACAGCTCAGCTGTTTTTTGAGGCTTAAAAAATTGATTATTTCAGTGGAATTAAACTTCTCCCTATTAACATTTTACCTTTTTTTCATGGATATATTACTAATAACTCTTTTTAATTACTGGATTTCACTGTTTCAAGAGCTGAAAACTACCAAAAAACGGCTGAGAAAAGCTAACAATAGCCAAAAGTACATAGCATGTGACGTGTCTAAGGGTAGGTTTTTATGGGTGTTGAGCTCTAAAATACTACCAATAAAAGTTCGGGCCTGTCTATATGGCAGCTGGGTAACAGCTACAGCTGAGCAGCAGCCCTTACCATGCTGCCATTTGGATGGGCTTTTCTATTTTTGGGAGTATTAATGAGCTTGTCACCTATAAAAACTTACACCTCTTTGACATATCACAAGCTATGTCTTTACTTGTTTACTTTTATCTGTTGGTAACTGTTCTCAGCCAATTTCAGCCGTTTTACAACTAAATCAATACATTGATAAGGTGTTGTTATTAATAATATAAAATGACAATAGTGTATTTATACTGAAATATTCAATATTTGGTTATCCTTCAATAGTCCCAATAGTCAATGAGTCTTAAATAACGGCTTACTGCTAAGCTTAGCTGTTACCCAGCTGCAATATGGATGGGCGGCCACTTTTTTTAGTAGTATTTTTGAGCTCAGCACCCATGAAAACCTACCCCTAAACACGTCACAAGCCCTATGAACTCATTCTACTCTTGGCCGCTCCCAGCTGAGCTGTAGCTTTTACCCAGCTGCCATGTGAATGGGACGCCACTATTTTTGATAGCATTTTTGAGCTCAGCACCCATAAAACCTACCCCTAGACATGTCACAAGCCCTATCTACCCATTCTACTCTTGGCCGCTACCAGCTGAGCTGCAGCTGTTACCCAGCTGCCATATTGATAGGCGGCCACTATTTTTGGTAGTATTTTTGAGCTCAGCACCCAATAAAACCTATCCTTAGACAGCTCACAGGCGCTATGTACTCATTCTACTCTTGGCCGCTCCCAGCTGAGCTGTAGCTTTTACCCAGCTGCCATGTGGATGGGCCGCCACTATTTTAATAGTATTTATGAGCTCAGCACCCCTAAAAACCTACCCTTAGACACGTCAAAAGCCCTATCTACTCATTCTACTTTTGGCTGCTCCCAGCTGAGCAGCGGCCGTTACCCAGCTGCCATAAGGATGAGCTGCCACTATTTTTGATAGCATTTTTAAGCTCAGCACCCATAAAAACCTACCCCTAGACATGTCACAAGCCCTATCTACCCATTCTACTCTTGGCCGCTACCAGCTGAGCTGCAGCTGTTACCCAGCTGCCATATTGATGAGCTGCCACTATTTTTGATAGCATTTTTGAGCTCAGCAACCATCAAAACCTACCCCTAGACATGTCACAAGCCCTATCTACACATTCAACTCTTGGCAGCTCCCAAGCTCAGCAGCGGCCGTTACCCAGCTGCCATATGATTGAGCTGCAACTATTTTTGGTAGTATTTTTGAGCTCAGCAACCATAAAAACCTACCCCTAGACATGTCAAATGCCCTATCAACTATTCATACTCTTGGCAGCTCACAGCCGTTTTCAGCCGGTTCTAGCCGTTTAGCAGCTGGTACAAGAAATTTTTAAAATGGTTATTGCTATCATTTAACATGAATTAAACCAAAAATATGTTTTAAAAAGTTGATTCCTACGTAATTAATGATGAATTTGCCCTGAAATTAGGCAAAAACGGCTAAACGGCTGAGCCGCCAGCTGCCAGCCGTTACTTTTCCAACTTTTTGTTCGATTTAGGGAAAATAGACCTACCAAGGATTACTCATGCAAAATTTGAGGTCGAAATTCGAATTCTAAGTGCCATTTATACATTGATTACGAGATGGTTGCATTAAAAACCCCCCCCCCCCTTTAAAATTCAACTGGTGTAAAACCGGTTTGAGATACAAACGCATGAAATTTAGTTAATTAAATTTGCAAATAAAAATATTTTAAAGTCATCCCACCCAAAATTCATTGTTTTCGCGTATTTTCCGTAAAGTTGTGAGTAACCATCTAGTCAAATGCTCTATTAAGTCAAACTGTTCTGAATTAAAGGGTGTGCAACAAAAATGCGGACATTTTTAGAATTGAAATTGCGCGGCTTGTGTTAATAATAGAAAAATGTTACACATACCGTTAGAACCGCTAAGAAGTCTATTTTTTTTGGAAATATAAGAACGGTTCCTGTGCTACAAATAATCTAGGAGCTAGGTAATGTCCCAAAATTTACTCGCTAATCAAGTTTTAAGTCAGTTGGGACATTTTAACACGTACCTCCTAAACTAAACGTAGCACAGGAATCGTTTTTATATTTCCTAAAAATAGACTTCTTAGCGGTTAAATGGTATGCGTAGTATTATTCTACTATAAACACAAGCCGCGCAATTTCAATTAAAAAAAATGTCCGCATTTTTTTGGCACACCCTTTATGACTATTTTTATGACTGAACCATAAGTAGAACAAAAAAAAACAATCGGATAGACAAACGGACAAAGTGAATTATAGAGATGTTGTACAAGGATAAAGAGGTCCTTAAGTACCACACAAAAAATAATGGCTTCTAAAATTGTATCTAATTGTTATAACATTGTACCTTGTTGTAATAGGAATCTGTGTAACAAAAATTAGAAGAATCGGATAATTTTAACATACAAAAATTTGTTGTCAAAAAAGTAAAAAATCAGCATGTTTTCAATGGACGTACGGACTTTCTGGTAAAGAGTATAATGTTGCTGCGCTTTCTAAGTCGTACCTAACTGTCATAGGAATCATCATGCAAAGTATGAAATCAATAGGACAATTCTAACCTGGTTAAATTAACGAAAAAAGGTACCGGACGGATGTAAAGACTGATCCAAATTATGGAAAAGGTTCGCTCCTAAAAAAAACACTCTTACCTTTATTAATGTCTGTATTACTTCTTAACCCACCAGAATTCTGTTACAAAATAAAATTACATATTTTGTTCTATTGACTACTATCGGCTACCCCATCTAAAGTGTCCCTAGAGGCCTCTAGGGGGCACTTTAGATGGGGGAAAGAAGGGGAGGAAGGGATTGGGCTGTTTATTACACTAGTCCCCAAAGTTTTACAATAACGTTTTCTTATTCGTTGGCTAAACAACTTTGGGAACTTTAATTGAATTTTGATTAATTGGCTCAATTAGTGGAGTGTCCAAACGTGTTAACCTATAATCTTAATTTATTAGGGATGTACATAAATCTATCAGCCATTGGTTTATCCCTTTAGATTCCTGATTGTTGATACTATCCTATGTATAATAAAAAGTAGTAGTACACTGTCTGTCTGTCTATCCCTTAAGATATCGGCAACCAATGAACTGATTAGATTCTACTCTTTAGGGAATATACCTACTCGTCCTGTGGTGGTTTTAGACTATTTTCTTGGGGTGTGGGACATTCATAAGCCTCCAAAAAACAAAAAAATCCCATTTTCAAAAATGTTGTGGTTGCAGCACCATAGGTACTTTTTTAAATTACTTCTTGGGGCAAAACCCCTAGAGGCTAGGGGCGAAGTTGCTAGTGCATAACACAAAGTTTTCCACTGTCTGTCTGTCTGTCCGTTTGTATGAAGATCAGGTAACCACTGGATCGAAAGGTTGTTTTTTTTCTCAAAATCTAGAGACTGGTCCTGCAGTGGTTTTAAGCCATCTTCTTTGGTGATGTCTAGTTTATGTAATAATAGCAACTTCGCCCCAAGCCTCTAGGGGCTTTGCCTCAAGAGGTAAATAAAAAAATTATTTACCTACCTAATAAAAGAAGAAAATAAAATTAAGTAGGTAACTAAAAAAGTTAGGTAATTAAAAGTATTAGGCAAGTAGTAGTTCAAATTTTTTATTTTTTGTTTTTTCTGAGGGTTGGGGATGTGCCACCCCCACGAAAATAGCTTCACATAGAAAATAGCCACAGGACCAGTAGGTGTAATCCCTTGAGAGTATAATCCAAACGGTTCAGTGCTCACTGAGATCTTAAGCTTCAGACGGACAGACAGACATTCTACTTTGTATTTTTAAAAAGCGAAGCTTTTCTAGAATTTGGGTCGGTCCGTCCGTACGTCCGTCCGTCACGGATAGCCTTTTTTATGTAATATTATTTCCCTGAGAATTTCTATCTCCGATATTTCCAAACAGCTGCGGTGTTGTTGAATGGTACTGTAGCGCACTCTCTACAATAATAATAGATAACAGGGGGGTATTTATTTTTTTTCCCCTGCTACAAATTTTTTTTATTTCCCCCCCCCCCCTAGTTTTTTCTCACCAAGTAGGGGGGGAAATGGAAAAATATTTAAAGAACTCTATATTTTATTTATTTTATCCCTCCTACCACACATTTTTTTAGTTTTTTTTCGCCAAGGGAAATGGAAAAAATGTTTTCAGTTTTCTTAATTTTTACATTTTTTTCCCCTCCAACCACTTATTTTTTATTTCCCCCCCCCCTGAGCAGGGGATCCCATGTAGAATATACACCCCTGAGAGATAATAAGGTTTTTTTTGTCTTTTTAAGCATGGCAGACACACGGACGGACAAAATAATGCAGAGTATATGCGCATATATAATAGGAATCTTCACTAAAAATTTTAGCTGTTTGTCTTCAATAGCAGTCGAGAAACAGATTTACCCCGTAGCGCATGACCGACAGACGGACGGACAAGATAATATATATAGAGTAAATGCACATATATAATAGGAATCTTCACTAAAAAATTCAGCTGTTTGTCTTCAATAGCAGTCGAGAAACAGATTTACCCCGTAGCGAATGACCGACAGACGGACGGACATAATAATGTATTCGTATAGAGTAGATGCACATATATAATAGGAATCTTCACTAAAAAATTCAGCTGTCTATCTTAGCTGCCTAGAAACACGTGACATTATCACCCGTAGCGTTAGGGACAGACAGACAGACGGACAAAGAATATAAAGCGTAGACGCACATATATAATAGGAATCTTCACTAAAATTTCAGAGACAGACGGACGGACTTGATAATATATAGAGAAGATGCACATTGATATACAATAGGAATCTGCAATACAAAAATCGGGTCATGTGAAGGAAGCTAAGTTGCGGGTGTCACAGTAGCTTTTGCAATTTTTTTAGGTTAGGTTAGATGATTGTCCTGCCGGGTTAGACAATTCGCCCTTCAAGGGCTGAAAAGGAGAAAAGCCACTGTGAAAATATGACGAAAACCGCTGAAAAGCCCGATGTTGAAAAAAAAACTGTTACCAGATGAATTTGATTGTAGGGCAGGTTGTTTGTTGGAGGTACTGGTGGTAGCTGCTGCAGGTACCTGGCTAGAGTCTCCGGATATACCAACCTGAAAAAAACGCATCATATTCAGGGTTGGCAAAAATTCAGGTTTTTCTAGAAATGTCCGCGGAAAATTGAAAAGTCCGGTTTTACCGATTAAAAGGACTCTCCACAGAAAAATCAACTTTGGATTTTTGAAAATCTAACCTGAAATTATTATTCTCTGTTCAATTTTAGGCATTTTTTGTTTTTGTGGCATCGCGATCGAAGCCCTTTGAAATTTTTTACCTCCTTTAAGTGAATCCTCCCGCCATTTAATTTGTGCTGCTTAAGTGATTTTTAGCTTCTATTTTTGCCGCCGTTGCCGCATTCATCGCCCTTCTCCGCCGCTACTCCGCTGTACGTCGCTTTTTAATACATGCTCCCCTCTCCCTTGTTCAGAAATTAAATGGAGGCTGGAGGTGTTGTGTATAGCTACGTACGCAATGTATAGCGGAGTAGCGGCGGAGAAGGGCGATGAATGCGGCAACTGCGGCAAAAGATGGTTATATTTGGCGGAGGCGAACACAAAATGGAGGCGGCAGGATTGTCCAGTCAAGGAAGAGAATAAATCGTAGAGCGGCCGGTTGCAATGGAGCAAATGTTCTTTAGCGGCGAACATATATTGAGTGGAGGAAAGTGAAGTATATATTGTTATAGCGGCAGTACAAATAGGCGGCGGACAAAATTTTCAAAGGGCTTCGATCGCGATGCCACAAAAACAAAAAATGCCTAAAATTGAACAGAGAATAATAATTTCAGGTTAGATTTTCAAAAATCCAAAGTTGATTTTTCTGTGGAGAGTCCTTTTAAGTCGTTGAAAAAAACCATACCTAATCTTCAAAAAAAAAAAAATTCTACTGTTTGATTCTTTCTTTTTTTTCAAATAAAAATGATAGTAGAAAATAGAAATTCTTACAAATACCTAAATGTCATAGGTATACCTATGTGTAGTTTAAACTAATGAACAGAAAAAAAATATGCAGTTCACTAAATTCAAGTTTAAATGCACTTCGTGCAACTACTCCTTTATTGTTCTACTTCTGAGGTGGATTCTTTAAAAAAATTTGCCCCACTAATCGCTTAGTGGGCACCGGTGTCCTGGATAGGAAACAGGGTTTTTTTTATATACGTCTCACAAGACCTATGTAGTCATGACCAGGAGACAATGTCGGTTCAGTACATGACTTTCGTTAAATCACAGCTGATCATTTTTGTGGCTTTTTTGAAAATTACTTTTATACCCAAATTTTCATAGTTTTTCCTTCAAAAATCACAATTTTCTCACATTTGCAGCTTAGTTAACTTAAATTTACACAAGAAAAGTATAATAAATACAGCTGAACTAAAAAACTGTGTTATCATTAATAACAAAATCTTTAAGAATCTTGAATAATCTAAGATTTGTAGTCTAGAAATGAAATAAGAGTTATTTGAAGTAAATATTTGAATTGATGTCTAAACAACTCTTGTAATTAACTTTTAAAAAAATATTTCATGTCCCTGTTGCATGCCTCATGACATATTATATTGTTAAAACAAGTTTCCATGTTTAAAGTCCTATATTACCATATATACCAGGCTACAATTGAATATACAACCAGTCCTTGGTTCAAAAGAGCTTAGTAGAAGGTTAATATTTTTAACAAGTGGGATTATCACTTGTAAGTGTTTGACATGAACTTGGAATCCGTGTAAAGACCAGTCTATAGCTGGTCTTGATTGAGTCTCTGCCTTTTGTACACACTGCTTGTCTTTACTACTGATTAAATGTCATAGTGAGAACCATGGAAGGTTTTACATAGGTGAACCTACAGAATGATTATAGATACATATTGGATTCTAAGCTGGATGAATAATTTGATAATAGTGTATTCAAGATAGTTTAAGAGCAGCTAACTGACAGGAAAGCACTTGGCTCGTAGCTTGAAGAAAATAATAGTAGCTTATTACTAGAGTGAATGTGAATGCTGGTTACATGATCATAACTGGATTTTATTCAAGTGTGATTTCCAATGGCGACTTTAAAATCCAATTTGAAAATAAACACAGGCAAGTTCTTTGTCCTAAGCAGATCAATACTACTCTTCCTAAAAGCTACCAGTAGTAAAGGGACCTAGGAAGGTGTTGAACAGGAAGACCAAAATGTAGGATTAGCAAAGCAGAAATAAAGGGCAGTTTGTCTATCAAGTGGTGTTAAATTTGGAATCATAGACCCACCTGACTTTCAATCAGCAGAGTAGGCGGAAACCATGGTGAATTTCTGAGTAATAGAGAATGAGAGGATATGAGCTCTTAGCTGAAGTAACTAAGGCAAGGGAGTCTTAAAGACCATGTAGCTAAATGCATGACAGTCTTGGCTTTCATTCATGGAAAGATCTCTCATGACAGTAGTTGGTTCATAGGAAACCAAAGGAAGTAAAAAGTAAGAATACTTGAAAGTTTATTCTGAATCTTGAGGTTATCTATAATACAAAGTAGCTTGATGTCTGTCCGTCTGTCCGTCTGTCCGTCTGTCTGTCCGTCTGTCTGTCTGTCCCTTAAGATCTCGGTAACCACTGAACCGATCGGATTCTACTCTTCAGGGAATATACCTACTGGTCCTGTGGTGGTTTTAGGCTATTTTCTTGGGGGGTGGGACACCCCCAACCCCCCCCAAAAATAAAAAAAAATCCAACCACCAAAATTTTTTTTTTTCATTTTTTTGTAAAATCTCAGTAACTGCTGATCAAATTGAGCTCTACCCTTCTGGGAATATACCTACTGGTCCTCTGGTGGTTTTAAGCTATTTTCTTGGGAGGTGGGACACTCCAACCCCCCAAAAAATAAAAAAAATCCCCACTTCCAAAATTTTTTTTTTTTAATTTTTTTAAAACAAAAACCAGTAATTGGGGTGGGGGAACCCCACTGCAACATGGGGCAAAGCCCCCATGAATCCCCCCCCCCCAAAAAAAAATCAAAATATATTTTTTTTAATTTTAATTTTTGTGTATGCGAACAACCTAGGTCTAATTTTTACGAATTGAAATTTTTTTGTATACGGCAAACAACCCGGGTTTAATTTGTACAAATTAAAATTTTTGTGCATAAAGCGCACAACCTGGGTTTAATTTTATCACAGAGTAATTAAACAAAGAATATTTTTTTGAATATTTCTATTAAGGAGGGTTGACTTCCTAAAACTATATAGGGCGAAGCCCCTAGAGGCTAGGGGCAAAACCGCTAGTCCCTTTATATGGCAAAAGTCAAGCCACAAGTTCAATAGCAAACAAGTGCCATAAAGAAAGAGTCAAAAGTGTGTGAAATTGTTGATTAACAAACAAGGTCAGAATTCTAAACTGACTTCCATCAAGATTTATAGGCTGGGTGAAACATGTCAGCCAGCTAGAATAGAGGTCTGGCTATACCAGGGTGGAAATGGGTACCCTGTTTAGTGGAAAGTATTATGAGGCATACTTGTTAAAGTTGAAGGACAGGGATGGTAACTTGAACGTCTTTAAACAAGAAGTTTAACATGTGGATTGATAGGAGATAATGTTTTAGTGAAAGAAATTTGAGGGCAATAACTTTATGTTGTGGAGTCAAAGGCAAAGTCAGATAGATTGAATCATGTTAAAGCCAGGTGAAAGCCTATGGAGGCTAGAAGCAGTTCTGACGTGCAAATTTATTGTTGAACATTAATTCAAAATAATTAACTCTTACTCAATTTCTAGACTACAAATCTTATTCCATTGATTCTGAAAGATCTTGTTATAGGTGATAGCACAATCTTCAGTACAGCTGTTACTTATTATACTTTTCTTGCGTAAATTTAGGTTAACTAAGCAGCAAATGTGAGAAAATTGAGATTTTTTGGGAAAAACTATGAAATTTTGGATAAAAAAGTAATTTTCAAAAAAATCCACAAAAATGATCAGCTGTGATTTAACAAAAGTCATGTACAGAACCGTCATTGTCTCCCGGTCATGACTACATAGGTCTTGTGAGACGTATGTAAAAAAAAACCTGTTTTCTATCCAGGACACTGGTGTGGGGCAAAATTATTTTCGTGAAAAATCCACCAAAATTATATTAAAAATCTACAAAAATTAAACAAACTCATAGAAGGGTTATTAACATAAGATTTTAGATATTTTTTGCAGATTTTTTATGTGATTTTGGATGATTTTTCACGAAAACAATTTTGCCCCACTAAGCAATTAGTGGGGCAAATTTTTTTTAAGAATCTACCTTTGTTGAAAATTAATAGAACACATTTCTTTACGGAAAAAAAACAAAAATGTCCCCTTCCCCCCTTTATCGTCCATTGTCTTATCCCTTAAGATCCTGGGTGGTAAGGTACAATGAACTGTTTATTACACTAGTCCCCAAAGTTTCACAGTAACGTTTTCTTATTCGTTGGATTTATAACTTTTGGAAACTTTATGAATTTTGATTGGTTGATTTATTAAGTTGAGTGTTAAACGTTTTAGCTACTAATTTTAATCTACAGAAGGGGTAATTTTGTGTACATCAATTTATCAGCTATTGTCTTATCCCTTAAGATCCCTAAGTTTTATATATTTATTTAAAGCATCGTATTATAGACAGCTTTCCGCGGACATTATGCGGATAGTGTATGGCTGAGAACCGGTTCTAATCCAACGGATAATAATAATACCTTAGAATGTTGAGGGCTTGTGGTATTCCATATCTGCTTCTCTGCACTAGGCATACTGTTGTACACATCCTACAATTAACAATGATGACAACATACATAAAAGCGAAGCTCTGAAACGTTAGGAGAGACGGACATTTACACTCGAGTGTCAAAACTGAATAATCAGAATATAAATGTGTGTTGGAATGATTTTCTTGTATTCCCTGGCAAGTTCGAACCCATTAATTCCCTTTTCCTTACACCAGAGAATGAGTGTGTTACGCGGCATTCCTAACTATCTCCGCGCTTCGCTTGTAAACAAACAAAGGCGCGCACATTTTTTCCTTGATGATTCCCATGTGAAGAGCTACGCGAATAAAAATAATGTATTGGATGGATATACATGCGCTCTAATCCGTGGAAGATCTCAAATAAGCCTTCCTGCTTAGTTTGACATCATAATGTGGTAAGAATTTATCTTAATTCTTAATAATAAGTGTAGTATGGTATATTTTACGAAGAAATTTAAAACATTAATTTTTCAACAAATAGACCATTTAACTGCTAACTTTTGACGTACGAATATTTTCCTTAATTTTATTGATCATTTGAATCTAAAATTATCAATTTCTGATGCTATTTAATATGTTTCGTGCCAATTTAAAGTTTTTTAGAAATTTTATATTTTTAATTAAATTGAAATCACGCAACCTCGATATACAAAAATAATAAACCATTAATACTATGTAATTAATTTTTATATTTTTGTTTTAGATTCACCGTTTTCATGGTAATAAATACACATTTGTAAACATTCACATGTTGGTCATTCGGAGGGCTTGGAGATTAAGATTTCGTGTACGGCAAGGCATGCGTACCGAAACAATGAAAACGAGACAGAACAGATGCGGCTAAGAAAATATCTGTGAAGTTTTGTGAATGTGTTGGTTGTGATACCTTACCACACACTATTATAATCGTAATCAGTACAGTTAATTATTGTGACAATCATGGGTCCTAAAAAGAATAAAGGCGCTCAACTGGGACTACGGCTGCGCCCAGCCGTCGAGGCCCTAACCAGTGAACTAGATAAAGTGATGAAGTTGGTCAGTGAATCTTCAGAGCTTGATGTTAGACATTTCACTAAGGAGTCAATCCTTGTCCATGACAAGTTTGAGACATTCGATAGCATTATGGTCGGTTTTAGCAAGCTTGGTGTGAGAATCCAAGAGCTTGAGGAGTTTAGTGACATTTATTCTAATATAATTACTGTGCAAAAAGATTATAACGCTCTGAAAGATGCTCTAGATGCTATGGAGGAGCTTAGTGACATTCAAAGTGTTGTTGATTTAGTTGGTGATAATTTGCCTGACCATAAGGCTGAACTATATGATCGTTGCTTAAAGATTGTGAAGGTTATTAAAGGGTCATACTTTCCCTTGCCAGAACCAATTATAAACACTTTGTCTGCTTTGATGAAACGGCTGGCCGAGGTTAAGCTTGAACCTGTGAAGCTGCCTACAACGACGGCGGGTGCTTCGACAGCATCGCCATTTGTGTCGCCGTTTGGCACACCACAGTTCAGCACCGGTTCTATGTTCACGCCAGGATATATGAATCGTGTCGACGAACGTCTTCTTCCAAGCTTTGACGGCTCAGAGTCAGCCTACGTAAGTTTCAAGGACAATTTTAAAAAGCTTACCGTAGGACAGGACCCGTCATATTTACAGTTATTGTTGAGCAGTGAAAAGGTCTGCAAAAATAAAGAGTTGAGACTTCAGTTAATTCAGATTCAATCACATGAATCTCAATGGGCTTACCTCGACGCACGTTTTAAGTCCAAAACACGTCAGATGCTCTGCCTTTTCAACCAATGGGAGAAGAAGCCTAAACCGTCGGACTCCAACCAGATTGTGACAGTCTTAGCAGAGTTTGGTGGTGCAGTTAGCCAGCTCGAGCAGCTGACTAAAGATGATGATGATGAGGAAGTCACCACAAGCCAGTGGTTGACCATTATTCTTTTGGAAATGTTATCCAAAAAGTTGCCACGTGATTTCCAGGACAAGCTCAACCTGGCGTTGGGCTCGATGGATACCCCAAATATTCCTAAGCTGTTGAAGATTATAGAGGAACAGCGTGGCGCCATTTTGATGAGGTGTTCAATCGATGTAGACACCCCCCCCAAGAAGAAAGGTAATCCTGCGGCCGCAGCTACAGCCGTTGGTAAACCTGGGTCTCCAGCTAAGACCAAGAAGAAACAGCCTTGCCCGTCGGAAGGTTGTAACTCTGATCACCTGTTGTTTAAGTGCTCCAAGTTTAGGGATATGTCTGTTCCTGAACGCAAAGTCTTCATCAAGAAGATAGGCGCCTGTTTGCTCTGCTTACAAAAAGGGCATCGGGTGGCCGATTGTCCCAGAGCCGATAAGCTTGGCAGCTGTACCATTGACAGTTGCAACCAGCCTCATAATTCATTATTACATGAATCAGTTGCTAGTGGACAAGTTGCGGCAGTGTATGAATCACAATTGTTTAGCAAGAACAATTTTATGCTGATGTTGCAGCAGGTCCCGGCGTTGGCGGCTGACAAACGTCAAGTCACCGTCAATGCCATGTGGGACAGTGGAGCAAATTTGACGTTGATTTCTAGAAGTATTGCCAAGAAGTTAGAGTTGCCATCAACTGGTCGCACAGCTACTATTTCTCTGGCAGATGGAAAGAGCCAAGCATGTCCTACAGTCAAGATTTGTTTGGTTGACCGCAACCGGAATTCACATATTCTGGAGGCGGCGGTAGTGCCCAGCATTGGTACTGAAGAAGGGTTGCGTTCTATTGATCCTACAGCCGCCGCCGACATTTTCAACATGAAGCCTGATAATTTTTCTATGGTCGACGGCAAGATTGATGTTTTAATCGGCCATTTAACACCAGCTATGTTCCCGTGTGCAGATAAAATGGTTGGTGATTCTAGACTGTACAGAAGCTTATTTGGTACAGGCTATTTAGTTGTGTCTGCAGATGGCAGGACTGTTGCTAATCCTGTCGCCTGTAAAGCTGTGAAGTTGGAGGTCAGCAAGATGGAGTTCCTGAGTACTGAGAGTTTGGGAATACAGCCGCCATCAATGTGCAGCGGTTGTAAGAACTGCCGTCATTGCGCCGCCATAGCCGCCGGGCAGTCCGCCTTGGATGTGCGTAAGCGGCAGCTGATTGAAGAAGGTCTGACATTAGATCTTGAGAACCATGTTTGGACGGCTTCATATCCCTACAAGCAGCCGCCAAGTGTGTTATTTGACAATTCAGAGCAGGCCTATAAGATCTGCTTACGTGACCGGCAGAGAATGATTAAAAAGGGTGAATACAGCACCTTCTGCCAAGTGTTTCAAGAAGCTGTGTCTCGTGGAGTGTATCAGAAAGCTTCGCCAGAAGACCTAGCTTATACTAAGCCCGTGTATTATTCGAGCCTAGTCTGCGCATATAAAGAGTCTATTTCCACGCCCTTGAGGATATGCGCCAATTCTAGCCTCTGCTGCAAGGGGCTAAGCCTCAATAGTATTATGATGGACGGCCCAGTTCCATTATATACTCTGATGCACAATCTTATCCGGTTCAGAAGTTATAAGTGTGCATTCGTGGCTGATATTCAGAAGTTCTATAATTCATTATTAGCTACCTATGAAGATTCTCAGCTGAAACGTGTTTTTTTCGCTGATACAGTTGATGGAGAGCCAGAGGTCTACCTTACCAAAACCATCAACTTTGGTGAGGCCTTGGCTGGAGATATGGCCGTGACCGCCCTCAGACTCACTGGTCGTATTTTTGGTGGATGTTCCCAGCAGGATGTTCAAGATGTTTATGGATCTGAGAAGATTAGAGGTTGTGACGTTGTAGCCCAGCAGGATGTGTGGAGAGATGTTCAGCAACCACTCAGTTCTGAATTTATTTTGTATCAAGATCCTCCATCGGTCAAATTGGAGACTTGTACTTACGTGGATGACTGTTTTAGCGGTCATAACAGCAAACCTGAAGCTGTCCAGCTGATCCAAGAGCTGGAGGATATGATTGCACCTGGCAATTTCAAGTTTAAATCTGTTGTTTATTCTGGAGATGATGTTGACAGTGTAAAAGTTCTGGGCCTTGTATGGGACCCTAAACAGGATAAGTTGTTCCTACCTGTCAGAGCCAACCACGGCGAGAAGATTAAGGGTAGAAAGTTACTGGAGGATCTGGATCTGGAGGACCTCTAGAGAAGTCTACCTGAGTTGATAACTAAACGTGAAGTTTGGAGAATTGTGCAACAACTTTATGACCCAATGGGTCTAGCAGCGCCATTGCTGCTTAAATCCAAGCTTTGTCTACGCTCAGTTTGCATACATGGATGCAACTGGGATGATGTTATACCTGGAGAGTTGAGGTCGGAGCTCGTGTCCAGCCTCCAGGACCGTTCGGCACTTGGAAATGTGTCGTTTAGACGTTCGATGGTTCCTGATAAGCCGTTGGGGCTTCCAATGCTTGTTGGTTTCTGCGATGCATCTAACCAGGCCTATGCAGCCATCACCTACCTGAGATGGCCAGTTCCTGGAGGATATGATGTAGTTTTGTGTTGCGCCAAGTCACGTGTCGCACCAGTGAAGATTGAGTCTATACCAAGGTTAGAAATGCTTAGTTGTCTAATTTTGGCAAGGCTTGTGGATACTGTTGCCAGAGCCCTACCTTTCAACATTTCTGGCAAAGTGTTTTTTAGTGATAGCAGCTGCGCCCTAGCTCAGCTATCCAGTGACAGTGTTATGTTAAATGTTTTTAACAGTCATCGTGTTTCCGAGATACAACAGTTGACGAGCCCTGAAGATTGGAAATGGGTTCCAACCCAGCACAACATTGCCGATCTGGCAACGCGTGGTTTGTGTACGATTGAGGATGTACAACCTGGATCTACATACCAGGAAGGTCCAAGCTGGTTGCGCCTGGAACAGGACCAGTGGCCCGTTAAGACGGCGGGTGAGGTAAATGCATCCATTCCCGAGAGCGAGCTAAATCCCAAGATGGCGAAGCTCAAGGTAATGTTCACACAGGTAGTGGACAATGATTTTTGGAGGTCTCTGGCAAGAAGGACCTACAGGCAGGCAAGGAGGACTGTGGCCGCAGTTCTTAAGGCTGCCAACTGCTTTAAAACGCTGCTTATCAAGAAACGTGGCGTTGCAGCAAATGAGGATGGTGTTAGCAACAATGATAGTTCTAAGTATCATGAGAACTATACTTTCACAAATACATACATGGATTCTGTTTGTGACCTGTTTTTGACTTCCTTCAACCAAGAGGAGGAGATGACCATGGACGCCGAGGGGAAATTTGACTCCCTTCAACCGTATCATCACAAGGTCCAGGTTTGTTGGCCCATTGTGGGTCATGATGGATGTTATCCTCTTAGGACATTTACAATATTGAAAATGTCCGGGAGAGGAGATGAGGCTCTTGAGGCCGCTGCTGGAGGCCCCAGGAAGATTATGAAGGACAGCCCAGGTGTTGTCTTGCTCAGCCGCCACAACAGGCTGGCGCGGCTCATCCTTCAACAGTCCCACGATGAATTGGGGCATGGAGGCCATCGTAAGACGTTGGCGCAAAGCCGCAGGTATGCATGGATCACACATGGCCGCATGGAGGCTATGAAAGTGGTCAAGAGTTGTGCTGCATGTTCCATTGAATATGCCAAGCGTTCGAGTCCCGCAATTGCTAATATTCTGCCAGATCGTGTCGAGCCCTCTGTGCCCTTCAAGGAGGTGCATATGGACCTTGCGGGGCCGATCGAAGTTACGAAGCCTGGCGTTGGTACCAGGAGTTCCAAGACCAAGTACAAAGTTTGGTTGTTGATTGTGGCCTGTAGATTTACACAGGCTGTGTTTGTTGATGTGTTGACTGATTATTCAACTGAAGCCGTGCTGGTCGGCTTGAGAAAACTTCAGGCGTTTTACAATATGCCTAGAAGGGTTACCACAGACAGAGGCACCAATATGGCCGGTGCCAAGCGAATTATGGATGAACTTTTGAAGGATACCCGAATGCATTTTGAATGGCATCTGGTGCCCACCGCAGCACACTCGTTCGTGGGTACTGTGGAGAGGCAGGTTGGGCTGGTCAAGCGTGTGTTGAACAAGAAGTTGGCTGGTGCTACTGTAACCTTCAATGATTTATTGGTATTGTGTGCTGAGACTGCAAAAGTCTTGAATTCTAAGCCATTGACCTATGCCACCCAAGGAGATGACGTCAATTGCTGGAGAATAATTTCACCTGCTGATCTGTTAGGCGGCAGGACCAACGATGCAATCTGCACCTTTGAGACAGGTTGTA
This sequence comes from Acartia tonsa, assembly GCF_053477335.1. NCBI lineage: Eukaryota > Metazoa > Arthropoda > Copepoda > Calanoida > Acartiidae > Acartia > Acartia tonsa. The sequence goes on from NC_137274.1 coordinate 16,998,784, forward strand.
AAGAGCCCATCACCAGGAGGCTGGAGAACTTGGAGGAGTTGACCCGTCAGTTCCATCAGGTGTACAAGGAGCAGCTCATGCCTGAGCTACTCAAGTCCGTCAAGTGGCGCAGCAACAAGGTGCTGCTCGAGCCGGGAGACGTGGTGCTGATCGACGATAGCACAAATTTGATGAAGAAGTTCAGATTGGGGCGTGTGGAAGAAGTGCGCCCAGGTGGGAGGACCGTGGTTTGCAAGTTCAAATTATCAGATGACGCAGCCGCCACGAGTAACGAGACTTCCGCAAGACGTCTGCTCAAGATCAATCTACCCAAAGTTTAGTATAAGTATCGTTCTTGTTTAACTTTGAATTTTATTTTACGGTAGATTTATCAGATATTTTTTTTCGAAAGACAAAAAACGCAAATTTTGACTCAATTTCGTTTAAACTTTCAAATCGACGCAAGATTTTTTCATTTGAAATGCAAACTTAAGTTATTTATACGTTTACGCAAGTTTTTTCAATGATTTAAGTCTTTCCGGGACCAGGGATTTTTTTCGCGGAAATTTTCCTAGGTACCTACGCAAATACGAACATTTTTATCCTTGTTTAATTGAAATTCGATATGATAAAAAGTAACACAATGAGATTTTTTACATCATACAAATATTTCTTAAGATTTATTATAATCACATAGATAATTTAATATTACATATATTTTAAAATTATTTCTATTTACCTCTTAACCGATGTACCTAAAGAAAAATGCAGATTTTTTTCGTCTTGAATTAAGTAGATTCTTTGAGTTCGAAGATTTAAGCTTAATAAGACCGCTCTATAGTGTATCTTAGCTCTGTTACCTCGGCCAGACATACTACAGAACGGCAAAACTAAAGCATAAGATAATTTTATTTTGATTGCTTTGATTGATGATTCTAAAGTTTCTTGAATTATTCATGATTCTTTTAATTTTTGATTGATTTAAACATCACTAATTATGTTTATTTTCAGTTGATGGAGCCCTGCGCCAGAAATCCTGTCGGAAATTATGCAGTATCAAAAAATTGTGATGGAAAGACATAACGTCCGTCAGGATAGCTGGAACATGGCATTATTAATATTTGAAAGATTGGTTAGTTTGTATCTTGAGGGGTTCATTCTAACTGAGGCCCCAAATTGCCTTAATTTTGACTGTATGAATATGTACAAGTTGCTTTCTTCTTAAAACAGAGAGAAATTGCAAACTCAGCATTTAGAGAAGTTCTTTTCTTATAATTGAGCTTTTGTTTTATTTTGGTAACTTAATTTGCATATTTCAATTGCAATTTTATTTTACGCAATTTTGATTCACGAAGATTTAAAATTGTGAAATTTTAATTTTCCGATGTTTGATGATTTTTTTTACAGTCATATTTTATTTAGATTTAAGTATCTATTTTATTAAACATGTTAGATTTAAGGATTTACCTATCTTATCTAAGAATGTCTAGATGTAAGCCCGAGTATTTTCCGCTGGAGAAAATGCTTAATTTGAGAAGTTTTTTATGAAAATTCTATTTTTCTTTTCTAGCAAAAAGATTCAGTAGAAAAAAAAAAAAATGTCATTATTTAATCTTTCTTTCTTTTGATTAAAAGTTTGAGTTGATTATTTAATTATTGATGCGATTTTTAATATAAAAATCATTTGCCTATTATTATGTAGGTACCTAATCAAAGTTTAGGTACTATTGATTATTAATTCATGTATTCGCAATTACATGGTCTGTAATTCTAACTTTAATTGAGATTATGAGGCCATGATTAATGAGATGTGTGAGTGGTAAATGTGCATTTCATGAATGTTGAATGCTTTTCCCATTCCTTATTCCTATCCTTATGTGGTAGTGGAGTCGGTTTGAGTTATTGTGGTGTTCGTAAGTTACCATAATTAATTTTAGGCCTGATGGCCATGCCATTTTAAACTCTTGTAATTTATGCGTTATGAGATTGTGATTTTGTGGACACTGTCTGCACGCATGATGTTAAGATGAGTTATTGTGTTCGATTCCCAGTGACTAGACGGGTGTGTGTTGGAATGATTTTCTTGTATTCCCTGGCAAGTTCGAACCCATTAATTCCCTTTTCCTTACACCAGAGAATGAGTGTGTTACGCGGCATTCCTAACTATCTCCGCGCTTCGCTTGTAAACAAACAAAGGCGCGCACATTTTTTCCTTGATGATTCCCATGTGAAGAGCTACGCGAATAAAAATAATGTATTGGATGGATATACATGCGCTCTAATCCGTGGAAGATCTCAAATAAGCCTTCCTGCTTAGTTTGACATCATAATGTGGTAAGAATTTATCTTAATTCTTAATAATAAGTGTAGTATGGTATATTTTACGAAGAAATTTAAAACATTAATTTTTCAACAAATAGACCATTTAACTGCTAACTTTTGACGTACGAATATTTTCCTTAATTTTATTGATCATTTGAATCTAAAATTATCAATTTCTGATGCTATTTAATATGTTTCGTGCCAATTTAAAGTTTTTTAGAAATTTTATATTTTTAATTAAATTGAAATCACGCAACCTCGATATACAAAAATAATAAACCATTAATACTATGTAATTAATTTTTATATTTTTGTTTTAGATTCACCGTTTTCATGGTAATAAATACACATTTGTAAACATTCACATGTTGGTCATTCGGAGGGCTTGGAGATTAAGATTTCGTGTACGGCAAGGCATGCGTACCGAAACAAAATGTGTAAGAGTCGAATCAAAATTGTAAGTAAATTTATTTAAAACTGCTTGATACAGGATAATATTTATGGACATACTTTTAGGATTTGATTACAGAGTTACTTCGCTTATAATATTGTAATTTGTTGTCTAAGGAATCACCATGCAAAGCTTGAAATTTATGGGACAATTCTAACATGGCTAAATTAACGCAAAAAGCGATCCGTTCTGGACGGACGTATTACGTAAGAAAATCTTAGCTTTTGATTATTACTAATCCTGAAACCTTTTTTATATATATTAATAAAGAATATTTTCATGTCTTTTGTGCATAACCGACAGACTGACGTACAAAGTAAATTGTACACTTGATGCTCAATGCTCATTGATACAGAGAATCTTTACCAAAAATTTCACCCGTCTTTTTTCAATAGCAGCCAAGAAAATCACATTTCCCCCATAGCATTACGGACGGACAGACAAAGTGGATTATAGAGTAACTTCGCTATTAACAACAAGATAAATTTTCATAAAACAAGGATGACAAAATCCATAATAGCGAGGCTCCTAAACGGTAGGACACGTGTAGAGTGTCAAAACTGAAAAGCAAACAAAATTGTAAATTAAAATATATTATTTTTGCAGAATTTCTTAAGGGTGTGCGTTTTGAGACTTTAAAATAGGAGTAGAACCCTAAAATTTTGTATAGCAGTTGCTCTAACCACCAAAAACAACTACTGCCGCCGAAAACCGGAATATCCCGCCATTTTTTTTTTGCTTTTTCTCGTTAAATTACACAAATTTGAATCATTTAAGACAAACTTATCATTTTCTAATAAAGTTGACCTTTTATTGGCTCTGGACACTTTGAATTTTAATACTAAAAACATGACCCAACTCTACCAAAAAGTGTCACGAGAAACTATAGGTAATTAAAGGAATTTTTTAGAAAAAATAAAGTTTGTCTCAAATGATTCAAATTATCTTATTTGGCAAGAAAACGCGAATAAAAAAATCTGCGGTTTTCGGCGGGAGCGTCCGCCATTTTTAAAAAATCCACGTTGTAACCCATTAAAACAACTTTCATGCCCATTTTTAAAGTTCTATGCAAGTTTTAAAGTCTTAAAACACACACCTTTACGGATTTCGTTTTGGACATTTTTCAACACCCTATATATAATACTAGCGGCTTCGCCCCTAGCCTCTAGGGGCATTGCCCCAAGAGGTATAATTACATCTTCTATTACTTACCCAACAGAACGGATCGCAAATTTTCGCACCTACCCATCAGGAAAACATTTTCTCGTTTAAATAACGAATTCGTAAAATTCGTAAAAAAATACCTAGTCTAATGTAATCTCAAAAAAAATACTACTGTTGCTGCTCATAGTCTAATGTGTTCTCAAGAAATTTTTTTTTGAGGGGTTAAATTTTCATTTTTGGGGGGGTTGGTGGTGTCCCACCCCCCAAGAAAATAGCTTAAAACCACCACAGGACCGATAGGTATATACCCCGAAGAGTAGAATCCAATCGGTTCAGTGGTTACTGAGATCTTAAGCTTCAGACGGACGGACGGACAGACATCAAGCTACTTTTTATATATATATAGGTACTAGCGGCTGCACCCTAGCATCTTGGGGATCTATATCCATAGGGTCATATAGAAAGGCAGAAATATAGCTTAAAACCATAGGTACTAATACTTATTTATAAAAATAAAATAGCCTAAAACCACCTCAAGGCCTACACAAAGCTTCACTCTAAAGGAGAATCGCATAGGTTCAGTGGTTAGCGAGATTCTTCGCTACTAACAAAAAAGCTTAGTACTTTATATAATAGGATAATAGGATGTAAGAATCTAATTCAAAATTAATCCCAGTTTCTAAAAACTGGTATCACCTTCCGGCGACCAGTGACTACCGTCCTTACCTACCTAGTTAATTACCTCATGTGGCCTTCCGGAGACCAGTGTCAGTAACATGTTCTCACCTTTAATGCTAATTCTTTAACTTTGGCTGTGTGAATCTTAGCTCCAACTATTTTGTCAACAACAAATAAATTCTGAAAAATAAACACACATTTATATTAAATGACTTTTGATGCAGATAGAGAGAGGGGACAATGGGCTGTTTATTACACTAGCCCCCAAAGTTTTATTACATCGTTTTCTCATTCGTTGACTTAACAACTTTGGGGAATTTTTATTAGTTGGCTAAGTAAGTTAAGTGTTCAAACGTTTTAACCACTAGATTTAATCTACAGAAGTGTTAATTTAGTAGAATTTCATGTGGGATGTACGTAAATTTATCGGCCATTATCTTATCCTTTTAGATTCCTGCTTTTGATAGCTGGGGGTAAACTTTGGTAAACCTTCAATCAACCTAATAATAAATTGGAAAATTGGAAAAATATGTGGGAGGGGTAATAGAATAAAGAGAACTAAAATTGATTTTCCATTCTTATTTCCCTCTTTAGATTTTAGAATAAAAACTAAGGGGGGGGGGGGGATTAAATGAAATATTTTGCATCCTGGAAAAAACAATGAATATTGTGCAGAATATACACCCCTGCATTAATACCTAGTGAAGATTTCTCATTTACTAGATTAAAATCTTTTTTATCTTGATTGGCAGGTACAAACTAGCCAAATACCTAAAGTCTTTTCCACAAACATAAATATTTTTGGATCATGGAAAGAAAACAAAGTAGCGGGTTTCGTCGTATTTTTACATTAGTTTTTGATTACTTTATTTTATTAGGTTAGGTTAATGATTACCCCGCAGGGTTGGAAATTCGTCTTTTTCAATGATCCATATTTTTTTTTCTCATTATAGAAGGGATAATTTTGTTTATGATAATTGAGAATGTAGATAAATCGTACTTACCTCACATAAAAGTATAAAAGCTTTGAGACCTCCAACTTTATTCATTACTCCCTGAAAAATACAAATCAAACTCTAAAACAAAGTAAAACGATCTTGGTAACCGCTGAACCGATTGGGTCTTTAGGGAATATATCTACTGGTCATGTGGTGGTTTTAAGCTATTTTCTTAGGGCGTTGGACACCACGAACCCCGATTTTTCTTTATCTTTTTCTTTTTGTAAACAAAAACATATAAGCGTTTATTTTCATAATCTAGGAACGAACGATTCTTTATAGGAAGGGGACTTCCCAATACTCCATGGGGCGAAGCCCCTGGAGGCTAGGGGCGGAGCGGTTTGTATTCTTATATAAAAGTAATAGGATGTCACTCTGTCCATGCCAAAAGATCTTATTAACTGCTTTCCAGTTCTCCTTTACAATGAAGCAAACGTTTTCTTAATTTAAAGTAGGTCCGTATGTATGTCCGTACGTCCTATAGAATGGGTAATTTTGTGTATTAGCATTGGGTTTGTACATCAATTTATTTATCGATCATTGTCTTATCCCTTTAGATCCCTGGATTTATACTGAATTGTTATCGCATTGTATTATAGACATCTCTCCGCGGATATTATGCGGATAGTAAGACTGAGAACCAGTTGTAATCCAGCGGATATTTATCAGTTTTACTATACCTTTGCCTCTGGTGGAAACTGGTTTATTTCTGCCTGTAGTCTGGCGTCGAACGCGCTCATGGGGCCGCTGATCTTCAGGTAATCATGGATGTAGCTGTGACAACTATCCAGGATGGCCACCTCCTTAATAATTAAAAAAAAATATAAAAATAGCCCAAAACCTGCTAAAAAGCAGACCGACTGTCATAGAAATACGTGAAAGGGGGAGGGGGGTAAAATGTGGTGACTTTTGCCACGACATACCAGTAATTTTATTTTGGGCGCTACTCCCTTAGTTTTAGAGATAATTGGGTAAAATCTTTTGGGTTGTGTCACTAATTACCCCAAGTTTTGGTATCTCAAAAAAAAACTGGCGGCAAATTACTGCAGATTGTAATTAGTGGTTGAAACGTTTAGACACTGAACTTAATGAACCAAACAATCAAAATTCATTAAAAGTCCCGAAAGTTGAAAAAAAACGTTATTATAAAACTTTGAGGACTAGTATAATGTCCAATGTCCGCACCCTCCCTGGAAAATAATTAGAATTGCCACCCCTGGTTTCATCCAAAAAGAATAAAAAAAGTTAAGTTAGATATGGGGGAGGGGGGAGGGGTATCCAGCCAAAAAGTTGGAATTTTTTTCTATTATTCGCATTATACAGGAATAATAAACGATGAAATTACAGAGTTCATTTTATTATTGTGTCACTAGGTATAGAGTTCTTATGTATGGGGATTAGATACAACCATAGTGTATATTATGTTTTTAGTGATTTTAGATCACTTATTTTTCAAATTACCTTAAAAAAAGTTTTTTTTTAATGAACAGAGAATTTAAAAAAAATACTTTTTATGGAAGAAAAAAACTGGGTTAACCAAAGCACACAATACCAGAGAGGGAGGGGACAATCAGCTGTTTATTGCACTAGTCCCCAAACTCTTGTAATAACTTTTTCATGTTTGTTGGCTGACAACTTTGGGGACTTGGTCAATTTTGATTGGTTGAAACGTTTCAACCGTTGATTTAATTTACATAAGAGATAGTTTTCTGAATGGAATCATCATTGTTTGTACATCAATTTAACGCCCATTGTCTTATCCCTTTAGATCCCTGACACACTACAGATAAAAAATGTTGATATTTATGATACAAGTGTATACACAATAATGGCGTCTCTAGTAACAATCTATAACAGGTCAGGGGTGTATATTCTGCATGTGAACCCTTGCTAGGATGCGGGGGGAGGGGGAATGAATAATATGTGGGGTATGGGAAAAAAATAAAGAATAGATTCATTTTTCTCCCTCTTCGGGGGGAAAAGTAGGGGGGGGGGGGGGGGGAGGATGAAATATTTTTTAGCAGGAGAAAAAATGAACCTTGTACAGAATATACACTGATACAGGGGTCATTTACGAACCTCAAGAACCAAAACTGGACTGGAAGTATTTGTTGCAGCGATAAGAAGATTAGGTACATAGACAAGACGTAGATACAACCCGATAGCATAGTATTAATAGCATACAAGGAGGGTGGGAACTGTAAATTGTATCTTATTCGAGGAATAAAAAATATGGGTAATTTTATTAAATTGTGAATGGTTACTAGCAGTGTCTAAACTTTTTATCCAGTAAGAGAGATGTAGATTTCGGGTAAAATCCGTAAAGGTGTGTGTTTTAAGGCTTAACAATAGTTGTAGAACGATAATATTCACTAAATATATGATGTGTATTTCTTATTGAAAAGTTTAAATAAATTTTTACTACTGTTTTTAACTTATAACACATAACCTTTACGGATTTTACCTGAAACCTACCTCTCCCTTTAAATCTAAAGAAGAAGTAATTTTGTTCGTCATCATTGGGAAAGTTCATTAATTTATCATTCATTGTCTTATCCCTTAACCTTGTCTTATGCCTGTCCATATTATACCTTATCTGATAATTGAGGTTTAGGAGGTTTTGTAACAGGGGGAACAGAAAGAGCGGCAGCATTCTAAAACAAGAACAAAAATATGAAAAATAGCCAAAAACCTGCGAAAAGTCATTCTGTCCGACATGGATGTTTTATACTTATTTATGCTCTATAATGATGGGAATGTTGACAACAAATTCAGCATTCCATCTTAAATAGAAGCCGAGAAAATCATATTTACGGACTAACGCTTCTAGTAATAAACAAGGATGACAACATCTATTTAGTCGAGAAACACAAAAAAATAAAACGACAACACACATTTCTATCCCAGAATTACAAAATGGACGTACTTACATTTAAGAGCTAATTATAGAGATGCTTCGCTTATAACAGTATGTCTAATCATCCTGGGAACCTTCAAAGAACGAATAAATATTACCTTGCCGTTGGCCTCTGTGAAAATGGGCAAATTCAAAGTTTTCTTTGAATTATTTTTCTTCTTCCCCTTCTTTCCCCCCCTGTCAGGCTCGGGTAAACCTAAAATAATGGATTGTTTATTACACTGGTACCCAAAGTTTTTTTTGTAGATCAGGAGGACAAGAGCCATTGGACGACTGTAAACTGTAATTGGTACCAATGGTGAAGTAGGCCTGCAAATTGCAAAAACGAGGCGAGCAGTTTCCACAGAATTAAACATTACATTAAATTACAAATACCTACCTATTAATATTATATTAGATTTCTGAGAAAGAGAAAGGGACAATTGGCTGTTTATTATCAGGGATCTAAATGGATAAGAGACAATGGCCGATAAATTAATGTACATTCACACAATGACCCCTTCTGTAGATTTAAATTAGAGGTTGAAACGTTTGATCACTCAACTTAATAAACCAACTAATAAAAATTCACTAAAGTCCCCAAAGTTGTTGAGCCAAAGAATAAGAATACGTTATCATAAAACTTTGGGGACTAGTGTAATAAACAACTCATTGTCTCTCTGGTTTCTTAAAGAAGTCTCCAAAGTTTTATAATAAAATATTTCTTGTTAGTTAGCTTAACAACTTTGGGGACTTTAACTGCATTTTGAGTTATTAAGTTAAGTGTTCAAACGTTTCAATTCAATTTTACTCTACAGAAGGGGTAATTTTTCTGTGTCATCAATTTATCGGCCAATGTCTTATCCCTTTAGATCCCTGTTTAGGACATCTTTCTCCCCGCGGAGGCTTCAATAATGGAAGCTGTATCCCATCCTATTATTAACTGCGACAATGGCTCAACACGAAGTGCATCCGCTCATCGTCGGGAAGGTGATAGGTTCGAATCTCGGTCCGACATCGTGTCATAACTAAAGACGTAAAAAATGGTTCCCAATGCTGCGACGTAAATAGTTTGAATGAGGGAATGCCTTGGCCCATAACAGGCGCAACTCGTTACCATGCACAGTTGGGACTTCTCAGACAAAGGTCGTGCATCTCAGAGAGTTCATTGTCTGATGGACGAATGGACAATTTCCACCGCAATTATAAGCGGAGTATGTTTCAAGGTGCGTGGAGAGAGGTCTAGTACCCGAAGCGACACCAAGCCCCCTACAGTCTTATCCTAACCTATTATCAGCTGACAAAAACTCGGGGAGGGAGCAGACATTGGACTGTAAATTAAGCTGGTACCCAAAGGTTTATCAACTATGTTTTTTCATTTATTGACATTATAACTTTAGGATCTTTAATAAATTTTGATTGGTTGGTTCAAACAAGCAGTGTCTAAACTTTTCAACCAAATTCAATCTAAAGGAGGTGGGGTAACTTTGGTTGGGTATGTTCATCAGATTATCGTCCATTGTCTTATTCATTCAGATCCCTGCAGGCGCAGTCTATGGAAAATTTGCATACCCAATTATGATAAACTAAAGTTTTCTTGCATACCCATTGATGATAAACTAAATTATCCCTGCATACCCAATGATGGTAAACTAAATTATCCCTGCCTACCTGGTATTTCTCTGTAGCCCTCGCTTTGTTCTTCAACTTTCATTTTCAACTTTAGTTTTCTCTGAAAACAAATATTTCTTGATTTTTAGTAGCGAAGCTAGTCAATAATTCCAAATGTCCGTCCGGATACGTAGGCAGGATACGTACATTGGACTGTAAATTACACTGGTACCAAAAAGTTTTATAAACAAAATATTGGGTTAATTCTGTTTAATATTTTTCTTTATCTTTTATAAATATTAGGTATATAGGTGCTGGTTACTACCATATCCAATCAAAAACAGAAAACCAACCCTTTGAAACCCTGACCTTTGTCTGTAAGTCCTAATTGTCCATTGTAGTAATTACACATCTGATCGACATAGCAACAGTAGTTACTCTAATATATTGACTACTTTACTAGATTTTTATCACATGCGCATCGTATTATAGATAGCTTCCGCGGATATTAAATTGAAAAATTATGTGATTATAATTATACCTAACCAGTTATGTCAGACCCAAGGTGCCGAAAGACCGGGCTGATAGAACTGGTATTTTTCCTATATTTTTAATTAATATTCGTGGAAAATTGTCTGTAATACGATGCTATACATGATTTTTCGGTTTGGCCAAGAACCGATTCTAGTCCAGCGGATATCGCATCTGACATAGCAGCAGTAGTTACCTTAATATATTGACGTCATTAAAAAATTTTAAGTTATTCGAATTAGCCTCCAATAACATACAAAAGCTAAATTATTCTATGGATCTAAAGGGATAAGACAAAGGCCGATAAATCAATACATCCCCAATGATCAGATACACAAAATTACCCCGTCTCTAAAGTACAATTAGTGGTTGAAACGTCTGGACACACACTCAACTTAATAAACCAACCTTTTTATCAAAATAAAAGTCCTCAAAGTTGTTAAGCCAACGAATAAGAAAACGTTATTAAAAACTTTGGGGACTGGTGAAATAAACAGCCCAATGGTCCCTCCCTTCCTTCCTTTAAATAATCGATAAATTATACCTAAAAAGTAATAATAATAGTAAAAATTAAGACGTTTTAAAAGAAAATCGTTTAGTAACAGGAAAAAAAACCAGTTTTTGTAAAAATTATACATTTACATATTAAATGTCAATTTTTTTCTAAAAATCTCAAAATAATTCTACTTCTTTTTTAATTCTAAACTTCAAAAAGATCCATTTTTTGCTCTGATCTCTCTCTCTCTTCAACTCTACTTCTCTCTCCTTCTCCTTCTCTCTCTCTCTTGTTTTGCTATTTCTTAAGATTTGGTTTGGCAGCTGGAAAAACAGAGATGAAATATTTTATAGATTGGAAATTGTTGAAGCTGCTTATCCTTATAATAAAGTAACAGGATGTTTGTGTGTCTGTGTGTTTGTGTGTTTGTATGTTTGTACCGAAGGATCTCGCTAACCGCTGAACCTATCTAGTTCTCCTTTACAGGGTAGCTTCTCATAGGTCCCGAGAAGGTTTATAACTATTTTCTTGGGAGGTGGGACACCCTCAACCCCCCTAAAAATTGAAAAATCCCCCCAACAATTTTTTAAAAAATTTTTCTTTATAATCTAAAGTACGAAAAATTAGGTTGACCAAACCTCATGGGGCTTCGCCCCTAGAGGCTAGGGGCAAAGCCGCTAGTCAAACTATATATAACATAAAGTACAAAGTAACCAAAGTATAAGGATGTTAGTCTGTCTATATTTTATATTAGGACCTCTCAATATATAAAATAGAATTAGCTGGACTGGTTTTAGGCTGTTTTGAGGCTAGATTGTAGATATATGTCTTGAACCTCGCGCCACACCCCATCCCGATCCCATTGAATATTTTTATGTTTGTTCTAAAAAAATATTGGTCAGCCTTTCCGTCCGTTACCGTTAGGTCTTTTCGTTAATTCAGACATGTTAGAATTGGCCTTTCGATTTAAAACTTGGAATAGTGATTCCTGTATTAGTTAGGTGCGATTTAGAAAGCGTAGCAATTCTATAATCAAAATGTCCAAAATGTCCGAATGTCCAATTAAAACATTAGAGCTTGTTTATTTTTCAACATTGGTGGTTTGAAAACCTTTTTCCGATATACGAAATATTTAATAAAAGTTAGAATAAACGACTTTTGTTTGTGAATATTTTTTTATTAAAAACATATATTTAAAAGTAACACAAAATATTCGCTATTCATGGTGCAGTGTAATTCGAATTATGCGGGGGTTTTAATCGAGTTTCGAAGAACAGATTAGTTATGAGATGGTGAATTTTCGACACAATCGAGGGGATGGAGGTCCGATACATTCGTTGTTTTTTGTTCCTAAATGTAGGGTACGAAAAGTGCATATATGGGAAATGAGTTTAGTCGACCGTAGACGTATAGAAAGCACGTCCGGCACGGGTCGCTAATTTCAATATATGCAGCCTTGAAGAGAGGAGCGTACCGTACCGTCCTGATTTAAGAAGTAAGGCAGGCGGTACGGCAAGTGACGTCAGAGAGCATCTGAAGTTGTTATTATGGCAGGGGCCATTTATTTTGTTGATATGTAATTATCATTTTGGCCGCCAGGAGGCAGCAGTTTACCTTGCGCACAGAAGGCATGGTACGATAGAAAGATATATAGAATTGGCAAGCCCAGACGGGCCGGGTCAATTTTTTAAGAAAAGAATTACACCAGTATAGGCAGAGGGAGCACCTCTTGACTTGAGCAGCATCGATAGGCCGCTATGTACGGTACGGTACAAGACAGGCAGGTTGCTTATCCCACATGGTTAAAAATTTGATCATTTGGCGGGAACACACACCGAGACACACACACGCATGCCAGTTAGCTTGCAGTTAAAGATTAATTTTCTTCAATTGAAATTTAACACTCGTCCTGTCAACATCTCAATACTCGTGTTAAAAGATAGAGAATATTATAGTAAAAATCAAGCTTTTATATACAGTGAATGCATTTTTAGTACTTATTAAAATTTATCAACATATAATGAAACAAAGATAGTGAAAAATAGTCAAAGAATTTAAGTTTTTTAGGCGATAAAATTTATAAAAAAATCCCCACCCTCCCTCCCTTTTCACGATAAATTTTTGTTCCTTCATTTCTTTTCCAAAGAACTTTTTCACAAAATCTTTTGAATTATCTTGTTTAGAAATGTATTTACTTTAAATTTTTATTTTTTATCAATAATTTATCACTTCCAATTTTCATATTTTTCTTTTCTATTCATTCGTTTTACCGCAATTACTGTAATTTTTTCATCTTTTTTGATTTGATTTTATATTTTTACGCAATACATTAGTTTTGATGATTCATCAAAATTATATAAAAATACTATTCCCTTTTTCGTTAATCAGTTTTTTATTTTTTACTTAGAAACAGATCTTTTCCTTTACCCTTTTCGCATTTTTTATCTTTTAATTTTGGCAATACATATTTTTCTTATCTGTTTCTTCCTTTTTTATAATCCCATTATATTTTTATTTGATATCCTTTTACATTTCAGATTTTTTATCCGGTTTTGTTGTCTACTTGGATTGTTTGTTGACATCCTTTGTTTTTTATAAAATGGCTGAGCCTCACGACGAAGGGGAGATCCCCGATCTTGGTGACCTTGCTGGAGATTTACCCATGGAATACGAGGGTTTCGAACCCATATCTCCAGGTAAATTAAGCCACTATTTGGCCTTTATCGAATATAGGCATGCGACGCGAATTTTAATATGATTCTTTGAAACGCCAATTCAGATATATGAAATTAGTAATAATATAATATATATATAAAACATCAAGATAGATGTTTTTCAACGATTCCTTATGACCAAGAACAAAATTAAGCCAAGCATACGAGCGTATTATTAGTAACATTATCTCAAAAATTTATTATTTACGCGATTATACATTTTGTTTATCCGCAGAAAACATCATTTGCACAAATACACCACGTTATTTTAATCACCTAGCGGTAGAATAAACAAAGAAAATCTCATTAATTTTCATTACAATTTAATATAGAGTTACACATATGTTAATCCAATTTAGTATTTCTTTTGTTTTTCAGCTCACTCCATTGAGAATGGTCTCAACGACGACGTTGATGTCAGCAGATCTAGCGAGGAGGATGTAGATTTAGGATTGAATCAGTCCCATTTTGGAGACATCCAACAGGACAATATCCCAGCCATGCCTACGGAACCCGGTGCGTTTAACGGCGCAAATGCAACAGTTCATATAGCTCCCCAAGGATCCTCCACTCCATTGCATCCGACTCAACAGGACCAAGCCAGACACGTCCCTCCAGCTCCGGGCTTTGCTCAGCACCCAGCAGGACACAGCTATGCCATGCATCCTCCTGCAAACCAGAGTATGATTTTGCCCCCAGCACCTCAGCCGCAGATGTTGCCAGCAGCCAATAGCGTTAACGATAAGGGACCCATTCGAAACAGACGCAAATCGGCCGAAATTTTGCGCATGGCAGCACAACCTTTCATGGCGCCCCGCAGCAAGACTGTTGAAAGACCCCAAGCATCTAAGAATCCGCCGGTTAATGACGTGCCCAACTCGGTTCCCAAGCACGTCCTCATGGATGTTATCCAAGCATTGTCAGCTAATAATCAACCGTCCGCTCATGAACGACCACAGGTTCAAGCTCAGCATGCTCCACAACCTTCCACAAGTCATGCTCCTGTCGCAGCCTTGCCCACACCGTTCAATCATGCTTCAAACGCGATACAGAGTCAGCCATTCCCACTCCCGGACGGGTGGACTAAGGTGGGCCTACCTTCGAGGCGATTGGTAGATGGGGTCCCTGCGCGCGCAAAAACACCATCGTTCATTCTGCAGCACTATTCAACAGTGCAGCAGAAGCGTTTATCGGCGATCACGTCGATAAACGCATCGATGGTCAGGGACTCCAACTACCTTCGCCTCATGCAGAAGGTAGGACTCGACCTGCAGACCGTGACCCACAACACAGAGGTGTGTATCATGTTTTTTATCCAATTATTTCTTAAACAAAAATTATTTTATTTCGATCAGCTAAGAACAGATTTCACGAACATTTAGAAAAATGTTTAATGATTTTTAATGAATTCATACGTTATAAAATCTACGGTATTCTGAAACGAATATTTATTAAAACCTTTAATCGAATTCTCAGTATTTTTTATCATGCCTATTCATTAGGAGTTTTATGATCAACAACAGAATAACGCTCATAAAAGACTATTGATCTAGGATGTGATCAGAGAGATGTATTATCAAGGATTGCCAGTACAGGTGCATGGTGACATACATCGCATGATGAACACGTTGCTACTCACACTAGAAGTCCTTGCCTTCATGTCATTATACGTATCACTCACCTTCACAACCAGCCCTTCAGTCGTTACAAAGTAAGTAATATACTTTGAAATTTTTAGGACCACTTAGGTACTTACCAAAATATAAAAAATTTTTTCACTCTGCTCTTATGTATATTAGATACGTTATTGAATTGATATACAACATCTCAAATCATACACGTTTTTTCAATTAATCGATACAACCACATATTTTGATATTAAAATGTCATTTGTTTCTCACAAATCTTTCACCGCTTTCCCGAATTTTAATTTCAATCGAACTTCATTATATACAATCCGTATTTGACACTTAAGATAATAATATTTTGTCATATTTCCTATATAAGCTCAGAGTTAACTTCACCATGGGATAAGAGTTAGTTATTACTTAATTCCCAGCTTAGACATTTCGAAAATTTCCTTGCAACACACGAGTGTGGATTATTCAAATTTTTCATCTCTGGATGTTCAGTTGTTATTCTAGGGTCTATAATTACAATTTTTACCTGTCCTTTTTTCCCCATGAAATTATTTCCCATTTTATAATTTCCCTTTTATCATCCAGGTTTGCATGCAGCGATAACAAACAAGTGCTGCAGGGAGAACGCTTAGCAAGATTAACGTCCTTAAAGAAGGAACATGAGGAATACGAACGCAAGAGACGCGAGAGGGAGAGAGATTCCAACCAACCTCGACAGCCAACCAAACGCTTCACAGGGGTCTGCCACAACTGTGGCAAGACTGGCCACCGTCAATCTGCTTGCAAGGAGGCCAAGAAGAAAGAATAGGATACTGCGGCAACTTCTGTTTCGAATGCTCACATTCCATCTACGTCGAGCTTACACATTCAACAGAGTTGCCATACAAATCCTATTCCCGACGAAAAGTCATCTGTCGACCCTTCTCATGCCACAAGTGACAAACAAATTAGTGATTCAAGCGATAATACGGCGGCCATGGACAATATTGCGGCTCAGAACTCTCAACCATTGACCGGTAAGCCAATTATTATTACATCCCAGCAATACGCCGACAGTTTAAACACTTCTAGTGATGCCGACTTTTGCCGTTATATTGATTCGGTTATTGACAATTTAAAATCCAAAGGCTTTTGTCCATTGGAAAGAGGAATTCATAATCCCAAAGCCGTATTATTTTATCATGAGGTGCTCGGCGCAAATGATTATGTCTTAAATTTGCTTGAATGGGGATACTTCCCACGCTTAATATCCGAACCTCCTCGTGTTATAGACCTCAAAAACAATAGAAGTGCTCGGCAACACATAGACTTTGTGAGAAATAAGACGAGGGAATGGTGCGACAAAGGTTACGTTCGCAAGGTTGTTGACAAACCCAGGTTTGTCAACCCTTTAACCGTCGCCACGAAAATCGATTCTGAATCGGGTGAGTTAAAACTCCGGCAATGTGTCGACTTATGCCGGAGTTTAAACGACCATATCGCCAAAGAGTCCATGTGTATGGAGGACGTCAGCTCTGTCCTTCCGCGGGTCACATCCGGAGCCTGGATGTCGGTTCTGGATGTGGCCTCGATGTACTGTCATTTAAGTTTGGCCAAGGATGCCAGGACATTGTTTGGATTTGCGGTCGAATCGGAGAGTGGCCAACGAGAGTTTTATGTATGTCTCACTATGCCATTCGGCACAGGTATTAATTTCTCATCACTTTTACAAGAATCTATATTACTATGACAAAAAATGGCTATTATTTTCTACACAATATTTCTGTCGTTTTTAGACTGATTTTTTATTTCTAACCTCAAGGTGCCACGAGTCGACGCCGTGTACATGACAAAATCGCATTTGGGTTGATATTTTTTATTCCTAAAATTCTTTTCACATTCCACAGCGAATTCTCAACACATTTTTATTACAGGACCGGCCACCTATGTGATGGATAAACTCATACAACCCATAGGGCGATTTTGTCATCTGCACGGCGTCGACTTCTCATGTTTCGTCGACGACTCGATAAACATCAGCCTGACAAAGATCAAAGCCTTAGCCTGTCTCAAGTTCATCAAATACGTTTTCACCTGTGCAGGATGGGAACTCTTATTGGCCAAAACAAAGGGTCCAGCTACCATGATTCTTTATCTTGGATTTCACATCAATACTATCGACATGAAAATAGCCGTTCCACATTTAAAAGTGATTATCCTCGCCAATGACATCAGTAAACTTATCGACAAATTTCATGTGGCAGGCCAGATTCATTCCAAAGAGTTAGCGCATGTTCTGGGAATGGCCTGCCACTTTATCACAAGCCATGGAAACATTATGCGCATCTGTACTAGGACTTGCCAGCAGCAGTTAGGTTTAACTGTACAACTCCATGACTGGAACAGTCACTTAAAGCTGACGGACAAAATGACCTGGGAATTATCCCACTTGAAGGATTTCATAGTTAGGTATTGTTTTTTCACATTTTCTCACGTCGCAAAAACGAACCTTTTTAGTCTATACCAGAATCACATTCCTTCAATTTTTAATGGATTTTTTATTTTTTCTAGGTTCAACGGCCAGGCTATACGCCAGATGCACACCACTGTTCGTGTCCTTTTACCAGCGGAGCAGGAGGTTTATCTTGGACTGGTTAGCCCCAGCGACGTCGCCAGGCTGGCTTCTATCATGGTCAGTGATTCATCCGAAACGAAGGCCTACATCTATGAGGCCGATCAACTACGGATCATCCAGGATTACCCCTTCAAGCTGGATGAGCAGCAACAAAGCAGCACCTACAGGGAGTTACTTGACGTTCATCATGTGTTCCAACACAATAATAAGTTTTTAGAACTTAATAAAGGTCAGTCAGTCGCCTGGCTAACCGATAACCAGGCCGTCGTTTCAATTTTGCAAAGGGGTTCTCGCATCACTCAGATTCAGCAACTAGCCATGGACATCACTATTTCACAAGTTCAAAATGATATAAAAATTTTGCCTGTGTGGCAACGCCGTAATACGTCTTGTGATTTAATGGCCACATCTAAGAACACTAAATGCAACATGTTTTATTCTAAATTACCTGACGAAGCAGCAACAGGAGTAAATGTTTTCTTGCAAAATTTGTCCTCCAATATTACTTATTATGCTTGCCCGCCAGTTAAACATATAACACCTTTAGTACACAAAATTTTAGATCAATCTGATATTACATGTTTACTAGTAATCCCATATTGGCCGTCAGCTAGTTTTTGGCCTCTTTTTATTGATTTAGGTTGGTTCAGACCATTTATTAAAAAGTTGTTCATTTTCCAGACTAGTTTTACATCAGAATCTGACAAATGCATTTTCAAAGATCAGACGAATTTTTCTATGATGGCACTTTTAATTAAATCCTAAATTCATAGGTTATTTTTCACACACGATTAAATTTTTTAATAAGTAGAAACATATATTACCATATAGACGATATTTGCGATTTTTCTTAAAAAATGAAACTTTAGGATATTAATATGAAAAGCCATCAAAAGAATATGTTTGTCCTCTAAAACATTAGTCTTTTTAGACAGAAACTATATAGTTGCCAATACCTCTATGTTGTGTCATTCCTTGCACGTTGAATATTTTTGGTCAGTAATATACTTCACGATATATTTTTATCTTGAATTTCACGATTATGGTCGTAATTTTAATACGAAGAATGCTACTATTCATATTTTACACAGAATTATAATACGACTGGCCACGATATAAAATTGTTAGGAATGATTCCACGTTTAGGTGTTTTATTTTATATGTAAAATTTTTTTCGACTTATTTTAGATCCATCAATCTAAATTATACTCAAAAGTTTTTCCACATTTTACAATTTTTTAACCAATAAGAAAT
Source organism: Acartia tonsa (assembly GCF_053477335.1). Taxonomy (NCBI): domain Eukaryota; kingdom Metazoa; phylum Arthropoda; class Copepoda; order Calanoida; family Acartiidae; genus Acartia; species Acartia tonsa. The sequence goes on from NC_137274.1 coordinate 17,018,132, forward strand.
GTTTAGTCTTGTAATAACACATTCCTGGCATGGAATGTTTTTAGTAAAACAATTTCGGACGAAAATTTGTTTAGACCAATCAATCAAAATTCTTTTTTATGCAAATTTCATCTGTGATATTTTGCCAGATACCAGATCATATGGTGCTCGAGCCGCAACAGGTACACTCCACAACATCCAACTGGTGTCACCATTCAATCAAGCGACACATTTCATTGACGACACAGTCTATCACCCCGCCGGATTCCGTCGAGGAGGCGCAGCCATTCGCAGCTGGTTGCAGTAAAAATATCAAACCAATTCTTCTGGCTAGAGAAATAATCTATTAGGCCCATTTATTCGAAATTTTTTATGTAAATTTATGTGCAATCTCTCCAGAAAATTGTAAGACATGGTAGATTTTTGGTTTACCAACAATCATTTTTTGATCTAACTTTAGGCCCATTTTTTCCAAATTTTCACGCAAAAAATCCTTTATAAACGCAAAACCAAGATTGGTTTAAAGCCAGGCATTTTCGCTTTTACGATAACAATCATTTTTAGATCCATTATTTCGAAATTTTATGTTTTTCATTGCAGACAGTCTGCTAAGTATTTATACCTCAGCATTTCATATGCATTTATCACGCTTTAGTTCAAATCCATTAGATCCATTAATCTAAATTTATAAATGAAAATTCATACGTGCCATACAGTATTCGAAAATTTCTTGTACCAGCTCAAAAACTACTCTAATCATTAAAAATTGTACAAATGTATCCGAAAATATAATTATGAATCATTATTTTTTCTTTGTTATTTTGTATATATTAAACATAACAATGTCTCGAGCATTCCAGATGCTTTTTTGCACTGGTACAAGAAATTTTCGAATACTGTATGGCACGTATGAATTTTCATTTATAAATTTAGATTAATGGATCTAATGGATTTGAACTAAAGCGTGATAAATGCATATGAAATGCTGAGGTATAAATACTTAGCAGACTGTCTGCAATGAATAGTAAAACATAAAATTTCGAAATAATGGATCTAAACATGATTGTTATCATAAAAGCGAAAATGCCTGGCTTTAAACCAATCTTGGTTTTGCGTTTATAAAAGGATTTTTTGCGTGAAAATTTGGAAAAAATGGGCCTAAAGTTAGATCAAAAAATGATTGTTGGTAAATCAAAAATCTACCATGTCTTACAATTTTCTGGAGAGATTGCACATAAATTTACATAAAAAATTTCGAATAAATGGGCCTAATAGATTATTTCTCTAGCCAGAAGAATTGGTTTGATATTTTTACTGCAACCAGCTGCGAATGGCTGGAGAAATAATCTATTAGGCCCATTTATTCGAAATTTTTTATGTAAATTTATGTGCAATCTCTCCAGAAAATTGTAAGACATGGTAGATTTTTGGTTTACCAACAATCATTTTTTGATCTAACTTTAGGCCCATTTTTTCCAAATTTTCACGCAAAAAATCCTTTATAAACGCAAAACCAAGATTGGTTTAAAGCCAGGCATTTTCGCTTTTACGATAACAATCATTTTTAGATCCATTATTTCGAAATTTTATGTTTTTCATTGCAGACAGTCTGCTAAGTATTTATACCTCAGCATTTCATATGCATTTATCACGCTTTAGTTCAAATCCATTAGATCCATTAATCTAAATTTATAAATGAAAATTCATACGTGCCATACAGTATTCGAAAATTTCTTGTACCAGCTCAAAAACTACTCTAATCATTAAAAATTGTACAAATGTATCCGAAAATATAATTATGAATCATTATTTTTTCTTTGTTATTTTGTATATATTAAACATAACAATGTCTCGAGCATTCCAGATGCTTTTTTGCACTGGTACAAGAAATTTTCGAATACTGTATGGCACGTATGAATTTTCATTTATAAATTTAGATTAATGGATCTAATGGATTTGAACTAAAGCGTGATAAATGCATATGAAATGCTGAGGTATAAATACTTAGCAGACTGTCTGCAATGAATAGTAAAACATAAAATTTCGAAATAATGGATCTAAACATGATTGTTATCATAAAAGCGAAAATGCCTGGCTTTAAACCAATCTTGGTTTTGCGTTTATAAAAGGATTTTTTGCGTGAAAATTTGGAAAAAATGGGCCTAAAGTTAGATCAAAAAATGATTGTTGGTAAATCAAAAATCTACCATGTCTTACAATTTTCTGGAGAGATTGCACATAAATTTACATAAAAAATTTCGAATAAATGGGCCTAATAGATTATTTCTCTAGCCAGAAGAATTGGTTTGATATTTTTACTGCAACCAGCTGCGAATGGCTGCGCCTCCTCGATGGAATCCGGCGGGGTGATAGACTGTGTCGTCAATGAAATGTGTCGCTTGATTGAATGGCGACACCAGTTGGATGTTGTGGAGTGTACCTGTCGCGGCTCGAGTACCATATGATCTGGGGGTATGAAACAGCCGTGCAGAAGCTGAAATCTTGGTGGCCTGTGGTAGAGGAGGTGGCGGCTGTCTAAATCGTCTGCTTATTGGCGTAGGTGGAGACCGTGCAGAAGCAGGTGACGGACGTGGTGCTGGTCGCGGCGGCGGTCGCGCGAAGACGGGTCTTGGCAGGTTCCGAACCGGGGTGTGAACTGGAGATGTCTCCCTAGCTGACAAAGGCGGTGGAGGTGTCGCCAGATTTCTTTGCAACACGCAATTCCGGAATATTGGAACATTGCTCTGTCTGGCGGCTTGTAATCCGTTGTGATTGCCGTCTAGCGATATACATGAGCCTAAGGCGTGTAAATACTTGGTCGTATGTTGACGATAGTGTTGGGACATTTCAGTGGATCTCCAGCGGCCCTTGTCACGGAGGGCTTCATCGGATAATCCGGCGTCACAGGCAGCGGAAACCCCTGCCATTTTGCCGGATTTTCTTCCGATTTTCCCCCCGTAACCTGCGCCGCTGCAGATCCTCTGAATGTCCCTCAACAACGTTCCTACGGAAATTGCAAAACGCCCGTCGGACACAGTTTGTTTTCCTGTGGATGTGTACACGCAGTTCGTGCGGCAGAAAACAAAATTGGTATCGACGCAACGCCCATAAAAAAATCGGAACCCGCTCCTGGTAAAGTAAAGAGATATCAGCTTCACTGGGCAAATGTCGCTCTCCTCAGCGAACAAGAGAGACTCGGATCCGAGTCTCTCTTGGTCATTTTTTCGTTTGGGATAAATGACCTTCAAAACTTGTGTCCCACCTACCACATCCTGACTGATGTGGCAGGCCCGCAGTTCGTCCAAATCCCCCAATCTCGTGAAGTGATGAAATTGGAGGATCAGGGCGACGCAGGCACGAAATTCCGGGAGAGGAATATCCCATACAGACTGATATCCCCTTACTAACCTGAGCAAGGCTCTCCTCATGACCTCCTGTGGGATGGGCGTCGCTTTCCGAACCGGTCTCCTTTCCGCCGCCGCCCTACGAGTGACACCCTCAAAAATCCGCTGTGCCCTAGGGGTGTATTCCGACATAGACTTATTCAGTATATAACACCAGCTCCTGAGGCTTCCAGGGATCTGAAATAATTTGTATTGAAAATCTCTTGTATGATTGAAATTTAACACTCGTCCTGTCAACATCTCAATACTCGTGTTAAAAGATAGAGAATATTATAGTAAAAATCAAGCTTTTATATACAGTGAATGCATTTTTAGTACTTATTAAAATTTATCAACATATAATGAAACAAAGATAGTGAAGGGCCGAATATTTTAACTTATATCCTTCGAAAATGGCAAATTTTTTGACAATCTGTTCTCGAATTTCTATCCTTATTCTATACTTTTTCGAAGCGGACTTATAAGGACTTTTATTCGAAAATGTATGACTTTTCTATTTGATTGCATTGACGTAAAGATCCTTGTTTATTTGGTTTAAGTGTTTTGAATAACTGCTCATATGAGGCTCGAGACATGGTTTGAAAAAATGATGTTGTAAACTTTTATATTTCATTTTTTGTCGAATACAACTAGAATATGTAGACTGTGTACGTGTGTAAAAAGAACGGAATACTGTCGAAGTTTTAATTAATTCAAAATAGTTCGAAAATTCGAAATAATTTCGTTGAACGACGATGCTGCGAATTCGATAAAAAATGATGTGAATATTAGCATCTGGAATGCTCGAGACATTGTTATGTTTAATATATACAAAATAACAAAGAAAAAATAATGATTCATAATTATATTTTCGGATACATTTGTACAATTTTTAATGATTAGAGTAGTTTTTGCACTGGTACAAGAAATTTTCGAATACTGTATGGCACGTATGAATTTTCATTTATAAATTTAGATTAATGGATCTAATGGATTTAAACTAAAGCGTGATAAATGCATATGAAATGCTGAGGTATAAATACTTAGCAGACTGTCTGCAATGAATAGTAAAACATAAAATTTTGAAATAATGGATCTAAACATGATTGTTATCATAAAAGCGAAAATGCCTGGCTTTAAACCAATCTTGGTTTTGCGTTTATAAAAGGATTTTTTGCGTGAAAATTTGGAAAAAATGGGCCTAAAGTTAGATCAAAAAATGATTGTTGGTAAATCAAAAATCTACCATGTCTTACAATTTTCTGGAGAGATTGCACATAAATTTACATAAAAAATTTCGAATAAATGGGCCTAATAGATTATTTCTCTAGCCAGAAGAATTGGTTTGATATTTTTACTGCAACCAGCTGCGAATGGCTGCGCCTCCTCGATGGAATCCGGCGGGGTGATAGACTGTGTCGTCAATGAAATGTGTCGCTTGATTGAATGGCGACACCAGTTGGATGTTATCGCATTATATTATTGACAGCTTTCCGCGGTTATTGAAAGGAAAAATTACAGCTTTTTAGCTCCGATGGGACGAAGGCCCATCGGACGAAACGTGTAGATTTTATGATGTATGTATTCGTGGAAAATTGTTTATAATACGATCTTTTATACATGATTATTCAGTATGGATGACTGAACCGGTTCTAATGCATAGTATATTAATTGGTTTCGAATATACTATGAAATAAAATAAAAGAATGTGTATAAGAAGTTGTTAACCTTGCAATCAGCTGTTTACATTTTTGTCGCAATTTCTAAGACGAGCAAATTAATAATATCACACAACACTATTACAGTGCTAATAAGCTCAAAAAAAGTGTCACAGTTTAAATTCTTTTTCTTAAGAAATCTTCGAGCTGAAAAGAGAGAAGAGTGGATTTCGTGGATTTTAGACATTTTAATTCGCGGATTTTCTTTCTAAACCGTAATATTTCTTCCCGGATTCTTGTGCGACCCAGCCGTATTCTTTCCGCTGATAGAAATGTCAATTTTACACAGCGAGTTGCCACGGAAACCGTGGTGTAACCGTATTGTTGTATGTTTAAATATCCGCGGCCTATTTTCATATCCGCGGAATATAATCTTTATCAAACGATAGATCAGAAATTGTTATTTTGCTTTACTAGTTACTGTAAACTGATAAATGTTTTCAAACTTTTCAAGTGACTTTTAATTATTTTCATTAATTATAAAAATTATTTCCTAACCAGAACTTTGAGTACCAAATAAAAATTATAATTATTAATTGAAAACTTTTAGACTTATATTTTAAGTTTTTAGGTACCATATGTTATTTAGTATTTAGCTAGTGGCTTCGCCCATTGGTCTATCATTTGCTAGCAGCTACGTCCCAAAGAGGCCTCTAGGGGCTTATGAGGAAATGGGAGTTGAATTTGATAACCCAATTCTTTTGTTTGAGGTTTAAAAAGAGTCCTTTGTAAAAAATTGATTGGGAATTTTTTTGGTTGGGGGGGGGGTCTTTTGGGAGGGTGTTATAAAATAGTTATAAATCTTTCCAGGACCTATAAAAAGCTGTTGCTTATTTTTAAAATTATAAGGATAAAATACCATTAGATTAAAAGGGGGGGGGGGGGGGAGGAGGATGCGACAAATTGTTATACCAAACGTTGATCAAAATTAAAGGAACTCAAAAAAAAAAAAATGCGATACACAACTCAAATTTGGCAGTTGCTCCAATAAGACATAATGTGGAACTGTGAAGAAACGGCGGCTGAAAAAACCGCCAAAGACTGTTTTTGTTTGTTTGAATTCCTTTTAGTTATAGGTTTTTTAATCTCCATAAGTGTCATATCTGCCTCCCCCATTTGATGTAAGAAAAATAGGACCAAGTCAAAAATACATTTCGCAGGGGTTTTCTTTAACTAACATAAACTAAAAAAAAAATTTTTGCATCTAGATGTAATAGGTACGTTTTAGACTAGGCTTATGTACCAAAATTTAGAATTCTAGCTCAATATTTAGACTATTTTGCTTACTGTTTACGAGTATCCGTCACTTGGTTTAAGCTTAGATGTTATTGCGGAGCCCCTCCCCCCCCCCCCCCACATTATTACGTATTCGATCCTTGTGACTAAAGGATTAGATTAGAATTCTACATTATTATTATTATTGTACATACATCACAACGGTCTAAGGGTGGAAATTTGGAAAAAAGTCATGATCAAATTTTCTTATTTTAACTTGATATTATTAATTTACATACCCAAGCTCATGCATAATGGACAAGAAAAAGAAAAATAACGTTTGGAACTAAGTTTTTTTTTACTTTAAAGTTGGGTCAAATCAATATTTTTTGAAGGTCAAAAATCTACTTTTTATTTTCTACCTAGATATGAAAAATATTTTTTTTGCATAAATATCTATTAAAAACTAATTTCGTTCATATTCTTTACAAATATATACACCAAATCAATAAATAAAAACATTTTTATAATATATTTTACCTTATAAGTGTTAATTCTACCTATGCTTTGAAAGTAAATTTATGAAATAATTTTCGTCCTTTTTTTACCGTAAAATTGAGCAAAAAAAATTAGTTTTTGTCATTTTACTCCTAGTTGCGCTACCGACCCCATACCAAACCATATATAATTCTTAATTTTGAGAATATAATACAACTTTTAGTTAAGTTTCCAGAGTGGGGTCGGTAGCGCAACTTTTAAAATTTTTAATCTGAAAATTGCCTGTAAAACCTAAATTTGAAGGGGGGGGGGGCGGGGGAATTACAAATCATAACAACAATCTTAATATCTCTGTTATTCCATTACTATTAAAGATAATTGAGTAAAACTTTTTAAAATTAATCATTAATGACCTGAGGAACAATAATTTTAAAGGAAAACCGCGACTTACCCGCAGTTCTCGCAAAAAAAGCCGCAACCTGCAGATTTTTAAAAACAAAACATTTGTTGCACATAGGTCATTTCTCTTTTGATTTTAGTGTTTGGGGAAGGTGTTTTGCCCCTCTAGTCCTTAGAAGGAAAGTGCAAAATAAATTTTGCAGTAGCGGAGCTACTTTAGAATTCGCTAAGTCCGTCAGTCTGTATGAATTAATATTTAAACATCGTGAATTTCTTTACTACGACTCAAGGAGTCAAGACGGTTAAAAGAAATTTTTTTTATGAACATTATCTGTACAAACAACCATCTAGTGTAAGATTTATTTGGTACGTCGGTCTGTCGGTAATTCTCTTACATACATTATAAATCTGTAGAAAAAAATGTATTTATTACGCAGTTTTATTTGTAAGAAAGCTGATTTTTTGTGATGATTAAGCTCACCAACGAGCATCTACTCTTTAGTTCACTTGGTCACCTCATATGTCTGTAAAACTCTTAAGAACATTAAGATTTCAAATAGTAAATGTGTTCGTTTCATCTGTCTTTTTTTGTAAGATATAAAGCATTTCTATGTTATTATTTAGCTTGCCAATACTGATTTAGTTTATTGCTTGGTCTACCGGTTTTTCCTTACTGTTCTAAAATGAATTAAAGTTTGTTTGATATTAATTTTATGATGGTTATCTTATTTTTGGTTAGATTGAGGGGGGGGGGGGGTTCATAGCTACAAAAAAATATTTAGGTTAGTTATGAGAATACTTTTCCCTTTAAAACTCAGTCTGATACCTTTAAAAACAAAGTAAAAATTTAACTTCTGGTTTGGTAGTACAAAGGGGGGGGGGGGGGTAGCGGTGTTGGCCCCTGTAGACCCTTGAGGGACAGTGCTAAATTTAAATACTTATAATGGTAGGCTATACAGGTAGAAAAATATATATAAAAGAATTTAATCAATATCTTAAATAGGAAGATCGATCATCCAGTCTCAATATTCATTTCCTTTAAGTTTAAAAAGACCTAAAAGACCTAACCCCTCTTAAATTTATTATAAATATTAAAAAGCAGTTGTAAGTGGGTAGAAAAAGGTGTATTATAATACTTTTATTCAAATAGATCACTCTTATCTATTGACTCCAAACAGCCAAATGAGGCAGCAAATAACATGGCGTAATTCGGCGGTAGACGGCGGTTTTGGCGGGAAATCCCTATTATTTATTAATAATTGTTTACCTAAGGTAGTAATTGAATCAGGGAAAAAATTTGGTTCAATTATCTTTAAAAATAACAGAGTAGTAACTAAAATTATATTTTATAAATCACCCCTTTTTGGTCACCCCCAATCACATTCCTGTGCACGCACCTATACATGACCAACTTTAAAAAGTTGCCTAATGTTATATATTACTCATAACTTTTTATTTTAATGAATTCGGACTGGTAGAAGTGTAAATATTTAAAGGGATAGTTCTATGAAGTGTATTTAAAGAGTTAAGGTACTTAGAGTAGTGAACTTTTATATGTCTTAGTAGAATATATTAGGCATTGGATAGATATGATTATATGTTAAAGAATTTTTAACATTGACCAGACCAAACTTTTTTTATTTGACAATATCGAAAAAAGTTAAAGAGATTTGCCACATAAATTACATGAAAATGGTCTATTTTTTTCCAAATATGTATAGCCAAAACACCAATTTTAGATAATCTTTTTCCACATATTTCACAAGAGTTATAAAAAAATTGAACAGGGGTTCCCCTTGGGACAAGTTACTTAAAAAACATAAAAAATAACGTCCGGTTCACTATAGGACAGGTTTTCTATAGATTCTTTTAAAAAAAAATAAAGAAAACCGTCCGGTTTACTTACAATATACACATTATATTACGCGGAAATACCAACTAACCATACAACATATATATATAAAAAGAACATTCTCATGTAATTTATGTTGCAAATCACTAACTCTTTTAGATATTGTCAAATAAAAAAAGTTTGGTCAGGTCAATGTTAAAATTCTTTATCACAATCATACCTATCAAATGCCTAATATATTCTACTAAGACATATAAAAAGATCACTACTCTAAGTACCATACTGAATATTTTATTGGTCATTCTTTGTTGTTATGTGTATTTTGTTGTATAAAAAGTTTAAAGTTCTATTAACTAGTAAATGCTATCTAAAGTTGTATTTATGACAAAAAAGTTTTTGCCATATATAACACGCAACGAAGTTGAAAATAAAAATGAAAAACTCATTTTTTAAGGAAAATCCCTGGTAAAATCTCTTAATTTTAATCAATAACTTTATATTATGCACTACTACGTTATTTAAAATAGAAAAAACTTACAGTTCACTATTTTTTTTTAAATGCACTTCGTGAAACTATCCCTTTGATTAAAGCTGTACCAAATTTCCACTAAACCCCTTAAATAGACCGTTGTGTACATATAAAAATAACAATAATAAATTAATTAAATGAATATTCTATACCTACATTTAAGGATGTTGTCATCCTTGTTTTTAATTGTTTTTGTTTTCAGCTTTTACTGTATACTGTATTTATGCAATTATGTAACAAATTTACTTACAATTTTGGGGTATAGTCCCTTTCGTGGCAACGCCTCTTGGGGGGCGTTTTTTCGTATTTTCACAGTAGCTTTTCTCCTAGCCCTTGCTACCTAAATAAACTATCAAAATCCATTAATAAATACAACGAATCGCCCCTCAAGAGGCTTTGCCACGAAAGGGACTATACCCCAATTTTGTTTATAGTTATCTATATATAATACAAAGTAGCTTGATGTCTGTCCGTCCCTTAAGATCTCGGTAACCACTGAACCGATTGGATTCTACTCTTCAGGGAATATATCTATTGGTCCTTTGGTGGTTTTAAGCCATTTTCTTTGGGGGTTGGACACCCCCAACCCACCAAAAAAAAAAAAAAAAAATCCGCCTCAATTTTTTTAAGGCATTTAATTTGAAATGTAGTGGTTGCAGCACCAGAAGTAGTTAATTTATTTTTTTTTAAATTACCTCTAGGGGCAAAGTTGGGGCTAGTTATATATTCTGCTTATTTAAATTCTTAATGTTTGTTTGTCCATTTCAGAGCCACAAAAGACAAGAATGCCTTGGCAGCCTTTTCGCCGCAGAGTGAAGCACAAACCTTTGCGGGACGAAGTAGAACTAGAAACCTGTTTTGACGATCATCTGTCCAGGTATATGTCCGTCCGTCCGTAACGCTGTGGGGGGAATGGTTTTCTCGGTAGCTATTTAAGATAGAAGGCTGAAATTTCTTGACAACATTCCCATCATTGTGGAGCTTAATTAACTAAGAAACATACATGATGGTCGGACTGCCGTTTTGCAGGTTTTTGGCTATTTTTATATTTGTCACATTTAACCCCATATCTTTGGTGTTTTTGGTCCGATTTTCAACATTTTTGAAGAGGAGGGCATCAAAATTAATCAGAAACATGTTTCGACGCATCTTTTTTTAGCTTAAAGTTCAACCGACAGAAAAAGTAAATTATACACTTAATGCTTATTAATGGAGGGAATCTACACCAAAAATTTATGTGGCCTATCTTCAATAGCAGCTGATAAAATCGCATTTCCCCCATAGCATTACGGACGGACTGACTGACTGACATGCGAAGCCTCAGTTTTCGTTGGGCGGGTTAGTTTGAATCTTAGCCCAAATCGCGTCAAATTAGAGATGTTAAAAATGGTTAAATTATTGCCTACTGCTGCTATGTCTAGCATTTAACATCAATAACTGGAATTTTCAAACAAACTGAAAGTTAATTCCTAGGACAATTATGCTCAATGTTATAAGCAGAGTATCTAATCCTACATAATCTTTAATTTAAGATATTCTAAAGAAAACTGAACATCTGACCTATAACTCACTGTCCATCTGTCCATCCATCATTTTTTTTATTTTTTATTGCTTATAAATTAGGGATGGGAATCCGTTGAATTTTTGGGCCGGATTCGGATTCCGGATTCTTAAGGAATCCGTCAAAAAAAGTGACGGATTCTTGCGGATTCCGGATTCTTATTTTTCGCGGATTCCAGATTCGGATTCCGGATTCTAGCAGTATTTTAAAAGGCCGTCCGTCACAGAGGGATAGCTTTTTTCGTTAATTTATCACTATGTTACTTGGTTAAAGCCTTGTTTTGTTTAAAGTGTTGACTTCCAGCATAAATAAAACATTTACATCACATTAGTAATTATTAAAATTTGTTATGTAGAAAAAAATTTAAGTGCTACGTATGTCCTAAAAATGTGCTTGGTATTTTCTAACGGGAGTGTGTATATTATTATGTCATGTGATCACTGTACAGCCAATTAGAGGGCTTAGTTGATGGTGAGTGGATTACACTTCATCACGTGATCGTTGGCTGTCAAATCTGAGGTCTTGGAATTGAATAGCTCATCACATGATCGCTGGCCTGACAATGAGAGCTCTGTGTTATTAGCTTGTATATCAACTTCGTGGTTTATGTGGGAAGAAAAGAGGGGGGGGGGGTTGCGGGGAAAGGTGGTGTGTTGGGGAGGAGGGGGGGGGGGGGGGGGGTAATCTTTGCTTTCAAAAAGAGGGAGTTGTAAGAAAAAACTCAAGACGGTAATTTTAGCCTACCAATTTAGAATCCGGAATCCGCTATAAAAAACGGATTCCGGATTCGGATTCCAAAATTGGCCGAAAATTGGGTGGATTCCGGATTCCGGATTCGGATTCCGGATCCGGATTCCCATCACTATTATAAATGTTGTCATTAGTGATGGGAATCCGAATCCGGAATCCGCCCAATTTTCGGCCAATTTTGGAATCCGAATCCGGATCCGGAATCCGTTTTTTATAGCGGATTCCGGATTCTAAATTGGTAGGCTAAAATTACCGTCTTTTTTCTTACAACTCCCTCTGTTTGAAGGCAAAGATCAAAAAAAAAATTTCTACATAACAAATTTTAATAATTACTAATGTGATGTAAATGTTTTAGTTATGCTGGAAGTCAACACTTTAAACAAATCAAGGCTTCAACCAAGTAACATAGTGATAAATTAACGAAAAAAGCTATCCCTCTGTGACGGACGGCCTTTTAAAATACTGCTAGAATCCGGAATCCGAATCCGGAATCCGCAAGAATCCGTCACTTTTTTTGACGGATTCCTTCAGAATCCGGAATCCGAATCCGGCCCAAAAATTCGACGGATTCCCATCCCTAGTTGTCATCCTTGTTTAATTAAGGAGCTTATCTTGGGGAATTGTATGTAGTTTTCTTGGCTGTTTTCCTATTAAATGATTTCTATAACTACTGAACCGATTAATTCTCCATTTTATGAAAGATTCACATAGGTTCCGTGATTAGTTAAACCATTTTATTTTTAGATTAAAGTCTTAGGAAGGTTTCAGGCTATTTATCTGTCCTTCCCTATCCCTTTGTACACAAAATCCCTATATGATAGGGGTGCATCGCTAGTTTCATATAAATTGATTATATTTTTGACTACCTATCTAAAGGGGTACGTGTATATTCTGCACAAGATTCATTTTTTTCTCCTGATAAAAAATATTTAACTAGGTAGGTAGTTTTTCCCCTATGAAAAAATAATTGAAGTATCCTTCCCTTCCTCTTAATGCATTCAGTTAATTAAAGATTTCTTCTTTACTAGATTAAATAAATTACAAATGTGGCTCAATATAGGTACCTAGGTACTCTTTATTTTATCATTTTTTTCCCAACCCCATATAGGGTAGTGCGGGGTAATTGCGGTCAATTTTTTGCTTCAACTTAAAAAAAAACATACTTCCCAAAAACTTTTTCCGGTTTTTAAGAGTGCAAATGAACGATATGGCAATAACGAAGAAGCCTGTCTTGGTCCCATTAAGATCTCGCAACTAGAAGTCGGTCAAAAATCGGTTTAAAGGGCGGCGGTTGGCCTATACCGGAATAACCCCACCGGTGGGGCTATTTCGGTCAGTTGACTTTGGGGGGGTGGAACACCCCCTTAAAATATTTTTTTTTAACATTTTAAACTATGAGTAGAAAGCTGAGGTCATTAGCTTTCTAACAGTACTAGTCGCATGCAGATCAGACAATTTTTTGACCACATTTTCCCCATTATAAAAAAGTCGGTAGAATCGCAAAAAAAACATCAATTTTTTTCATGCAAACTTTTTAAAAAAAAAAATCATACTTTTTATTATATGAATAGGTTTTTTTAAGCTTTATACATAAATTAGAGGCAATTTCTGATTCGCAGGTCTTGGAATTTCTTGAAAAAAGTGATTTTTTCCCAAAAAATTTTTAATTTAAAAATCCTGCCAGTTTTGACAGCAGTTTTTGATACATTTTTTCTTGTCTCAAATTGGCTAGGATTGACCTACAAGGGTGGTTAAGGTGTCTAAAGATGCAAAATTACATGCCTGACAATTAACTCGAAATGATATGGGGTCTAACTCTAATATTTTAACACATTTTATGCAACAGGAATTTTGAAAATGCAAAATCTTGAATATGTACTCTAAATCTTGGAGATAGAACCCATATCCTGGGGAGTTTTTGTTAGGACATGCAAAGAGCTTTCTATAGACACCTTAAACACCTTTCTAGCTTAATCCTAGCCGATTTGACATTAAATATCCAAACCGCGCAAAAATCTCGAACACCCTCTTATACGAAAAAGATGCAAGGGTTTTATATGGAATTTTAAATCTTCTAGCAGTCTTTCTAATAGACATACCCCTTCTTACATGAGCCAATGCAGCTGATACATCTTCAGGCAAATATTTAAGGCGTTCCTTTGGGTGATATACTCTTCCCATTTCTATAAAAATGTGTCTGAAAAATTTTTAATGTCGTCACAAATTGTAAAGCTTAGGCAACAAAACATGACATAATACAAGCAGTAAAATGACTAGTAATGTACATCACACAACAGGCAAGGCAATGATTAAAGCTTAGGTCATGCATTTAGGTTGTTTATGCTTCCATATCACCTAAATAAAACATTAGGGTATTATACAGTTATAAATACAGTAATAAAAAAAGTAAAAAAGTGACCGGAATAGACCATTTTTTTTAGACGAAAAAAAGATTATGAAAAAATCAAGTTAGAACAACGCCTCCAATTGCAAATGATAAATGAATGCCATATCTTTCATTTTACAAAAACCCGGGGGTCGATAGGACTTACCATTTTTTCACAATTTTAGATTGAACATGGCCTATTTTGATTTTTTTTTTTTTGCAAATTTTTTGCAACTTTTTGAGGGCAAAAAAATCATAGAAGAAGTGATCTGACAAAAATTTGCTGAAGTAAGAAATGAAAGTATAGGCAATAAACTACAACTTTGCTTTTCCGAAGATCTCTCGCAAACGTTTAGAACACTGTTAAAAAACGGTTTTAAAAAAGTTGGTCGTTTGACCAGAATTGACCCGATGACCGCATTAACCCCGCACTACCCTATTTTTTTCATTTGGTTTCCCTCCACCTTGTTCGGGAATCCCATGCAGAATATACACCCCTGGACTAAATTCTTCATTGGTCCGTCAGTATGTGTCTGTCACGCTTCTAAAGACATTTATATTTTAAAGATTTCATGATTTTCTAGGAGCTTATCAGATGGTAATTTGGTGCGGGCACCCAGTGAAAGATTTCTCCTCTCAAATATTAATCAAAGGAAACTTTTGTGGTTAACCTCAGGAATAAATAAATTGATGTTTTGTACATCCCCAATTACCTCTCTTGTAGATTACAATTATAGGTTGAAACGTTTGAACACTCAAGTTAATACCTACACTAACCAAACAAAATTCATCTAGTCCCCAAAGTTGTTTAGCCAGCGAATAAGAAATGTTATTATAAGACTTTGTTGACTGTTGTAATTGTAACAGCCCATTGTCTCCTCCCTCCCTGGGTAGGTTTGTGTCCACAAGGACGATTATATCAACTGCTAACCCAGGATCTACCATGAGATACTACACTGTACTATAAAGAAGAACCATATCGGTTCAGCAGTTAGCTAGATCCTTCGCTAAAAACATACAGAAAACATCCTAATACTTTTATATAAGGATAACCACAAAATTGCTGGCTCCTGCAGGCGGTCCTATGGCACATGCAGCTCTGCCAGTAATACCTCTCACTGGACCTCATTCACAGACCATACTGTTGTAGAGGGG
This sequence comes from Acartia tonsa, assembly GCF_053477335.1. Taxonomy (NCBI): domain Eukaryota; kingdom Metazoa; phylum Arthropoda; class Copepoda; order Calanoida; family Acartiidae; genus Acartia; species Acartia tonsa. The sequence goes on from NC_137274.1 coordinate 17,033,557, forward strand.
GATACTCTAGCTGGATTATCGCTTAGGTAGGTACTCTCTATTTCTACCTTTATCTCTCTACAGCAGAGAGATAGCACCGCAAAACCTTTGTCTGAAAGTTCTAATGGTTAGAAGATTTTCTATAAAGATAAAAAAAAAACAGCTATTAGATTAGATTAGATTACACTAGATTTATTATTCTTTTGTGTATATGCATAGAAAAAAAAAACGTGAATTAAATGAATATTATATACATTTATATATCCAGTCAAATTTTATTTATATGGTTAAGGGGGGGGGGGGGAAATGTGGTGACTCGTGCCACGACATACCAGCAATTTTATTTTGGGTGCTACTCCCTTAGTTTTAGAGATAATTGGATGAAATCTTTTGCATTTCTCGCCGAATTAGGCAATTTGGAATCATTTGAGACCATGTTATTTTTTTCAAAAAATTTTCCCCTTACAAGCAACCCTGCGGGGGGACTTAGTCATTTTTTTCAAATTCTCGTATATCAAGGTATATCTTAAATACAGTACTTCTCCTGTGATTTTGAAGATATTGAAACAAAATCTTTTTAGGTTGGTAAGTAAAAAATATTTGAATTAAGAAAACGGCGGCGGGACCGTTTTCCGCCGCCACCAAAAAAATTTTTTTTTTGCATTTCTCGCCGAATTAGGCAATTTGGAATCATTTGAGACCATGTTATTTTTTTCAAAAATTTTTCCCCTTACAAGCAACCCTGCGGGGGGACTTCGTCTTTTTTTTCAAATTCTCGTTTATCAAGGTATATCTCAAATTCAGTACTTCTCCTGTGCTTTAGAAGATATTGGAACAAAATCTTGTTAGGTTGGTAAGTAAAAAATATTTGAATTAAGAAAACGGCGGCGGGACAGGCGGGACCGCCGCTCCCGCCGTCCGCCGCCGTTTTCCGCCGCCAACAAAAAAAATTTTTTTTTGCATTTCTCGCCGAATTAGGCAATTTTGAATCATTTGAGACCATGTTATTTTTTTTTGAAATTTTTCCCCCTACAAGCAGCCCTGCGGGGGGACTTTTTTTTCAAATTCTCGTATATCTTAAATTCAGTATTTCTCCTGTGCTTTTAAAGATATTGGAACAAAATCTTTTTTGATGGGTCAGTAATAAATATTTGAATAAAAAACGGCGGCGGTACCACCGCTCCCGCCGTTTTCCGCCGCCAAATTTTTTTATTTTTTACTGAACCATAAAAAGATTTGTTATATCTCAAAAAGCAAAGGAGAAGCCATGAATTTAAGATATACTATGATAAACGAGAATTTGAAAAAAATGTCCCCCCGCAGGGTTAGTTATAAGGGGAAAAATTTGAAGAAAAAAACATGGTCTCAAATGATTCTAAATCGCCTAATTCGGCGAGAAATAAAATAAAAAAAATTTTTGAGTGGCGGAAAACGGCGTGAGCGGTGGTCCCGCCGCCGTACCTCTGCCATTAGTTACTGACCTACCTAAAAATATTTTGTTTCAATATCTTTTAAATCACAGGAGTACCTACCACTGAATTTAAGATATACCTTAATGTACAAAAATTGTACATTTGAAAAAAAGTCCCCCCGCAGGGCTGCTTGTAAGGGGAAAAATTTTTGAAAAAAATAACATGGTCTCAAATGATTCCAAATCGCCTAATTCGGCGAGAAATGCAAAAAAAAAATTTTTTTTGGTGGCGGCGGAAAACGGTCCCGCCGCCGTTTTCTTAATTCAAATATTTTTTACTTACCAACCTAAAAAGATTTTGTTTCAATATCTTCAAAATCACAGGAGAAGTACTGTATTTAAGATATACCTTGATATACGAGAATTTGAAAAAAATGACTAAGTCCCCCCGCAGGGTTGCTTGTAAGGGGAAAAATTTTTCGAAAAAAATAACATGGTCTCAAATGATTCCAAATTGCCTAATTCGGCGAGAAATGCAAAAAAAAATTTTTTTTTGTGGCGGCGGAAAACGGCGGCGGGAGCGGCGGTCCCGCCGCCGTTTTTTTTTGAAAGATACCAATAGTTAAGGTAATTACCAGGCTGGCCACAAACATACTATTTCCACTATTTCCATTATTTTTGCATACTATGCAAACTATTCCAAAAAAATATGCTATTTCCACTATTGTCCAAAATTGCATACTATTTCCACTATTTCTTTGGATTTCAGATAAATCTTCAATTTTTAAGTAACTAAAACAAACTGATTTTTTGATCATGAAAAGAAAGCCAAGTAGCAGGTTTCATCGCATTTTCACAGTATCTTTTTTCCTATTTCTAGTCCCTGCGGGGGGCTCTAACCCTGCGGGGCAATCATTAACACTTACCTAACCTAAAATAACCTATCAGATGCTACTGTGAAAATACGTCAAACTCGCTACTTTGTTTTCAATTTTTTTTTAGAAATGTTTCCAGAAGAAAGTATTCTTTCAGTTCAGATTGTTGTACCTTTATTGAAAGTTATTGGTATTTCTACATTCAATGTAAAGATTTCTCCTTTTAAATTTTAATATCATTGAGGAGTACTTTTATTATTATATGATCCTACAGGTTACTGAGGTTTATGATTAACTCCTAACAAACTAATATAAATATAATGTGTTTCTCTATGTCATTAGAAAGATCCTCTCATTTTGTTGTAAAATATTTATGTTTTGTCCCATCGGAAATGGCTAGGTTATTAAGAAAAGCTGATTTCAACTTAGGCTATAGAAACATCTTTTTTTCAGACTATCTCATGTAATAAATGGCAACTGACAGTCCAAAATCAATTGATGAAGATGTCATTGTGGAATCTGAGCTTATAATTTTTTTTATGTTTTTTGAACTTTCAATTCTTTTATATAATATTTCTTTTTAAAATCAGGATATGAATTATGACACTGTGCACAACAAAATGATTTTACTAGTCCAAAATTTTTAATAGTCAATAAACAACTTATTTTTTACTAATTCTTAGCTCATTTTTTTTATTATTTTTTCAGTATAGAATGTTGGTGTTTGTTACTATGTTTTTCAATCTAAGAAGACAAGAAAGTAATGGTTTCCTGATAGCTAACCAACATTTTAAGGCCCTATAGTGTTTTAAATGCTTGCTATTTCATACTATTTTGTTTAAAATGCATACTATTTCATACTATTTTTTAAAAATTTACATACTATTGCATACTATTTTTAAAAATTTTACATACTATTGCATACTATTTATTTTTTTTTGCATACTATTTTATGCTATTTTAAAAAAAAGTCTGTGGCCACCCTGAATTATTACTGACCCAGCCCAAAAGATTTCATCCAATTATCTCTAAAACTAAGGGAGTAGCACCCAAAATAAAATTGCTGGTATGTCGTGGCACGAGTCACCACATTTCCCCCCCCCTTTATAAAAAAAAATTTTTCAATATATATAAACTTTGATTTTCACCTTTTTACGTACTAAGGCATTCTCGACTCTCAAAATTAGTGTCACATAATAAAAAATAGTAGGAGTATGTAGGGTAAGGCGGGGCGAAGTCTGTAAATTTTGGACTATCTTTATAAAATTACATTTGTCTCTATGTTCGTTTCGAATGACAAAAAAAACATATAAGCTAAGTTGGTCGTTTTTATCATTATAGGTCTCAAAAAGATTTAGTTGTACAAAAATGGGTAAAAGTGAGAGTCAAAGGGCTATCCATTCCCTTTGAAATAATATAAAAAAAAACATATTTATTTTTGTCAGAAATGAAAGTTTTTGTGGCAGTCTTATACCTACCTACTAAGGGGACAGGTAGGCTGTGCAAAAATCCGTAAAAGTGTGAGTTTTAAGGCTTAAAAACGGCTGTAACACTATAATATTCACTAAAACGGTGTATACTTGAACGAAAAAAACTATGCACAAAAAAATTGAAGCTAATATAAATTTTATTACTGTTTTTAAGCCTTAAAATTCACAACCTTTACGGAATTTGAGCACAAACTACCTCCCTCCCCCTATCTCGTACTTTTTACGCTCTTTTCTTTGTAAAATAACCCTGCAAAAATTACTTACTTCGCCCCGCCTTACTCCATCATGTTCAAATTATTTATTTTACCTAGGTATGATATAACCATCCAAGATATAAAGTTGGCCAACAGTTTGTGGACCAATGAAGGATTATATACAGGTTATATTATTTACAGGGATCTTAAGGAGTAAGACATGGACGATTAATTGATGATTATCTCCAATAATAATAAATTAAACTACCCTTTTTGTTGATAAAACCTAATGGTTGAAATGTTTGGATACTGCTGGTCTGGAACCATCGAATAAAAATTTAGTAAAAGTACCCAAAGTTTTGAGCCACCGAATAAGATAAGGTTGTTACAAAACATTGGGTACCAGTGTAAATTACAGTTCAATGTCCCCTCCCTCCCTGATAGTTGCTAATGTTTGTTTGACTGACTATCTGAGTAGTTTGGTGACGCTATTCATCCTTGTTTTTAGTTGTGGATCTATTTTAATTAACTTTGTCCGTCAGTGTCTATGTCTGTTATGGGGGGAAAGCGATTTTCTCAGCTGTTATTCAAAATAGACAGCTGAACTTTTTTGTGAAGATTCTCTATACCAATGTCTGTGCATCCAGTATGTAACTTACTTTGTCCGTCGGTCTGTTACTCATGCTACAATTACAAAATATAAATAGGCATTTAAAATATATATATAAATATGAGATAGGTTTTGTGATGAAATGTTATCGTGATTCTTGATTTTAACAAATGCTCTTTAAAGGGAACTATGCACAAACGAGACTTTAAGTAACTTCTAGCATTGAACATGAGTATTTTTTTGTAAACATACTAGGTTTGTGTTATATAAATTGACTAGGTAAAAAACTAAGATTTTGAAAAAACTTTGAAAATTAAGCATTTTTTTATTAAATATCATCAAATGTTTTGTTGAGTTCAAACTGTTGTTCAAAAGCTTTGACAAAAAATTAAACATAAATCTAGTAGGTATATTTGTATTAAAAAATACCTAGGTTCAATGCTGGAAGGTGCTTAAAATCACTTGGTCTCATTCGTGCATAGTTTCCTTTTTTGTCTGTATTCCTATTCATGATTATTCGAGCTTCGCTACTTATAAATGTTGTCATCCTTGTTTTTTTATAGGTCGAGTTCTGAGAATTCCCATAGTTGAGACAGGATCAACAAACCTAGACCTCACCACAGCTAGTGACAGTGTTTCATCTAGTAGCAGGTATTATCTCAGCTAGTACTAAAGCTAGAGGTCTCAAAATTTATATGTGTGGTTTTCATAGGGAGGGTGGGGATATTGGATTGTAAATTAAAGTTGTACCAAAAGTTAAAGTTAAAAACATTCTCATATATTTATTGGATTAAAACTTTTGGTACCTATGTTTGTAAAATTTTGTTCAGTTAGTTGAAACTTTCTACCTAACATTTACAGGGGTGTATATTCTGCAAATTTGACATGGCTGAGGGGGGGGGGGGGTTAAAAAAAATTAAAAATATGTGGTTTGGGGGAAAAAAATGTAAACATTAAGAGGACTGAAAGCATTTTTTTTCTATTTTTCTCCTCTCTTTGGTAAAAAAAAACTAAAAAATATATGGAAGGGCCCGCAGGGTTATCGAATAGGGCACTTTTTTTGATATTGGGCGGCCCGATTGCCCAAAAGGGTATTGGGCGGGTTTTGGGCGCCCATAAGTGGTTTTGGGCACCCTTTTTGGGCAAATGTCGTAAAAAGCATATAAAAAGGATATAAAATAGCCTAAAACCATACCTAGACTTATTATTAGAAATAAAAAACCATCTCAGGACCTATAAAAGCTCCACTTGAAAGGAGAACCATATTGGTTCAGCAGTTAGCGAAATCCTTCTCTAGATACAAAAAAGCTTACTGATTTATATAGTTAACTAGCGGCTACGGCCCTAGAGGCCTCTAGGGGCACTTGAGGAGGGGAGAGTCAAATTTGATAATCCAATTATTATATTAGATTTGAAAAGAAAAAGTAAAAAAAAGTCTGGGGGGGGAATAATTGTTTTTTTTTGGGTGGGGGTGGGTATGGTCCCCCCAATTTTATTTTTAGTTTAAAAAATTTTTTTAAAAGTTTTTGGGATGTGTAATTTTTTTCTAGACAAACAAACAAACAGACACACATCCTGTTACTTTAGTATAAGGATATCACCCAAAAATTAGGCCCCCCCCTCTTTTTTAACCCCCTCCCCGTTTTCTCTCCCCCTAAAAGGGGAGTGCCCAAAAGGACCTTATATTGGGCGGCCCAAAACCGCCCGCCCAAAATGACAACCCTGGGAAGGGGGCATAATATGAATAAAATAAAGAGTTTGAAAATATTTTTTCCATTTTATCCCCTTCCTTGCTGGAAAAAACTAGGAGGGGAAAAAAAATTAAAAATTTGCAGCAGGGAAAAAAAATAAATCTTGTGCAGAATATACAACCCTGGCAGGTTATTTTGTTTATGATCATTAGGGAATCAGGGATTTATTATTTATTGACTTAAGATTCTTATAGAAATTTTGGGAGTGTGGGGGGGGGGGGGCAGAATAAGTCACCCCTCATAAACTTTCACTTTTAGTTTTAAAAAGAAAAAAAGTAGAGGGAGGGAGGGTACTTTCTCTGTTGAAGGATTGTTTAACCTATCCCCAAAATATCTGTAAACCTTTCCAGGACTTATGAAAAGCTTCACTGTAAATTAGAATCATATCATGCCTGCACTTAGTGAGATCATTCCATAAACACAGACAGACATCCTGTTACTTTTATATTAGCAATTCCTTCAGTACAAACAGACAAATATCCTGTTATTTTTATAAAAAAATACAAAATGAATTTGATGTATGCACTTGATGTTAGTATATATATAGGAAGAGTAGTACAGACCATAGTACGAGTCGTACAAGTACAGGGAGTACAAGTCGTACAAGTACAGGAAGTACAAGTCGTACAAGTGCTGACCTTCTTGACCTTACCAGGTAAGAGATCTTATAGAACATATTTTTGTGTTGACTTTAGTGTTCTTTCATGTACAGGAATGAGATACAGCAAATCTATTTAATCAATAATAAGGGTAATTTTGTTTATTATCATTATTTATCTCATGCATGTTTCTGTTTCTGTTTATAAATACTAGCGGCTGTGCCCCTAGCATTTAGGGGCTCCATATTTAAAGGGATGTGATAATGGAAGGGCAGAAAAATAACCTGTAACCAAACCCAGACTTAATAAATAGCCTAAAACCATCTCAGGACCCTCAAGAATCCTTACTGTAAAGGAGAGCCATATTGGTTCAGCGGTTAACAAGATCCTTTGCTATAGACAAAAAAGTTTACTACTTTATATAATAGGATTGGGGCTGTAAATAAAGGGAAAAGAATGTTGCGGGTTAAATCCGTAAAAGTGTGTTTTAAGGCTTAAAAATAGTAGTAGAATGATAATATTCACTAAATATGTGTATTCCTTATTGAAAAGAACAATAGGCAAATTTTTTTTTTAAGTTAACATAAAATTTTTATCGTTCTACTACTGTTTTTAACTTAAAACACACATCCTTTACGGATTTTATCCGCAACCTACTTTTCCCTTTATTGTCCATTGTCTAATCCCAAAGAGTTTTCCGCCAGTTTTATAAAGTTAACAAAAAACCGGTTTATACCAAATTTATTTTTAGTGATGGAGGAGGAAGTGCCAAAAATTTCGGAGTTTTAGATTCAAGAATTTCTGTTCTAGGAAACTATTGCAAATTATAATAATTTTTTGAAGCAACGCTCCTCTATAGTTTTAAATGTCCGTATGTCTGAAATGTTTTTGGGGAAACATGATTTTCTTGGCTCCTATAAAAGAGAGAAGGCTGAAACTTCTTGTCAACATTGCCATTAATATGGAGAATAATAAAGCTTAAATCCGAAATTAGCCTTCTCTAGCTCTAAGGATTCTCGACTAAAGTGAACTAGCCTATAACCTAACATAACTTTTCCTAAAAATTGTAGAAACAATATTAAAATTCTAAAAAATCTAGGTACCAACTACTTTTTGTAAAATCCACGAAATTCTCAACCACCTATGTATTAGCAATGGAGGCTGATTTCCTTAGGAGGCTACTTTAATTGATACATAGGTTAGGTTATAGGCTAGGGAGCCGAGCTGCGGCCATGACCTTTAATAACAGTGGAGGCTACTTTCCTTAGGAGGCTATTTTTCTTAAGTAAATGTCCCGAGGCGACTTTGTCCTAAATGGTTAAAGCGGCTTTATCGGTATAATCCTAACTTACTACAAATCTCCTTAAAACCATAGGGCATCTCGGGGAAGGTTGCGTGATTATAATCTGGCAAATTGCAACAGTATTTGTCAACCAAGTGCAAATTCTATGGGGGTTGAACACGGTTTCTCCCAACCTTAGTTAGTATTGCGCTAACCATTATACTTGGGCCAAATATTAATAATAATATGCAATGGTCTGGTTCAGAAGGCAATTCTTCCATGAACAATAATTGTACCTGTGATAACCCCAGTTGTAACACCCAACAGACAACTACTAGCTGTAACACTCAACAGACAACCACTAGCTGTAACACCCAACAGACAACCACTAGTTGTAACAACCAACAGACAACCACTAGTTGTAATCCAATTAAGCAGCATAGTAAACAACATACTGAATTAGGTGAGTAGATATATATATTTATTAGTGTTGGCAATCCGAATCCGAAATCCGCCCAATTTTTGGTCAATTTTGGAATCCGAATCCTGAATCCGTTTTTTAATAACGAATTCGGATTCTTAATAGGTAGGCTAAAATTAGCGAATTGATTTTTTTCTTTCAACTCCCCCTTTTTTAAAGGCAAAGACTATCATCACATCATTATATATAAAATCCAGGGTTTCGGATCCGCATTGATTTTTTGCGGATCCGGATCCTCCAAATTTGGTCAGTGCGAATCCGGATCCGGATCCTACCGGATCCGGTTCCGGATCCTTAACAATAAAAATAAAATCACCAAACTTTTCAAAAAATATTTATTCTTTAATTCGAAGTCAAAAATACTTTTAATTTTCAAGTCTGACCCTAAACCTTAAATATTGGCTCTCATCAAGAGAATGTCTGAGATTTTATATAAATTTAGGTAGATTTTTCCATTTTTTCCGCATTTTTTTGAGTCCAAGGATCCGGATCCGCATTTTTTTGCGGATCCGGATCCTTGGACTCGAAAATATGCGGATCCTTGCGAATCCGGATCCGGATCCGAAACCCTGATAAAATCTTTTAAAATCTGGTTCTATTCTCGGAAGTGAATTATAGAAACACCAAGAACATAGGACATATGTATAAAATCTGTAATCTGAATCCGGAATCCGCCATGTTTTGGTCGGATTCTTGTAAGAATTCGAATCCGGTCCAAAAATTTGACGGATTGCCATCCCTAATAAATATATACTAGGGTTGGGCCGGATTTATATTTGGCCAGATATAGGTGACTGCAGGGTTGTATATTCTGCACAAGATTCATTTGTTTCCCCTGATGCAATTTTTTAAATTTTTTTTCCATCCTAGTTTTTTCCAGCAAGGAAGGGGAAAAATGTGAAAATTTTGTCAGAACTCTTTATTTCATTCATATCCCGCACATTCTTTTAGTTTTTTTTCTCCAAGGAGGGGAGAAAAATGGAATAAAATGTTTTTCTCTTAATTTTTACATTTTTCCCCCCACCCCATATAATATTTTTAGCATGGTCAAATTTGCAGAACATACACCCCTAGGTGGCTGATTGAACACTTTTGATTGCACGACCTTTGTCTGTGATGTCCTAACTTTGCATCAATTTTAGTCTTAAAAAGGAAAAACATATTTCGGGACTTTTCTTCAGGCGCGATTGCTCTTGGAAGGGATAAGACAATGGCTGATAACTTGATGTACAATCCCAATGATGACATACAAATTACCCCCTCTGTAGATTAAAATTATTGGTTGAAACCTTTGAACACTCAACTTAATAAAATAACCCATCAAATTTATTGAAGTCCCCAAAGTTGTTAAGCTAACAAATATAAAACTTTGGGGACTAGTGTAATAAACAGCCCATTGTCCCCTTCTTCTCTATGAGGAAGAAACATTACTCCAAAGAGGATTGATAAAGCAGTTAGTGTGATCCTTCTGTACAGACAGAGAGAGATAGACACACAGATCCTATGCAACAATGGTCCCCAAAACTCATAGGCGTCCAAGGGGGGGGGTAATGGGGCGATTACCCCCCCCCCAAACGATTTTGGGGGTGCCGTAGGCACTCCCAAATTTTTTTTTATTTTACTCCCCCCATTTAAAATTTACCCCTACCCTGGGGTTGCCGTAGGCACCCCCAACCATTTAGGAGGGGGTATTTACCCCCCAAACAACTTTGGGGGGGTAAAAATACCTCCCCAAAAAAAATAAAAAATCTCTAATAAAAAAAATTTTTGCGCGCTTCGCGCGCATTTTTAATACTATATATTTAATAAAATTTAAATTACCCCCCCAAGAATTTTACCCCGGAGGGTAAATTTTGGGGGGGGGGAAATAAATTTACCCCTGCCGACAGGTTTCAGGGGGGGTAATTACCCCCCCCCCCAAGCAAATTTTACCCCCGGGGTAAAAAATTTTTTGGGAGGGGGTAAAAACATTTGTGGCGCGCTTCGCGCGCCATTTTACCAACCCCCAAAAACGATTTACCCCCCCCCCCCCTAAAAAAATTTTACCCCCCCAAAAATGAAAAGCTTGGACGCCCCTGCCAAAACTAATATCTTGTTTGTAGGTCCCCAAAACCAGTGTGCTGGAGCCGGGAGCAGCAACATTTTTGGTGGAGCCGGATCCGGAGCCGTATTTTTCGTTAAAAACGGCTCCGGCTCCGGATTAGCTAAAAATGATTTTTTAAAGTAATATTATAATTTGGCAACGGTCTATTTCCATATAATAAACTGAAAAACTATTGTTACTTAACAAATAGACACACATTCTTCTACTTTTATATAGCTTTAATCAAATAAATTGTAGGTCCCCATAAATAATATCTTGTTTGTAGGTCCCCATAAATAATATCTTGTTTGTAGGTCCCCATAAATAATATCTTGTTTGTAGGTCCCCATAAATAATATCTTGTTTGTAGGTCCCCATAAATAATATCTTGTTTGTAGGTCCCCATAAATAATATCTTGTTTGTAGGTCCCCATAAATAATATCTTGTTTGTAGGTCCCCATAAATAATATCTTGTTTGTAGGTCCCCATAAATAATATCTTGTTTGTAGGTCCCCATAAATAATATCTTGTTTGTAGGTCCCCATAAATAATATCTTGTTTGTAGGTCCCCATAAATAATATCTTGTTTGTAGGTCCCCATAAATAATATCTTGTTTGTAGGTCCCCATAAATAATATCTTGTTTGTAGGTCCCCATAAATAATATCTTGTTTGTAGGTCCCCATAAATAATATCTTGTTTGTAGGTCCCCATAAATAATATCTTGTTTGTAGGTCCCCATAAATAATATCTTGTTTGTAGGTCCCCATAAATAATATCTTGTTTGTAGGTCCCCATAAATAATATCTTCTTTGTTGTAGGTTCCCATAAATAATATCTTGTTTGTAGGTCCCCATAAATAATATCTTGTTTGTAGGTCCCCATAAATAATATGTTGTTTGTAGGTCCCCATAAATAATATCTTGTTTGTAGGTCCCCATAAATAATATCTTGTTTGTAGGTCCCCATAAATAATATCTTGTTTGTAGGTCCCCATAAATAATATCTTGTTTGTAGGTCCCCATAAATAATATCTTGTTTGTAGGTCCCCATAAATAATATCTTGTTTGTAGGTCCCCATAAATAATATGTTGTAGGTCGGAGAGCCTCAGTAGATGAGCTGAAAGATTTTCTAAAGAAGATGGATATGAGTATAGCTATGGGCAAGAAAGCAACATCATCAATGGTCAATAAATCACTGAATACCACACAAACTGATAATTATTAGATATTATTTAATAGATATATTTATGTACTAGTAGCCCTACTGAAAAATCATGTATCGTATCTTATTATATCCAGGTTTTTACGAATACAAAAATGTACTGTACACTCATAATATTAAATCCATTTTTTACGCCCGTGCTTTTGGCATCTCTTGGCTAACAAAAAGACTTTTCCTATAGTTGTACATTTTTATATCTGCGGAAAGCTGTTTATAATATAATGCGATAAATAAATTATCTTCTATTGTCCTAATATTAACTTTCCAACAATCCAGAAATTTTTAAGCAACCAATAGAAGAGGAAGTTAATAGCCTTCTCTCTTTGAGAATTCCTCTAAGCTATGATGGACCACTTCAACCCCCCCCCCCCCCCCCCCACCCTTGGGCAACCCTTTTCCCCTTGTGTTCTTTAGGCCGTTGGGGCAGGGGGCTTGTTTTAGTCAGTGCTTGATGGGATATTTATTAGATATTAAGGAAATCATGGGGTATTATATTCATAGACGTGCGTAGGGGGGTGCTTTAGGGGGGGTCAACGCCCCCCTTTGAATTAAAATAGGAAAGGCATGTTTTATCCCCTCCCCACACAATAGGAAACAGACCCCCAGACAAAACTCTGTGCACGGCACTGGGAATATTTATGAACAGGCCATGAATTTGACACCTTGGATGTAGATATTAACCCGGCCCCCCCCCCCCCACCTCTTTTATTAAGGATTATATCATTTATTAAAAGTCTGTTAATTGGCGTTAAAGTTTCAAAGTAAGGCCTTTTGACACCACCCCCCACTTTCCTAACTCCTTTCCCTCCCCTATTCCTCCCCTATCAATACCCCAAGTTGTCAAATTATCAAATTAAATTTGAAAACTTAGTCACAAAAAAATTGGAAGCTTTACAAAGTGTCTCAAAAGATCAGTCGTGTGACGTCATAAAAATTCATCTCTTTTTTAGGGGGTTTCCTTTCCCATATCTCCTCTCATTCCTCATTTTTATGACGTCACCCGGCTGATTTTTTGAAACACTTTGTAAAGATTAAAAAATTGTCAAAATTAGTCATTTATTATCATATATGTATTATTATAATATTGTGCAAACAGACAGACGGACAGACAGACAACCTGTTACTTTATTATCATACTAGTGGCTACGCCCCTAGAGGCCTCTAGTGGCACTTTAAATGTTTTTGTTTGTTAAAGTTAATTTTTTATGTACGATACCACCTTATTTGACGTTGAAGTCTCCCAGATTTAAAGAAAATTTTCAATTTTTTTGTCATTTCTTTTGGGAGGGTGGTAGTACCCTCCCCCAAAATAGTTAAAAACCTTCCCAGGACATATGAGAATCTACCCTGTTAAGGAGAACCCGATCGGTTCAGCGGTTAGCGAGATCCTTCGGTACACACAGACAGACACACAGACAGACAAACATCCTGTTACTTTAGTATAAGGATATGTATTATTATAATATCATAGCAAGGATATTGATATCCATAAGTAGCACAAAAAAAATATTTGGGGTTGAAAAAGTATTTTTGACCAGGGAGGGAGGAGACTTGGGACTAGAGTTGGGCCGGATATCTGGCCAACGTTCGATATCCGGCAAATTACCGGATATCCGGCAATAAAAATCAGCCGGATATCCGGTATCCGGATAGTTTCAATTACCGATATCCGGCCGGTTATGGAAAATGGCCGGATATCCGGCCCAACCCTACTTTGGACTGTAAATGGTACTTAAAGTTTTATATCCACGTTATCTAATTCAAAGTCTTAAAATTTTTATTTTTTCATTAATTAAGACTAGAAGTATCCAAACTTTTCAACCAATAAGTTACCAAAGGGGAAATTTGTTTATTATTATTGGGAATGAATATGTGTCCATTGTGTCATTCCTTGAATTCAATAATTTTTTGTGTGAGAATTTTTTTTAAATTGCTGCGTTACTTACACAAGTTAGTCCAGCTATAAAAGAAAGTAGAACAACGTCTGTATGACGACTAAGATCTCACTAACCGCTGGATCAATTGGATTCTGGTTAACATACCATGATTTTTTGCTTTTAATCTTGGAGGAATGTTGCCCCCCCCCCCCATTATTTAAAAAGAAATTTAAAGGAGAGAAGATAAAAAAATTGTGGCTTTTAACCCCCCCCCCCCCAAAAAAAAAAAAATAAAAAAAACAGCTTAGGCCGAAGCCACTAGTTAAAGATAAAATAATTTTGACTTAATATATTTATCCTTAAATTTCTGTCACAGTAACAATTCGTTTAGTTTTAGTAGCTTTTTTTATTTAAATATTTATATATTCTGTTTTAATTAAAAAATATTGAACCTTTAAAATACTCTGCTTTCCCTTAAAGTGCTTATTAACCACTATACACCCACCCCCTTTACCTCCTAATGCGACAAACGTCCTATACCTCGCAATGCGACATATCTTAAGAAAAATGTCCTTTAATTTTTCAAAAATTATAAAATAAAAAAATTCTTCCAAAAATTAGGGACAAAATCCACGACTGCAGTTTAAAAAGTTGAACAATAAAATCTAAAATGGCGACAATACACACGGGTTTGTCGCATTAGGATGTTTGTCGGTGTACCGTATTTTTCCCCTTTGCATTACCCCTGTGGTAAGCTGTATACCTGCGGGGCCCTAACCCTGCTGGAATTTAATATACAAACAAAAAACTACCATTCCCCCCTAAATTTAAATAAGAGGGGGGGGGGGTTGTGGGCTTGACAAGGCACTATGAGGGAAACAACCAATACTCTTATATTTCTTCTTAAATATTCACATCTGTCTCAAATAAGAATATTTTTATGCAGAGAGAGAGAGGACAATGGGCTGATTATTACACTAGTCCACAAAGTTTTATAATAACGTTTTCTTATTCGGTGACTCAACAACTTTGGGGACTTTAGTGAATTTTATTGGTAGGTTCGTTAGAGGTTGAGTGCCCAAACGTTCCAACCACTAATTTTAATCTACATAAGGAGTCATAATTGGGGAATGGACATTAATTTATCGGCATTTGTCTTATCCCTTTAGATCCCTGGAACTTGGGCCACTAACAGTTCTTCAAAGTTAGATCAATATAATCTTTCTTTAGTTTCTGATTCCATTTATTATTATGGGGGGGGGGGGGGTTTGACACATTTGCGTAAACCTGGCACCTAGGCTTTATCTTTGGACTGAGAGGATAGGTTATTATTGATAAAATCATTCTTATATAATGAATTTTACGAAGTTTTAAGACTTTTTGGATAGGCCTCCAGGTTCCGGAGCTCCAGGCCTCCAGGTGGTCTCTGTACAGGTAAAAATGAAAAAAAAAAAAATTTTAAAGTTATAAATCAACTTATAAAACAAAATATGCATATTTTTTCTTCAAATATGTGAATAATATTAAAAAAGATGCATATTTTGTTATATAAGTTGACCTGTAACTTAAAAAAATTTTTTTTTTTCATTTTTACCTGTACAGAGACCACCTGAAGGCCTATCCAAAAAATCTTAAAACTTCGTGAAATTCATCATATAAGAATGAATTATCAAAAATAACCTATCCTTTCAGTCCAAAGATAAAGCCTAGGTGCCAGGTTTACGAAATGTGTCAAAACTTCCCCCCCCCCCCCTTATTTTTAATTTGCATTAAAGTTTTTGGTAAATGTTATCATTTTGGCAGGAGGGGGGGGGGGCGGGGTAACTCTCATGGATCTTAAGGGATAAGACAATGGATGATAAATTCATGTACACCCCAAATTACAATTAACAAAGTTACACCTTCTGAAGATAGAAGTTAACGGTAGAAAAGTTTGGACTCTGTTTTGGTTTGTACAATTTATCAAGTCCCAATTTTTATCAGTAAACAAATGAAAACTTATTTTAAGTTAGGTAAGGCAAATTATGGTTTGAAGAGCCCCGTATTTTTCAAATAAAATCATGTTCACGTGCTCAAACTTATAAACCAATAACTTGAACCAACATACTATGTAATTTTGTTGATCATTATTGGGGGGATGTACATCAATTTATCATCCATTGTCTTATCCCTTAATATCCATGCTACCCTCCCCCCGGCCCCTGTTAGAACTGATGACTTGATGTTAGTGTCGCTATTGTCAGTGTATGTATTATTAATATTATTCCAGTATGGCTTACAAACCGATTAATATCCGCTGGATTAGAACCGGGTCTCAGCCATAATGAACATTTATGTATAGCATCGTATTTTATCCAGTTTTCTACAGATATAAAAATTGTACAATTATAAGATGAAAAGCAGTTTTTTATTATCCTGTGCCTTAGGCATTTCGGGTCTAACAAAACTGGTTTTAATCTTACAATTGTTAATTTTTATATGCGCGGAAAGCTGTTTATAACACGATGCAATAAAAGCTTATGTCAATTGTATTTAGTATTTAAATATAAATGTAGAATGTTTTTTCTTTTGATATAGTAGTTTCTAGTATAGAGATGGCAATCCAAAATTAAACCACTTGTTGGACCCAGAATCCAAATTCGCAATTTAAATTGCCAATTAGGATTGTTAATTTTTATGACTTTTGTAGCACTTCAATTTTTGTTCTACATTTCAATAAATTTTGATAATTACTAAAGGGCCAGAAATAGGAGAAAAGCTACTGTATAAATACGAAACAAAACACAACTTTAGATTCTTCCCTCAAAATTAATTCCCTTTTTTTATTTATAAAAAAGGATGAAAACAGCATTGATAGTGAAGCTCAAAAATTATACAATATTCAAAACAGAATACTCTTTATTAACATACTTATATTATAGGACTTGATTAATGAGATGCTTCACCAAAAATAAATTGTACCTTGTTCTAAAAATCATGATTTTAAAGATAAGATGAATACGATTATTTTATCATGAAAATAAAATGTTTTTAAAAAGTTAAAATCAGTATGTTTTCTCTAGTAACGATTATAGAGTTACAGGAATCAGCATCTAAAGAATTAAATCAATAGGACAATTTCAACACTTCTAAATTAAAGATAACGGAGTTTTTCCTCCACTTTTTCTTATTGGATGATTTTAAAGAGAGTTTTTTTAGATTATCTCTATTTTGTAAATAAATGAACTATATTAAAAAGCTTCATAATTAGTTTGTCCGTATGTCTGTCTATTGAACCTGCTCAGGTTTATGTTGTCATCCTTGTTTTTAAAAGCGAAGCTTTTCTGTAATTAGGGTCAGTCCGTACATGAGTTACAGTTAGCTCTTTTCGTTAATTTAAACAGGTTAGAATTGTCCTATGGATTTCAAACTTTTGTGCTGATTCTAACAGTTAGGTACGACTAAATAATTTCTACCAGAAAGTCCGTACGTCCATTTAAAACAAGCTGATTTTTTACTTTTTGACAACAATTTTTTGTATGTTAAAATTATCCTATTCATCTGATTCTTTAAATACTGATTCCTATTACAACAAGGTACAATGTGTTAAACGAAGCATCTATATAATCAAGTTCTAAAAACGTCAGTATGTCCTTAAACAGTAACATGTATTTAATCAGTTTTGAAACAAATTTACTTACAATTTTGTTCATATAAGCTTATCCATTAATATTCAGTTCTGACACTCCGCAAGTACTAATGTTCATTTGTCCTTCTATTTCAGAGCTTTTATGGGCGTTGTCATCCTTGTTACTTGTACGTTTAATTTCTTTAGACTAAAAATATTTTAAAATTAAATTTTTAAAAAAAATCCGTCAAATGAAAAGTGAAAAATCCGCGAACTTTGAAAATTATTCTAGTTTTCATTGGCATCTGAAAAATGAAAATGTAATCAACATTAACTAAGGTGAGAAGTTAAACTAACAAGGATGATAACGTTCATAAATGCAAAGATCATCAAAACAAAGGACAAACAAACAATAATAATTGTAGGGTGACAGCTAGGGAGGGAGGAGACATAGGACTGGAAATTATTCTGGTCTCTTACATAATATATAGGCTAACTAAATTTTAGGACTTGATTTTTGGTACATATTAGAAAATATCGTATAGTGTCCAATAAGAAATTACGTCATACAATTCAATTGACCAATGAGAGGCCAGTATACATTTTACCATTGGTCAATTACAATTACGATGCGTTTTTCTTCAGTGAAGCTTTCCCTGTGCATAATTGGATCTTGGCTATTCCAGATTATTTGTAGGCCTTCTTATGCCGCTTAAAATGGTGTGCGGGTATGATCTGTACGTTCAGCCGTTTGGCAACTAGCAGCCTCTAAAATTCATAGATTTTTGGAAATATTGCTTACCAGCAATATTTTACCGTGAACTGTAGTAGATCCCATCATTCTTCAAACATTAAACTAATTTTTATGTTAATTTCTAAATTGATAATACAGAGAAAAATGAATTTTAAGGCCACATTATTATTTCATGATTAGCTTCACCCAAAGCCTCTGAGGAAGGGTGGTGGAGGTCAAGAAAATAGCTTAAACCATCCAAGATATTTGTCAAGCTTTCCTGAAAATTACAACCCAATGGAACCAATAATTTTCAAGTAAATTGATTTCAGACAAAAAAATTGAACACAGTAAAAGTGTCGGACTGATTATGACGTAAAAAAAATAGCCAATGAGAGGCCACTATAAATTTTACCATTGGTCAATAATGGCCTCTCATTGGCTAATTTTTTTTGTTACGTCATAATTAGTCCAACACTTTTACTGTGTTCCCAAAAAATTTCACTACTTTATTCTACTTTATGAAAACGACTGCGACCTTAGAGGCCTCTAGGGCCACTTGATGTGGGAGGTCATTTATTCTAGGAGCAATTTCTACCTTTAAGGTGGAGTTACCCTCCCCCAAAATAGTTATAAACCTTCTCAAAATTTATGAGAATCTACATTGTAAAGAAGAACCATATCGGATCTGTAATCAGCAAGATCCTTTAATACAGACAGAAAGACATCCTGTTACTTTTATTTAAGAATTGTTGATTTCAAATCTAACACAATCAGACACTCTGATACCAAAAGATATGGTAAAAAGCTTTTTTAAAATAATATACATGATCACCAAACTCTTTATGTTTAAGTTTCAATTACCAATCACATGAATATACATTGACTAACAGCTGCACTCTTCTATTCCAAGGAAAAGGGCATAAAAATAGCCTAAAACCATCCAAACATTTAATTTTAATCTAGAACCTTTATGAAATGGAGAAATAGATTGGTTCAGTTGTTGAGATCTTATTGTACATAACTAGAATGCTTAAATAAAGAGAAGCGCCTGTTTTGGGCAAAGGCATTCCCCCTTCTCTAACTATTTATGTTAAGCAGTTGGAACCTTTTTTAACGTCTTTGATATATTGCAGTGTAATCAATACTTTAACCAAATATCTTCTTGACATTAATAACACATATAATCAGAAAAAGTAAAAAAAAAGATTGCAGATAAGTGTATTAGTAAAAATATGATTAATATGATACACACAAAATAAATTTTTTAAAATTGATAATCAATTAAAAGCTGGATTATTAAAGCATGCCTAAAGCAATATCTGTTTATATTTTAGTATGTCATTAGTAGATTAATTCATCCAATTTTAGATCTTTTTGAAGCTGTTGGAAAAAACCTGAAGTTCCCAAATATATTTATAAACATTTATGGGATAAGATTATTATTAAATGTACAATTTATCTTAGAAAAAAAGGATATTTGCTGCAGGCTTGCTTTATACAGAATTAAATAAAAAAAATAATGTTTTTAAAAAGTATCTAAATCTACCTTTAATTTATTGCATTGTATTATAGAAAGCTTTTGGTGGATATTAATATAAAAATTGTAAGAAATGAAAATGGTTTTAATTTTTGATTTTTGATTTTAATATTTGTGGAACATTGTCTGTAATACAATACCATATGTACATAATTTTTCAGTATGGCTGAAACAGGTTCTAACCCTGTGAATATTAATCGGTTTGAAGCCATATTGAAAACAACATTATTTTATAATTATAAAAATAAAGTGGATTTAATACTTATTACTAAACATAACCTTACATGCTAAATACAGTGTGAACTTTTTTGAAAGCAATTTTACCCCACTTATAGTTATCAGAATTTAATGATTAATGGCTTATTTTCTTCGTTTTTTAAGGCAATTAATAGAACAACAAAAAAATATTTCAGTGTTTATTTAAAAAGTACAGTAAAATCTAAAATTCAAAACTTAGGTGTCAATTTTGATATATTTTGGGCAAAGTAGACAGATCCTTAGTGATCTATTCATGGTTACCCGGGCAGAACTGATTAGGATTTAGGTTGTTTTATTGTTATAGTAATTTGAATTGTGTTTTATATTTTGTTTTTTATTTTATGACTATGTTTAATTTTTATGCCCAAATAAATATGTTTATGTTTATGTTTAACATCTAAAAATGGTTATAGCGCATTATGCTCAAATAATCAACCTTTTGCAAGAATGGCTGCTAAACACTTCAAAGTTGAGATATAGAGCTAAAAATGTATACAGATACTATTAGGGACATGTACTAGAACATATCAAAGTTTGAAGGTCATATCTCAACCAAGGAGGGAGTACTGGCCCCCCAAAGTCGACTACAGAAAATCCATTTTTTAAAGAAAAATGCGCTAAAACCAGTTTTGAAATTTAGAATTTACTGTACTTTTTAAATAAAAACTGAAATATTTTTTTGTTGTTCTATTAATTGCCTTAAAAAACAAAGAAAATAAGCCATTAATCATTAAATTCTGATAACTATAAGTGGGGTAAAATTGCTTTCAAAAAAGTTCTCATAAAAAAAACACACTTTATAATTATAATGTTAATATTTTATCAATAAGTAGCAAAGCAGTAAAAAGTTAACACCGTATTCTAGTAGATTTTTGAAGGTAAATTTATGACTGAATATAAAAAATCCTACAATAAAACAGGAAATCGCAGTTAATCTGTTGTTGGCTATATATTAATTTAACAATTATGGCTATATTATTCACACCCTAGTTATATAGTTTCTATTCTTCATATAATATTATATATTTCTAGTATGGTTTTTTTTGTCAAATTTTTGTTGGAAATTAAAGTATGATATGTATACATAAAGTCAAATGAATTTGTATAAAGCCATGCTAGACATTATTTTTCATCATGGTTTAGAACCTGTTTGTATTCAGTGGAATTGAATTGGATTCTAAGCCATGATGGAAAAAGTTTACAAACATTATATACAGGGTGTTTCAAGAGAAATGTCTTTTTTAAAATCTTAATTATGCATAGAAAATAAAACAATTATATAAAACGCTTTACATATTTGGAAAATATATTGTGGGACATTTACGTTTCAAGTTTTTAAAAATGATTATTTCAACAAATTATGTCCTAAAAACCGGTTTTTCCAAAGGCCTTTTTTTCCAAAGATTTATGGATTTACAGGTTGTGCAAAAATGTGAACATTTTTAAAATTCAAATTGCGCGGCTTGTGGTAATAGTAGAAAAACGTTATGCATACCGTTAGAATTTTCATAAGCTCTAGTTTTTTGATATATAAGAACAATTTCTGTTCTATGAATAGTATAGGAGCTAAGTGGTAAACTGTCCCAACTTACTCAAAACTTTTCAACCTTTTTCTCACATTCGTTTCCTCACAGTGTCAAAAGTTTAAAAAACCTGTTTTGACATTTTTCTTGGGACACCCTGTAATTTATGATTTTTGTGATTTTAAAGACAAATTCTATATTGTACCCATCTGGGGGATTAATTTGATATATAAAACATGTATGTAAGTTGAAAATTAATGTAAAAATTTTAAACTTGAAAATCATGAAAAAATGCCTTTTTTTCATTGTGAAAACACCACAGTGAGAAAATGCGCAAAAAATCGGACTTTAAATGGATTAAAAAGGTTAAAAATTACCCAGCCCTTAGTTTTATGACCAAATGAAGGGGACTGGAAGTTTTTATCAAAATCTGAGACCTCATGCAGAGAAATGTTTTTTTCGTAAATAATGTGCCCCATATCATCATACACAATATAGGTTAATATAGATAATAGCAATAAAATGTAGTTGGAAAAAGTTTCTAAAAAAATTAGCCTTGTGACATCATGAAAATGAGTGATAATCCATCTCTTTTTTAAGGATTTTCTTTCCCACTTCTCCTCTTATCTCCCTCATTTTCATGATGTCACATGGCTAATTTTTGAGACACTTTACCCAGCTACAATAGAATAAGACAATGTATAATGAATAACCACACCTTACCTAATATAATCAAGAAATAATAGCCAATAATCTTTTAAATCTTCAAATAAAGAATCCAATCCATAAATGAAATAGCCCAAAATTAATTTTTAAGATATTCGATAATCTATTAAATTTTTTATCCATCTGACTTATCATAAAAATTCATTCTACCTTATCAGTTTTAAACAATTTTGCTTTCACAAAAAAAACTGAAAATTTTATAAAACAATATAGGGATAACATAGAATTAGTAATATGTAATGTCAAATCTTCTTTTCTTTCAAACATTGAAGATACTGAGAAGGACCTTTCAAGAATCAGTCAGCTGATTAGTCCTAAAAGCAAATTGAAAGAGTAAGAAACTTAACATCTAAGTTCAAACCTGCCCCCCCCCCCCCCTTCTTTCAGGAATAGGATCAAACAGCAATTAGAAATCTCATTATATAAAGTAGTGAGGAGTTTTGTCTGTAGCCCAAGATTTCAAAAACATCTGAACTGATTTAATTCTCCATTTTAGGAGAGCATCAGATAGGCCCCAGTTTTAGGCTATTATTTTTTAGATTATAGTTTTAAGATTGTTTTAGCCTATTTTCTCCTATTGATCTAAATAACTTAAACTTGCTTGACATAAATTGATATATTAGCTAACAGCTACATTTGTGTTTTTAATAATTATCATACCTGCATATTCTTGTAAATAGTTTTACTCAATCTCACTTCCTCTTTTACCTCCTGTAATAATATGATATTTTTATTTTTTATATCTTAAGGGATAAGACAATGGAACTTAGATTTATGTAAATCTTTAATTATGTAAAAAAAAACAGACCAAAAACTGTCTAAAACGCAAAGATGTATTTAAAGGAAGCCTGCAAGAAATACACCAATCTAAATGTTGAAATGTAGATATGAAAAAGAAATTTTTTAAAAATAAGAAAACATAATATGTTGTATCATGTTACACATTTTCCTTTAATCTGTTACTAATACAAATGGGGGTTGGGGGGAAGTAAACGCTAGGGTGGGTCGATTTTGGACGTTTTTTTTCTGAGGCCAAAGCGGGGATCTGCAAATGATTTGTATGAGTATAATACACCTCTGGATGATTTAAAATTTATCCTAAGTCTTAAAACCGCTGACGACCAGACATTGAATTGTATAGCTATTTGTAAATGGGAGTCAATTTTTTTTTAATCAGAACTATGGCTTCATGGTGCTCCCAGGAAAGGCATTGAGGAGTAGAATCAGGAACTTTTGACCGTTTCAAAAAATCTCGTTTCTAGCCTGAGAAAATCTAAAAACCTCTACAAATTAGACAATTCTCAATAAACCTTAAAAAATTGTGTTTTTTTTGTGATTTCTAAGGCTAGGAACGAGATATTTTGAAACGGACAAAAGTTCCTGATTCAGCTCCTCAAGGCCTTTCCAGGGAGCACCATGAAGCCATAGTTCTAATTAAAAAAAAATTTAATGTCGTCTTTGAACACACCCCACCCGAAGACGTGTTAGGTAAGAAAAAACCCCCCGCAGAAACGGTTTACATAGGATGTACTGGGACCTCATGGTGGTTTCAGAACATGCTTTCCCTAAATTGAGTTAGTAGCTTCCCATAGTAGAAAATTTTAAAATTACTTTTGGTGATCAATTTTTACTTTTATTTTTAGACTACCTTCACCTAACCTGCTTTATTGTCTTATTTTGTCTTTTTTTTTTATCATGCAAATTCGCTCACATTACAGTTGAAATGACAGATATTGGAGCTTTCTAAAAAGGTCTCTAACATTTTTCTAGCTGAAATACTTTTTGATATATCTTATTTTAAAGTTTTGTTGTAAAATCTTCTTTTACACAGCAAAAAGTTGAAATATAATATTAGTTATTTTAGAGAAAATTACAAGTATCTTCATCTAAATCTCTCTAATATTGCTCCAAATTGACCAAATTGGACAGTTAAGGTGCCTAAAACCATCTACATTCAATGGAAAATCCAAATACATACTTTTTGAGACTGTATAAGCCAACAGGAGCATACTGAAGTGATTTTTAATAATGCTAAAGGAAAAAATATTTCCTGTTTTCTTTAAATAAATTGAAATATAATCGACTTTAGCAAGGATTTTAAGGTAAGTTATGGTGTATAAAGTTGTCACTTTGTAATTAGAAAGCCAATAAAACACAATCATCTGATATTTCGAACAAATAGAAACATATCGTAAGAAAAATAGACATAATCATAGAAAATAAACCAAAAATTGGTTAGAATTTTAAGCATTTCCAAGCAGTTTACAAATGTAATCTACTAATTCTAGTAATTTTTTCTAAGAATAGTTTATTGGCCTTTTAAATTTCTTATAACCTTATGAAACAAAATAACTTTTTGACACCTTTACAAAGAAAACATAGTAATTAAAAGACTTTCATAAATGATCTCATATATGATAAAAGACACAATTTATTCTTAGGCCACATTTTTTTTTGTTAATGTACACTATTAGGTACTTTAAACTAGTACTGTGATTTGTAAAATCATAAATCATAATTAATTAGGAGTTTCTATTAACTTAAAACACCTTTTACATTATTAAAAATGACTTAAAAGTGATTTATAATTAAAATTAAATTACATTTGTTTTTTTGATATTACATTTTAGCGTTCTCCAGTTGACTTATAAAGTCTCAAAAAGTGTGGATTTGGATTGTCCATTGAATGTAGATAGTTTTAGGCACCTTAACTGTCCAATTTGGTCAATTTGGAGCAATATTAGAGAAATTTAAATGAAGATACTTGTAATTTACTCTAAAATAACTAATTTTATATTTCAACATTTTGCTGTGTAAAAGATGATTTTCAGCAATACTTTGAAATAAGATATCTCAAAAAGTATTTGAGCTAGAAAAATGTTAGAGACCTTTTTAGAAAGCTCCAATATCTGTTATTTCAACTGTAATGTGAGCGAATTTGCATGATAAAAGTGAAAGGCAAAATAAGACAATAAAGCAGGTTAGGTGATAGTAGTCTAGAATTAAAAGTAAAATTTGATCACCAAAAGTAATTTTAAAATTTTCTACTATGGGAAGCTACTAACTCAATTTAGGGAAAGCATGTTCTGAAACCACCATGAGGTCCCAGTACATCCTGTGTGAACCGTTTTGGCGGGGGGTTTTTTCTAACATAACACGACTTCGGGTGAGGTGTGTGAATATTAATAAGTAATGAAATATATTTTTTAGTGGTCGCGTTCTAAAACTCAATTTTTTAAAATTCTTTTTCGGTCAGAAATGTTTTTAAGGTTAATTTTATCTGTTGCATATCCCCTCTTTGTCTAATTCCTATATGAACCCACCCTAGTAAACACACCCCTTACACTCATTAAAACCATTTAATAGTTAAAATCTTCCCAGAACCTAAGAAAAGCTACACTGTAAAGAAGAACCATATCAGTCCAGAAGTTAGATCCTTCAGTACACAAAGACTGACAGACAGACACAGATAACTTTTATATATGGATAAAAAAATCCATATTTATTAGGGTGGGTCGATTTTGGACATTTTTTTTTGAGGCCAAAGCGGGGATCTGCACTCAATTTATATAGATATAATACACCTCTGGATGATTTAAAATTTATCCTAAGTCTTAAAACCGCTGATGACCAGACATTCAATTGTATAGCTATTTGTAAATGGGAGTCAAAAATTTATTGAATCAGAACTATGGCTTCATTGTGCTCCCTGGAAATGCCATGAGGAGTCAGGAACTTTTGTCCGTTTCAAAAAATCTCGTTCCTAGCCTTAGAAAATCTAAAAAACCTCTACAAATTGGACAATTCTCAATAAACCTTAAAAAATGTTGTTTTTTTAGTGATTTCTAAGGCTAGGAACGAGATATTTTGAAACGGGCAAAAGTTCCTGATTCAGCTCCTCAAGGCCTTTCCAGGGAGCTCCATGAAGCCATAGTTCTGATTCAAATTTTTTTGAATGTCATCTTTGCATACTAATAAGTAATAAATTATATTTTTAAGTGGTCATGTTCTAAAACTCAATTTTTTAAAATTCTTTTTCGGTCAGAAATGTTTTTAAGGTTAATTTTATCTGTTGCATATCCCCTCTTTGTCTAATTCCGATATGAACCCACCCTAATATTTATGTAATTACTCTCCTTACCATTTTCTCTAAGTATTTCTGCTATTTCAGCTCTCATCTCTTCATTGATTAAATCATCATCTAGGACTTTATCTAGAGCTGTTTCTCCTAGGAATATGATTGATTATTAAATACTCATTAAAGGCCTCTTAGGGAAACTTGAGATAAAATGGAGGGTGAGAGTTGAACAACCACTTTCCTTATAGCTTTAAAAAAAAAGTAAAAAACAATTTTTCTGTGAGGGGATACAAACAGAATTATTATCTTTTAAATAGAATTGATTAAGACCTAATTATGAGATCATTGTTTTGACAACGTAACATTAAATGCAGACAGCTTCCAATCAGTTTGCAGCACAGTTTTGATGCACACATCAATCAAACCAAAATTGAAAGGCCTGTAAAAAAATGATAAGAATTGTGTTACATCCAAAAAGCATGCTCTTTTTCTGAGTGCTGCGCACTTTCTTTGTATTTGCGGTAACTAATGATTTCAGATATATTCTATTTTAGATATTCTAATTATGATTATATTTTACTGTGATTAGAGACAATGATGCTTTTTAAGTTTAGAAATTTAGATTCAGATATATATTATACAGACTCATAGAGTGTATCATTTACTTTTCTGCATCACAACTCAGATTTTGGTAATACTCTGTCTGTTTGGTGGTTCTTACCTCAAAGAGGGCAGAAAAATTATTAAATAGTTTAGAGTAGCTAGCGATATAGATACTCAGATAGATTATTTATGTTGGCTAAAAAGTATAATATGTTGATTTATAATAAGATGTGTATTTAATTAACTAACCATCATTATCCTTTGCATTGATATCAGCTCCGTTTTCTAATAAAATCTTCACAACATCAGTTTTTCCATGACTTGCTGCCCTCATAAGACTGGTCGTTCCTAGATATAAATATATATTTATTATATATTTAATATTGTGATTTATAGTAAGATAGATAGATATGTACATATATAAGAAAGATAGACAGATAGGATATATTAAGATATTATAAATATGATAGAATTATTGTATATTAGTAATAATATGTAACTAACCACCATTTTCCTTTGCATTGATATCAGCTCCGGTTTCTAATAATATCTTCACAACATCAGCACTTCCATACCTTGCTGCCTTCATAAGACTGGTCTGTCCTAGTTATAAATATATTAGATTTATTATATATTCAAGTAGTTAAAGTAAGCCTGCAAGAAATACCACGCTTTAACTGCTGAAAGACTGCCACAAGTAGACCAAATACCCCAAATTTGAAGCCTTCAGCTTCTATAACAAAAAAGTTCTAGGCATTTTAAAATGACATTTTATGTACAATGAAAATTTTGAAAGAATTGCAATGCTCATGTTGAAATCTTTGAAATTAAACTACATGGCCTAGAAACAAAATTATAAGCTTATTTTTGTCATACATTTAGGTTTCCAGTAACTAATTATATTTTTAGAATAGAAATACCCATTTTTATAGTCAAAATCATTAAAAAAATTAGGTTTAACTTGCATTGTACCAAGTGTACTGTAGCCAATCAGAAGGCTGAATCAGCTTAACAACCAATCACAGCTGAGCTTGTATTTGATTCCCCCTTTGTTTCTGCTATGATTTTCATTTAAAAATGCAATTTCAATCGAATTTTTTTCATAGATTTTGACCATGAAATGTGGTGTTTTTATTGTAAAAATGTAATCAGTTTCCGGCAATCTAAGTTTCTGACAAAGATAAGGTTATAATTTTGTGTCTAGGCGACGTAATTTAATATTGTTTTTTCTTTTATGAGCATTGAAAATTTCGTTGTACATAAAATGCTATTTTGAAATGCCTAGAACTTTTTTGTTATTGAAGCTGAAGACTTTAAATTTGGGGTATTGGGTCTACTTGTGTCAGTCTTTCAGCAGTTAAAGCGTGGTATTTCTTGCAGGCGTCCTTTAAGATGATTCAGAATAATTGAGAATGAACTGTATTTTCCAATTTTCTGATACAACCAAAAGGATTAAACAAAAAAAATTATAGGTTCTTGTTCTCTGTAAAAAAAAAATATTTAAGTTAGAAAAGGTGTTTTGTAATATCTCTTAAAAACATGGCACATCTTAGAGCATTAAGATTTCAAAAAGTGTGTTTGATAACTTTTTCCTCTGATATTTGTATTTTTTAAGTTGATTTATTTCTAGTAAAAAATTTCTGCCATTCTAAAAAGATGACCAAACATATTTTTATTTATTAAAGTTTTTATTCAAGGATTATATTTAACATCTTAAAGATGCAATTTATTAAATAAAACTATTACAGTATAAATCAGATTATCTGATAATGACCGGATTTAGTCTACAAAATCTCAGCCCCCTTTTGACTAATTATGCTTATATTATATAATCCATCAAACTGAAAATGCATCACAATGAAAAAAAGACAAATTGCAGTTTCTTAAAAATGCTTTTGTGTGGAGCTAAAAAGCATTTCACCTTTAAAACTCATAAAAGTACTTTTCTTAGACTTTTTTTCTAAATTAATATTGAAATTTTAAGATTTTTTATACAAAACAGTAGAGTTATCTTAATTTTTCTTGCACAACATTTTTCACATCAAGCATTTTTTAAAACTATGTACCTATCTCAGAGGCAACATTTTTAGAGATAATGAAAAATAACTTTTACAAATTTGATGTACTTTTTTACAGAGAACAAAGACATATAATTATTTTTTCTGTATTCCTTCTGGTTGTTTCTGATAATTGGAAAACTCAATTTATTTAGAATCACTCTGTATGTAAGTAATTTATAGAAAGATAGATTTATTTGTAGATATATTGAGATAAATAGAAAAAGGATAATCACATTACACACAGAGCTTATACATTTTAGTTTATAAGTTTGTATAATAGATAGATTATAGACAGATAGTAGGAAGGATGTATTAATATATTTTACAGAAATGTAATAAAAAAAATAATATTATGTAACTAACCCTCATTATCCTTTGAATGGATATCAGCTCCATTTTCTAATAAAATCTTCACAATATCAATCTTTCCATACGCTGCTGCCCTCATAAGACTCGTCCATCCTAGAAATAAATATTTTAGATTTATCACATATTTTGTATTGTGATTTACATTAAGATAAATAGATATTTATAGATAATAGATAGATAGAAATATAGACAGATAGAAGAAAGGACATATTAGATATTTTATATATGATAAAAATATTGAATTATAACAATATTATGTAACTAACCATCATTGTTCTTTGCATTGATTTCAGCACCGTTTTCCAATAATATCTTTACAACATCAGTCCTTCCATACCCTGCTGCATACATAAGACTGGTCCATCCTAGATATAAGTATATTAGATTTATTACATATCAAGTAGTTTAGAGTAGAGTTATAAATACACAGGGATATATTATAGTTTATTAGTTTGTATAATGGATAGATAGTAGGTAGGGTCGATTATGGACATTTTTTATTTGAGACCAAAGCAGGAATCAGCACATCTGTAGATGAGATAGACTTATGAAACTTGCTGGAGATACTGTTAGACACCTATTGATGACACTAGAAAAGATTTGAGGTTTCCATCTCAACTGGCTTGGCCGTAGTACATTGGCAAAGTGAATCGTGGTTGATTTTAAGATGTCAAAAATGTCAAAAATCTTGAAAATTTTTCGGTTCTTGACTGTAGGAACCCATATGGAACCTTGAAACTCGTTTTAGACTATGTGTTGCGCTGATAACCCTGGCTTAATCTTCATGCCATCTTTAAAAAGGTATAAAACGTTGTTCTAGCTCAACTGTGGACCAAATGAGAGCCACTGTGTCAAAGGGTAGATTGAAAGATAGGTTAATTTTTTATCCTGCGGTTACTCACGTCCCTTAGGAGATGTGGAATCTCAGCAGCCCCGATCTTAATTCAATGAACTTTCGGCCTTGAGCGCCATTAAAGCCTTCACCAATAGACATGCCCATTCCACAAAGACCTCCTTCATTGCCACTATCAAAGAGAACTTTGTCAGCTTGGTTAGTGGAGGTGATTTAGGCTGGGGGCAATTTCATTGAATAATCTAACAGTCATATACCTAGTTTGCTTCTCAGTTTTTAAAGTTTAATAAAATCTTTAAAATTGACGATTTTATGTTCATTTGTTTAAAAATAAGAAAAAGTCCCACCCTGTATAATACATATTATAAAAATATATTTATAATAACTAACCCTCATTATCCTTTGCACTGATATCAGCTTTGTTTTCTAATAAAATCTTCACAACATCAATTTTACCAAACTCTGCTGCCCACATAAGAATGCTCTTTCCTAGATATAAATATATTAGATTAATTATAAATCAAGTAGTTTAGAGTAGAGTAATAGATACACAGACAGATAATATATGTTATATAGAAATATAAAGTGTGAGTTATAGAAAGATAAATAGTTAAAAATATATAAAGGATATATAAGATGTTATACATATCTATAATACAAAGTAGTACAATGTCTGTCTGGTCTGTCTGTCCGTCTGTCTGTCTGAAGCTGAAGATCTCAGTAACAATTGAACCGATTGGGCTCTACTCTTCAGGGAATATACCTGGAATGGTTTTACCCTATTTTCTATGGGGGTGGGACACCCCTAACCCCTCCCAAAAAATGGAAAAATAATCAACCCCAATATAAAAAATTCTTTTTAAACTAAAATCAAAAAAGGGGTGTTTGACTACCCAACCCAATAAAAAAAAATTCCCTGCCCCCCCAAATTTTTTTCCTCTTTTTAAATCTAAATAACACAAAAATAGGTTGATTAAACCTCTTGAGGCAAAGCCCCTACAGGCTAAAGGCGAAGCCGGTAGTTATAGAAATATAGTATAATAATAATACTATTTAACTAACCATAATAATTATCCTTTGCATTGATATCAGGTATGTTTTCTAATAATATCTTCACAACATCAGCACTTCCACTCCCTGCTCCATAAATAAGACTGGTCTGTCCTAAATACAAATTTATTAAATTTATTATATGTCAAATAGTTTAGTGTAGAGTTAAAGGAACCATGGAAGAAATATACCCTTTTAACTGCTGAAAGACTGCCACGAGTAGACCCAATACCCAAAATTTGAAGCCTTCAGCTTCAATAACAAAAAAGTTTTGCTTCCAGACAACGTAATTTAATATTGAAATTTCCATCATTAGCAATGAAAATTGTTCAAAACTTTCATTGTACTAAAATAATCATTTTGAAATGTCTGTAACTTTTTTGTTATTGAAGCTAGAGGCTTCAAATTTTGGGTATTGGATCTACTCATGGCAGGCTTTCGGCAGTTAAAGTGGGGTATTACTTGCAGGGTTCCTTTAAAGATACACAGAGAGTTAATGTATGTTACATACAAATATAAAGTAAGATTTATAATAAGATGTATAGATAAAAGATAGATAAATATATATAGGATATACAGTGTGTTTTTTTTTATGAGAACTTTTTTGAAAGCAATTTTACCCCACTTATAGTTATCAGAATTTAATGATTAATGGCTTATTTTCTTCGTTTTTTAAGGGAAATTATAAAACAACAAAAAAAATTACAGTTTTTGTTGAAAAAGTACAGTAAAGTTGAAAATTAAAAACTTAGGTGTCAACATCTAAAAATGGTTTTAGCGCATTTTTCTTATGCTCAAATAATCAACCTTTTGCAAGAATGGCTGCTAAACACTTCAAAGTTGAGATATAGAGCTAAAAATGTATACAGATACTATTAGGGACATGTACTAGAACATATCAAAGTTTGAAGGTCATATCTCAACCAGGGAGGGAATACTGGCCCCCCAAAGTCGACTACAGAAAATCCATTTTTTTAAGAAAAATGCGCTAAAACCATTTTTATATGTTGACACCTAAGTTTTTAATTTTCAACTTTACTGTACTTTTTCAACAAAAACTGTAATTTTTTTTTGTTGTTTCATAATTTCCCTTAAAAAACGAAGAAAATAAGCCATTAATCATTAAATTCTGATAACTATAAGTGGGGTAAAATTGCTTTCAAAAAAGTTCTCATAAAAAAAAACACACTGTAAAAGATGTTATACATATTATAAAAATAAAGTATAACATATATAATGTAACTAACCCCAATTATTCTTTGCATTGATATCAGCTCCATTTTCTAATAACAGCTTCACAACATCAGTACTTCCATTCCCTGCTGCATACATAAGACTGGTTGCTCCTAAATATTAATGTATTAGATTTATTATATATCATGTAGTCTAGAGTAGACTTATAGATGCACAGAAAGATAATATATGTTAGTTAGTAAGTACAAAATTGTGATTTATAATAAAAAATATGTATGTACATTTTATAATACAAAGTAGAATGATGTCTGTCCGTCTGACTTCGCCCCTAGCCTCTAGGGAAGTCAATAGAAATAGAAATATTAAAAAAGTTATTCTTCGTTTAATCACTCTGTGGTAAAATTAAACCCAGGTTGTGCGCTGTATGGACAAAAAATTCAATTCACAAAAATTAAACCCATGTTGTTTGCCATTTACACAAAAATTTCAATTCATAAAAATTTATCACAGGTTGTTCGCATACACAAAAAATAAAATTTGTAAAAAAAAAGATTAAATTATTTTTTTTTTGGAGGGGGGGATTCATGGGGGCTTCGCCCCATGGTGCAGTGGGGTTCTCCCACCCCAAATACTGGTTTTTGTTTACAAAAATAAAAATAAAAAATACAATTTGGGAATTTGGGATTTTTTTATTTATTCCCTGAAGAGTAGAGCCCTATCGGTTCAGCGGTTACTGAGATCTTAAGCTTCAGACGGACAGACATCAAGCTACTTTGTATTATAGATAACATATTACATACACATAATTGTGATTTAGATAAGAAAAATGTCCCTAGAACTACTCTATTCATAAGGTAAAAAATTCAAAATTTCTGATACAAAAGGTTGTGATACTAAAATGATATTTATGCACTGACTTAAGACCTAATTAACACTTATTGTAAGGTTTTTAAAGTGTATTTTATAGATTTGATTATTCAAAAGCAATATAACTTCCTACTTTGACTTCATAATAGTGTTTAATTTATATGAAAACTTTGAACTGTCTGTTTTCAAAGCTAAATGGCTACTTTGGGGAGATAAATTTCATAGAGATATGAACTAACCTTGAATTATGTATACTTAAATTTAATCAGGGCATAAATAACTTTTAGAAACCCAGCTCCTAAAGTTAGAAAATCCTTTAAACACCTTTATCACAACTTTTCTAACTTTTCTTGGTATTTCAAAGTAGAAACATTTGTACATATATCAGCTTTTATTCTAGGATAAAGTAGGAAAAGCAATGTACGATGATTTTAATGGAAAAAAAAAAATTACTTTATTTAAATATTTCTTTGACCATGTTCAGCAAAATGGCTGTATTTTGCCTAATTTTGTAGTATAACAAAAGTTTGTTGAATGGCAACTTTTAAAGGACGCCTGCAAGAAATACCACGATTTAACTGCTGAAAGACTGCCACAAGTAGATCCAATACCCCAAATTTAAAGCTTTCAGCTTCAATAACAAAAAAGTTCTAGTCATTTTAAAATATCATTTTATGTACAATGAAATTTTTGAAAGATTTCCAATGCTCATAAAAGAAAAACAATATTAAATTACGTTGCCTAGACACAAAATTATAACCTTATCTTTGTCAGAAACTTGACCCGCGACTGTAGCTCAACACGTAGCGCATCCGCTCGTCGTCGGGAAGGTGATAGATTCGAATCTCGGTCTGCCACCACGTCATAACTAAAGACGTTAAAAATGGTTCCTACTGCTGCTATGTCAGGTGCGCGACATAAATAGTAAGAGTAGGGGGAATGCCTTGGCCCAAAACAGGCGCAACTCACTACCATGCACAGTTAGGACTTCTCAGACAAAGGTCGTGCAATCAAAGGGTTGGTTGTCTGATGGGCAAATGGATGCATTACACCGCAATCATAGGGCTTAGGGCTGACAACCCTATTCCATATCCATAAAAAAAGCCACATTGTTACAGAAACACTGACAAATTGTCAGCGGCCTATGCTCCTCCTGTAGAGTGGAAAGGGCTTGTTACTGTTTTTTTTTGTCATAAACTTAGATTGTCTGTAACTGATTACATTTCTACAATAAAAACACCACATTTCATAGTCAAAATCTATGAAAAAAATTTGATTTAAATTGCAATTCTAAATGAAAATCATAGCAGAAACAAAGGGGTAAACTGATACACGCTCAGCTGTGATTGGTTGTTAAGCTGATTCAGCCTTCTTAATGTCTACAGTACACTCGGTACAATGCAAGTAAAACTTAATTTTTTTAATGATTTTGACTATAAAAATGGGTATTTTTATTGAAAAAATATAATTTGTTACTGGAAACCTAAATTTATGACAAAAATAAGCTTATAAATTTGTTTCTAGGCCATGTAGTTTAATTTCAAAGTTTTCAACATGAGCATTGCAATTCTTTTAAAATTTTCATTGTACATAAAATGTCATTTTAAAATGCATAGAACTTTTTTGTTATAGAAGCTGAAGGCTTCAAATTTGGGGTATTTAGTCTACTTGTGGCAGTCTTTCAGGAGTTAAAACGTGGTATTTCTTGCAGGCTTCCTTTAAATGGTAATGCTAGCCTTTGGGACATTGAACTCAAAATTGAGGAAAAATTAAAAATTTTAGTGTTTTTATATATTTTTATAAATTTTTATAAACTTCTATATTTTTTTTCATTTTCAGATTTTTTTTAAAATTTTATTTTCTTCTTTTAAACGATTTCTTTTTATCAAACTCAAAAAGACTTTGTTAAACCTTCCTTCTCATGTAACAAAGTCGCTAGCAATAAATATATAGAATATAGACAGATAGAAGAAAGAATATATCAAAATAGAAATAAAGTATAATAATATTATTATGTAACTAACCATCATTATTCTTTGCATTGATACCAGCTCCATTTTCTAATAATATCTTCACAACATTAGTCTTTCCATACTTAGCTGCATACATAAGACTGGTCTCTCCTAGATATAAATATATTATTTTTTTTATATTTTAATTAAATTTATATGTAAATATTGATAGAGAGAAAAAGGATATAGTAAGATATTTATGTATAATGAAAATATAGTATAATAATAATATAATGTAACTAACCTTCATTATTTTTAGCATTGATATCAGCTCCGATTTCTAATAACAGCTTCACAACATCAGTACTTCCATTCCCTGCTGCATACATAAGACTGGTACTGGTCCCATCTAGATATAAATATATTTGATTTGTTATATTTTCAAAGTAGTTTATAGTAGAGTTATAGAAGAAAAGAGAGATATTCATGGATGAGATAGTGTAATATTATGATGCATATTAAGATTTTTTACTCATAATGAGTATATAATAATAATATTATGTAACCAACCTGCAAAATTTTCCTTTGCATTGATATCAGCTCCATTTTCTAATAATATCTTCACAACATCAGTCTTTCCATTCTCTGCTGCATACACAAGACTGGTCCTTCCTAAATATAGATTTATTATGTATCAAGTAGTTCAGAGTAGAGTTATAGATACACCGAGAAATAATATATGGTAGTTAATAAGTACATTAGATAATAGATAGAAATATAGACAGATAGAAGGAAGGAAATATTAAGTAACTCACCACCATTAGTCTTTGCATGGATATCAGCTCCATTTTCTAATAAAATCTTCACAACATCAGCACTTCCATACCTTGCTGCAATCATAAGACTGGTCCTTCCTAGATATAAATATATTAAATTTATTATATATTTTGTATTTTCTGAATTATAGATAAAGAGAGATATAATATATGTTGGTTAAAGAAATAAAAAGTGATTTATAGTAAGATAAATAGATATGTATGATAATAGAATTATAGACAGGTAGAAGAAATGATTTATTAAGGTATTTTAAATATGATAGAAATATTGTATTATAATAATATTATGTAACTAACCACCAATTTCCTTTGCATTGATATCAGCTCCATTTTCTAATAACAGCTTCACAACATCAGTCTCTACATACGTTGCTGCATACATAAGACTGGTCCATCCTAGATATAAATATATTAGATTTTACATATACTAAGTAGTATGAAGTTATAGATACACAAAGAGATAATATATTTTAGTTAAAAATACAAAGTGTGATTTAAGATAAATAGATATGTAAAGATATTGGGTAGATAGAAAAAGAGACAGTTAGAAGAAAGGATCTATTAAGATATTATAGAAATATAGTATAATCATAATATTATGTAACTAACCATAATTACTCTTTGCATTGATATCAGCTCTGTTTTCTAATAAAATCTTCACAACATCAGTATTTCCTTCCCTTGCTGCATACATAAGACTGGTATACCCTAGATATAAATATATTAGATTTCTTACATATTAAGTAGAGTAGAGTTCACAACCCACCCCAAGGCGTGTTAGGTTAATTAGAAAAAAACCTCTGAAAATGGTTCACACAGGATGTACGTGGACCATATAGTGAGTTCAGAACATTGCTGTGAAATCATCTTTTACACAGCAAAAAGGTGAAACATAAAATTAGATATTTTAGAGAAAATTACAAGTATCTTCATTTAATATCTCTATTATTGCTTCAAATTGACCAAATTGGACAGTTAAGGTGCCTAAAACTATCTACATTAAATGGACAATTCAAATACATACTTTTTAAGACTATTATAAGACATTAAAGGACGCTAGCAAGAAATACCATGCTTTAACTGCTGAAAGACTGCCACAAGTAGACCCAATACCCCAAATTTAAAGCCTTCAGCTTCAATACCAAAAAGTTCTAGGCATTTCAAAATAGCATTTTATGTACAATGGAAATTTTGAAACATTTCCAATGCTCATAAAAGAAAAAACAATATTAAATTATGTCACCTAGACACAAAATTATAACCTTATCTTTGTCAGAAATTTAGATTGCCGGTAACTGATTACATTTTTACAATAAAAACACCACATTTCATAGTCAAAATCTATGAAAAAAATTCAATTTAAATTGCATTTGTAAACCAAAATCATAGCGGAAACAAAGGGGGAAACTAATGCAACTCAGCTGTGATTGGTTGCTTCTCTGATTCAGCCTTCTGATTGGCTACAATACATTTGGTACAACGCAAGTTAAACTTAATTTTTTTTAATGATTTTAATTATAAAAATGAGTATTTTTATTGTAAAATTATAATTAGTTACTGGCAATCTAAATTTATGACAAAAATAAGCTTATAATTTTGTTTTTAGGCCACCTAGTTTAATTTCAAAATTTCTAACATTAGCATTTAAATTCTTTCAAAATTTCCATTGTACATAAAATGTAGTTTTAAAATGCCAAGAACTTTTTTGTTACAGAAGCTCAAGGCTTCAAATTTGGGGTATTGGGTCTACTTGTGGCAGTCTTTCAGCAGTTAAAGCGTGGTATTTCTTGCAGACTTCCTTTAAACAGCAGATTCTCCCTTCTAAGGTATTGACAAGATTTATATCATTAGGAGTATAATAAGCAAATTTGGACATTGAATTTTTTAGGGCAAAAGTCAATTTTAGAAATATTATAGACCACACAACTCCATCTGAGGTGTGTTATTTGTACTACTATAGATATAGATATAGGAGCTATTTGAATTTATCTTGTAAGCCAGAAATTCATTTTTAGTGAGGAAGGAATAAATGGACAAACATTGACTTACTTTGTATTTTAGACTGTTCTATTGTATAATAAAGGGGATTATGCAAAAACAAGAGCAAGTGATTCCAAATATTTGTGAATATACATGGGTTATGTTTAATAGTGTTATATCAATTTAAAAAATTTAGTTTCACCAAGGTTGTATATGAATAAAACTATAAAATGTTAAACATTTTGTGACTAAATATCATCAAATGTTTTGTTGAGTTCAAATGGCTATGACACAAAAGTAAACTTTTTTGATGAAAAATGTTAATTTGAAAAAATGCGTGGTAATTTGTAATATGTAATAGTTTTATTTGTGTCCTCTTGTAATTTATATCATTTGATTATGTTTTGGCATATTATTTTTTTGAACCTTTGAACTCAACAAAACATTTTTTGATATTCTGTCAAAAATGCTTAATATTTCAAAGTTATATTTACAGAAAACTATGGTAAAAATTAACTTTTTAATTGGTATACAATTTTAAACAACCCCAGTATATTCACACAAAAAAACATTGAAAATCACTGCTGGGAGGTGCTTAGAATCACATGCTCTTGTTTGTGCTTAGTCTCCTTTTTATCTTTACCTTCATTATCATAAGCATTAATGTTGACTCCTCTGTTTAACAACTCTACTACTTCCCTTGTGTTGCCAGCTCTAGATGCTTCAATCAAACCTGATGAAAAATTAAACTATTGGCTTTGCCTCCAAGAAGAATTGATTTATCTTGAATGAGAAAACCCATCCTGCACATGTACTAAGATTCTTGTAAACTTGATAAAATTTTACTACACCTTCTGTGTAAAAATAAGGAAAACTATTTGTGTCTTGTATGTGGTGAAGATTATTTTTGGATAAAAAATGACTTTTTACGCTGAGTTAATTGAATTACTCCTCTTTGATATTGCTGTATGAAAAAAAGTGTACACTGTTTACAAATGCCTATGAAGTCAACAACAACAAAAATTTTAGCTAAAAATGTAGAGAAAATTGTTGTTTTTAAGAACATAGTAAAATTGATTTTTTATTGAATGTTTTAATGAAAGTACATTGTTAAAATCAGTTTTTAAAGTAAACAAGGGTGTAGTGGGTCTTACTTGAGATACTTGTAAATTAAGCAGAATGACATTTTCGTGATCCTAAACGAGTGGACAGATTTTTATGAAATTAACACCATTTTAAAGCATTTATTTTTCTCTTTTGATTTTACTTTTATTTGAATTTTTAAGCCCACAAATGACGGATCTCAAGTTTTTAATTATGTAACATTTGTACTTATTATATTCTGTTAAAATCTTATGATATCTCATATGAGGCCATATTTTTCCAAGAAATCAATATACATATAATGCTGCACATTAATATGTATATTTGACCTTTTTATAATCTACGCGTGTAGGTTTTAGGCGATATTTAACTTATGTACTTTTATAGAGAAAGGCTCCAGTTATCCAGGGATTTGGCATCCTCAATGCATCACGGAGATTTCCCCGGCACAACTGAACGTGACTAAACGGGAAACTCAACATACACTCCGGCCTGCTGATATATCCTGTGCAGACCTACGTGTATCCCTAGCCATCCCTGTATGATCAGCAACGCCCCCTCAATACTCTCTGTACTTTTCCTATATGTATAATATTATAATATGTATTCATTATTTTGTGTAAACTATACTTGTCTATTGAAAATACATCAGTTCCGCACAAACAGTTGCCAACTCAACGTTACCAACTCAACGTGAAGTGCCGCCACACCGCTCGAGGCGGGCTTTATTGGTTTTTAAAAAGATAGTAAGAACGTCCGATCCGTTACAGTCAAACTGGTGGCAGCTGTGCTTGGATAAACTGAAGTGCTCAACAGGAGATTTACGTGGAAATTACCCCGAGGAACTACGGTAATTTCGGGTGCAACCAGACAGTTTTATGAGAACTGAGGCCAGAAAGGACGAAGATCACTGTGTTTGGAGACCAGTGTGGGACCATTCTGACGTTTGGAGCACCAACTTGGTAAAGTTTTCTTTAAATTTTGAAGAACTTTCGTTAAGTTTCAACGATGGCACAGGCTGCCCAAGCTGCCGATCTAGAACAATTGAATTTGCAGCGTGCCATTCAAGAGGCACAAGCAGAAGGAGCGCCGAATGAGCAGGCTCAGCTCATTGCGCTAGGCAACACTTGGTTGGAGAACCAGCGCAGGAAGCTTAACAAGCAGAATTTCCCTCGGTTTTGCAACCGTGCAGGAGAAGATTGGGATGGCCACAAGACAAAGATGGCCAATGCGTTTAGAATTGCCCGTCATCACCCATCGGATCAAGAGGGTAGGAAAGGCCAATACATCATGAGTCTCGACGGAGAAGCATTCCAGATGGCCAGAGAAGTCGCCGACAACCAAGATGCGCTCAGCCTTGAGCAAGTGATGGAGAGGCTGGATGCTATATTCTTAGCACCGTCAGATTCAGACATCAACAAGGACGCGTATAAGCAGTTGACGCAAGGCAAGAACAAGATTCCGCAGACTTACCTTGCTAAGAAAGAGCAGATGTGGTTGAAAGCCTATTCCCCAGACAACCGCGATCCAGGTCAATTCCGGAAAGAAGTAACCCTTGGTTTACGCCATCGAGAGGTACGGAAAAGAGTTTTCTGTCAGCTACCTAGTATTACCAGCATGGGTGTCCTACGGAATGTTATTATGAACGAGATTGCCACGCAGCGCCAGCTTATTCACCATGGAGATGCTGAGGATACCTCCATGGATGGCCTCGCCACATCCAACCGTGTCATCTATCGCAACGACGGCACCGAGGATATGGAGGTCAACGCTGTCGGAGATGGAAACAGTAGCGTCAAGTGCTATAATTGTAACCAGACTGGCCATTACTCGCGTAATTGCCCTAAGAAAAAGCAGCAAGCGAGTAAAGGTACGGGCGGTGCCACCAAAGACAAACCGAAAGGCAACTGTCGGAGGTGTGGCATGCCTGGCCATTGGCAGAAGACGTGTACTATTCCTGAGGACCGGCTGGCGAACGTGCGCAAGAGAAACCAGGAGAAGAACGCCAGCGGCGGTGGACGCGGCCGACAGCAACAAGACCGTGGCCGCCACGCCGTGCGAGAGATGCGTACCAACGAACCTGGAGACACTGACAGCGGCGTAGGAGAAGATGACCAGGCGCAATTCTACGGAGATGTCAACTGTCTGGAAGCAGTTGGCCACAGAAGCAAGACTTCAAAAAATGTGAGAGAGGGCTCCCGTCGGTAGGTCGGAGTCCCTCAGCAGCTGTAGACCCTACCACCCTCAACCAGATGCAAGGACGACGAGGCGCCCGGGCCATGGTTAAGATCAGCCTGCGTGCAAATGGACCGACTGTGCGGACCTATGGTCTCATCGATACCGGTAATAAATTGCACGAAGGAGTCGCCATAAATGAGGAGTTAGCCCGGAAACTACAGTTGCCGATCGTTCCTTGCGATTTAACAGTGGGAACAGCGGCGAATGGCGGAGATATGGACGTCACCGGCCGTGTTTACAACATCAGTGTCATCTTGGGAGATGACTGTCCTAGCTACATTCGAGAGGCCCTGGTTATACCTGAGCTTCGCACCCCCATCAATCTTGGGTGCAAGTGGGTCGAGGAGATTCATGGAGTTCT
Source organism: Acartia tonsa (assembly GCF_053477335.1). Lineage (NCBI taxonomy): Eukaryota > Metazoa > Arthropoda > Copepoda > Calanoida > Acartiidae > Acartia > Acartia tonsa. The sequence goes on from NC_137274.1 coordinate 17,075,346, forward strand.
AGATTATTCATCACCAGCGCAGGCGGCGTTAGTCGTAAAGCAGACGAGAGTCCCGCTTGTGCAGTCCATCGACTCCGAGGCTCCAAGTGCCTCAGAAGATGAAGAGCGGTCTGGAAAACCGCCAGGGGAGCACTCGCCCCCCAACCCTCAGATAAGTGTTTCATTATGAGCCTTCGAGGAATTGAATGCAGAAATAAGTAGCTATAGTAGTGCCTTAAATGTTTGTAAACCCACTATTAAAGAATTATGTAAAGCAGAAAATAATTTTGCGAATGGTAATGTGCACCATTCACGTGAGTTTTTAGCACTTAAACCGGATTCCGTCGAATCATATGTTGCGCAACTTTCTTTTAAGCACAAAGCAAAAGCAGATTTTGAGCGCAAAAACGTTTGGACACGTAATGTCAAGGGACCGCTTCGTAATTCCCAAGGGCCGGCTGTTCGTTTGAAAACCGTCGCAGTAGGTAAGCGGCCGCGTCCTGTCCGTTTGTCCGTCCAAGCGACTAGGATTCTCGCGCCAGAGTCAGTGTCTGTCGTGAATTTTCTTCCTAGCCGAGAACTCCGACCGCAAATGACTGTCATGGTAGAAGAGACCGTTTTGGATGATAGTCCAGTGCGTGTGATTGAAGGAGTATACAGAGCCCAGCAAAATGGGATTGTCCGCATCCCTGTTGTGAATTTACAGGAGCAGCCGTGTGTCGCATTGGCCGGGTGTGTGTTCACCGCCGAGATTTGTGAGGACAGCAGTATGGTGATCAACACCGACAGCTTGGTGTTGAGAGAGCCCCGCGAAGATATACAGTCAATGTCCGAGACCAACGCAAGCGACCCCAACAAGCCCATGACGAAGGAGCAGATGGAGAACCCCACGTTCAAGGAAGTGTGGGAGGACCTGGAGATGGAGGACAACGAGCTACTGAACGAGCACCCCGACGTCAAGAAGCAAGTCAAGGAGCTTATCTACGAATACAGAGACATATTCAGTCGAGAGGCCCCTGGGCACACAGACCTGGTAACGATGAAGTTGAAGCTCAAGCCAGGGACGGAGCCCATCCGGCAGAGATACAGGGAGTTGAATCCCAAGATGTTGAAGGACCTGGAGGCACAGATGGCCGACTGGCTCAACCAAGGAGTGATTGAGCCGAGTACATCACCATGGGCGAGCCCCCTTGTTCCTGTGCGCAAGAAGGATGGAAAGATCAGATGGGCAGTGGACTTCCGCAGGTTAAACAGTTGTCTTGAGCAAGACAGCTACCCGCTGCCGAGGATACAGACTTTATTGGACCGCGCAGGAGGACATCGTGTATATTCTACGTTAGATGCCACAGCCGCCTACTTCAACATCTCCATCGATCCAGCATCCAGGGAGCTGACGGCTTTTGCCACGCCAACGGGTTTGTGGCAATTCCGCCGCATGCCCTTCGGCATCAGCACAGCACCAGCGGTTTACAGCAGATTCATCAGCACCGCCATGAACCCGCTGGGGAGCGAGGTAGCACAATGCTACCTCGACGATGTAATATCGTATAACCTGAGAGTTGCGGATCATGTACCACAGATGCGACAGGTTTTTGAGGCCCACCGCAAGGCTGGAATCAAGCTGAAGGCAAAGAAGAGCAAGCTGTTCCAGAAGAAGATACAGTACCTTGGCCACATGCTGAGTCATGAAGGTATTGGTATGGTGCCTGAGTATGTGGAGCGTATCAAGAACTGGCCGCCGCCAACGACCGTCGCCGAATTGAATAGTGTTCTCGGTTTTTACGGGTACTACAGGACCTTCATACCTGAGTACGCCGACTTGACGTGTGAAATGAATGCACAGAAGAAAGCCACGAAGCTAGAGTGGACCCCAGAGATGGATGAGCAGTTCCAGCAGTTGAAGGACAAGTTCCAGAATGCTCCCATCCGCGCTGTGCCTGATTTTGAAGCGGATACCCCGTTCCAACTGACCACCGACTATTCAGGAAGAGCTATCAGTGCGATCCTGAGTCAAGTTCAGAATGGTGCCGAAAGGTTGATCGCCGCCATGGGACGCAAGACGACTAGCGCGGAGCAGAGATATCCCTCATGGAAAGGGGAAGCCTCCGCAGTTATTTATGGCATCAGAAAGTTTCGGACAATCCTGAGCTTCAAGCCATTCCAAATAAATACGGATAACAGCGCCCTCAAGCAGTTGAAGTCCCTGAAGAAGAACACTGGCATGATGGCCAGGTGGACAGAGGAGCTGGCTGGATACGAATTCCGTGTGGTTCATCGGCCGGGGAGACTCAACACCAACGCCGATGCGCTAAGCCGGCGTACCGATGCTGATATGCCAGATCCGACAGCCGAGGAAGAGGCTGAGCAGGAGGAGTATGTCGGAGCTGTAGAAGACGAGCCTGCCGACGAGCTTCCCGACAACAAAGAACTGTATAGAGACCGAGTATACAAGCATCAGTTAGACGACCCTATTTTAGAGAAGGTTCGTAGATGGATTGGCGTCGACCGGCGTGCACCAGACAAGGCAACTCTGCGTGGAGAGAGTAGGGACGTGCACCGGCTGGCCGAGATTTTTGACACTTTGAGGATCGCAGAAGATGGAGTTATTGAGCAGGAGATACAAACCTTCACAGGGAAACGACGCAGGATAATGGTTCCTATGTCCCTGAGAGGAGAGGTGTTCAATCACTGCCACAGAACTACTACTGGAGCGCACTTTGGCATGCACTCCACGATATCAAAGTTTTTGAGGAATTTCTACTATGTGGGACATCAAGCAGACATCCGTCTGAGGATCGCCGTCTGTCACGACTGCGTCCAGAAGAACATCAAGGCCAACATCAAGATAGGAGCGCATGTGCCCATTCAAAACGGGTATCCTCTGCAGACAATCTACATGGATGTGGTAGGCAAGTTCGACACAAGCCCAGAAGGATACAATTTTATCCTGACACTGCAGGACGGATGGTCATGCTTTGTTCAAGCGTACCCCTTGAAACAGAAGACCGCTGACGAGGTCGCCACGACGATAATGGACAAGTTCATTTGTACCTTCGGATGCCCGCAGGCATTCCACAGTGACCAGGGAAAAGAGTTCTGCAACACCATCATGAAGAAACTCTTGCAGAAGCTCGGTGTTAAGCACGAGCTAGGCCCCGTGGCGAACCCCCAGAGCAACCTCATAGAAAGGTGGCACCGGACCATGGAAGAGACGCTGAGAACCGTGATCCAAGGACGGGAGACTTTATGGCCAGAGTATCTACCTGGAGTTGTCCTGGCCTACAACACAAGGATCCACAGCAGCACCGGCGTGACCCCCTTTCTCGCTTTCCAGGGTAGAGAGGCTACTCTACCCGCGGATTTAATTTTGCGGTTACCAAACCCCGACAATGATAAGGATATTCCCACAGCCGTGAGAAATTTATTGGACAGATACACGACCATGTATGAAGCCATGGCAAAGAATCAAGCAAGCACCATTTGAAGAAATGCTTTGCAGTACCACAGCAATCGCGAATTTAGAGTAGGCGATAAAGTTTTTTATTTGGCACCCAACCATGGCAAAGCGAAGAAGAAGATGACCAAACATTGGAGTGGGCCATACTTAATTACCGAGAAGTGTGCCGACGTTTTATACAAAATTCAGACAATACCAGCGGGAGAAAAGGAGGACTTGGTTGTGCATGTTGGTCGGTTAAAACCATATTACCCCCCAGCAATGACAGACGGAGACCCAACTTCTCCCCCAGAACCATTTGAAGAAGACGGAGATGAGGCAGGGGAGCAAATTCCCTTGAATCCAGAAAAGCAGGCGAAGCCGCCTAATCCAAGAGTTGATTTCTCAAATGGGGATGACAGCGATGAAGAGGAAGGACCCCCCAATAGACCGGGAGGAGCACCACCACCACCGCCCAACATTGACCCCCTCAACCTTCCCCTACCAGACACACCACCACCCAGATCACCAACGATGCAGCGCACACCGCGCATAGAGCAGAGTGAGAAGAGAGGGAGGGAGAGAGATCAATCTTGCGAACCGTCCGGTTCGGGCATTCAACGGAGAGATGCCAAGCGAACCCCCGATAGAGAGAGAAGCCCGAGAAGAAGCTCGCCCCCGCAGACACCGCGCCGAGATAGAGAGCGCGAGCGAGCTACATACACATACCCTTCCGCACCCCGGGTAGAGAAGCGCGCTCTGAGCGACAATGAGGAGCGTACACGGACTCACCCGAAAAAGGGGAGAGGGCTAAATCCGGAGGAAAGAAACAGAGGAGTGGGACACTTTGGCAACAACAAGTGGAAGAGAGCAAAGAGGTGCTAGACAGCTCGGACGAGGATATGGACCCGCCTGCAGTGGCAACACTTGCGCGGACAATCAGAATCCCCGTCAAACGCGGAGCAAAGTTGCCATACAAGGGCACGAGAGAAAGTGCGGGCCATGACATATACTGCCCCGCCCACACAATCCTTCCCCCTGGACAGCAGACTTGCGTCCCTCTCAAGCTACACACCCGTGTACCCCCCGGATATTTTCTTAAGTTATTCGGCCGTTCAAGCATAGAACGGGAAGGAGTAATTCTACTGGCAGGATTAGTGGACAGCGACTACACCGGCGAGATACAAGCAGTCTTTTGGAACTTGAGTACCAAAGCAGTGGAGTTCAACAAGAATCAACGAGTGTGTCAAGCGGTGATCCTAGAGACTCGCGAGGTGGAATTTTATCATGTCGATAATCTTCCTACCACTGATCGCGGTGCTAACGGCTTCGGTAGCACCAACTAGTGAGGCTTATTCACTAGACATTGTAGATTGCACAAACCCTTCGACCATCAAGAAATTCAACAAGGAAACAATATGCAGAGCAGAGGAACCTACAGAAGAAGTTCCAGTGAAGGAGCGCTACACAATTCTACAGAGGCCAACCCTGACTAAGGTATATGGATACTCCTGCGAAGTGAGGGTATCCCTATACCATTTTAAGTGTGGAGTTTGGGGCCATCTCAAGTTACAACAGGTACCCCAAACTATGAGACACAAGGAGATTACTGCAGAGAATTGCCGCCGCATGTCACTGGTTCAGGAATACCAAATTTCTGGCTACGGTGACCCGATCAAAGTAAAACTTAACCGCCCGACCTACGTTTCGGCAACTCTAGCCGGATCATTGAAGATGGAAGACGACAAGATCACCTGCATCGGGCAGACCATCCGCATGGGCGACACCATCCACTACAACACCCTGAAATTAGCTGAGTACCAGATTCTACTTAAAGAAGAAACTTTCCTGGTTAGCAACAACAAGGTAGAGAGTGAGACTGACCATTTATCTCTACCATGTCCATATCATAAAGGGGAGTGCATCACTGGCGCCGCGACGTTCGTCTGGAACATCAACGACAGCTCCTGCACTCTACAGATGGTCAACACCATCAATCCCCTCACCACCATGGACACATACCTAGTGGACCACCAGCAGCAAGTTTTACTCAACACCACAGGTGCAATGAAGCTAATGCATTGCCCCTTTAATGTCCTCACCACGGACCACGACGGGATCTACCTGGGCAAGACCAGCGACCTCAGCAGACTCGCCACCATCGACCCCGGACAGATAGATGTGAACCTTCAAGCTGCAGTACATTTGAATTATTTAGCCTACAGTATGTGCCAAACCTTCAGTCAGCTAGATGTAACACTACGGAAGACCATATGCGAGACCCATTACCATGGAAAGTCAGACCAACCAGTGCTGCTACATGAGCAGACTTACGGACTCTTGAAGGGAGACCTGTTGATGACCTTCCAGTGCACCAAGAGGACTCAGAAGATCAAGGACGACGTCAATTGCTATCAAGATATACCTTTGGATCCTGATGGCTATGCAGATGCTGCAACTAAACATTATAAGTTGCATTCTACAAGGGTAACGTGTTCCGCGACTTTCCCCTTAACCGTTAAGTCCAAGGAAGGCTGGGTTCAGCTGACCCCCGCCATCATCAAGACTCCGGCCCCCATGGAGATGACCATCGACACCCCTCTAGTTAACTGGACGGATTACAGCCATGGAGGAATCTACACGGAAAGAGAGAGAGCTGAATGGTTACACACCCTTACCTTCCCCTCCTACACCGAGGCAAGCCTGAAAGAGATCACCTACGGACTCTGCATTGGAGACGGAAATTGTAACCAACTTTCTACCAACAACCTACCCCTGTACACCCTTGATAATCTAGTGCCTGACATGGAACGCGAAATCGACTTATGGAGCAGCGTCAAGAGCTGGCTCCATGAATACGGCGATCTAATGGCATTCGCATGCCTGGTCATCCTAGGGCTAAAATTTATTACTGATCTGATATGCATCATCCTCACATTTTTACGTGTAGGACCTGGAGCCGCCATCGCCTTAGTTGCCCACCTTTATCTTTATAACAAGCATTCCTACCAGAAGCTTATGAGAAAGAAGAAGGCCAATACCAGGACTGAGAGGCAAGAACCTACGACATCAGCAGAGACAACATCGCTATTGCCAACGACATCAACCCCGAAGATACAGATGACAGAGATACAGCCCATCATTCTAGATCCTGCATCCTTGCCATCATACAACACTGCGACTAAATCATCTAGGCTATCAACCTTAATACCATGACAGAATAATAGGTAATATTGGCCGACTAGTCTATTGTCTTTGCCAATTTGAGCGTTATGTTATCTGGCATGTCTGTCTAGCCAGATAAAAAGGGGAGAAAATGTAGTGGGTCTTACTTGAGATACTTGTAAATTAAGCAGAATGACATTTTCGTGATCCTAAACGAGTGGACAGATTTTTATGAAATTAACACCATTTTAAAGCATTTATTTTTCTCTTTTGATTTTACTTTTATTTGAATTTTTAAGCCCACAAATGACGGATCTCGAGTTTTTAATTATGTAACATTTGTACTTATTATATTCTGTTAAAATCTTATAATATCTCATATGAGGCCATATTTTTCCAAGAAATCAATATACATATAATGCTGCGCATTAATATGTATATTTGACCTTTTTATAATCTACGCGTGTAGGTTTTAGGCGATATTTAACTTATGTACTTTTATAGAGAAAGGCTCCAGTTATCCAGGGATTTGGCATCCTCAATGCATCACGGAGATTTCCCCGGCACAACTGAACGTGACTAAACGGGAAACTCAACATACACTCCGGCCTGCTGATATATCCTGTGCAGACCTACGTGTATCCCTAGCCATCCCTGTATGATCAGCAACGCCCCCTCAATACTCTCTGTAATTTTCCTATATGTATAATATTATAATATGTATTCATTATTTTGTGTAAACTATACTTGTCTATTGAAAATACATCAGTTCCGCACAAACAGTTGTTAGTAGAGTATCACTCTTATTTTTATGCAGCTATCTCTAGCTGCCATTAATTATCCAGAAACTTATAAATCCCCTGTGGGTACTTGCGTGCAGTTTTGTTCTTTAACTTATCGGAGACGTACAAACGAAGGGAACGAATTGCTTCGCTCTTGAACCGCTTCAGCCACAACGTTACCAACTCAACGTGAAGTGCCGCCACACCGCTCGAGGCGGGCTTTATTGGTTTTTAAAAAGATAGTAAGAACGTCCGATCCGTTACAAAGGGTATAAAAAGCCAGTGTACATCAGAATCTTTAGTAGTAACTAATTATTTGTCTTTTAAAGGGCAAATATAGGTTGAATATGATATGGGCTCAAAATTTAGGTGCAATTCTATACTTTTAGAATATCTATGCCAAATTTAAAAATTTAAAAAAATCCTTAAGTACATATTGCAATGGGATGAGATGGACAACAACCTGCCAAATGGTTCATCCTGCACTGTACATCAAGAACCTGCTGAGCTGTACCAGGAGGGTTCTACAAAGCTGGGGAGATAAACAGATAGATGTCAGACTAAAAGTTGTCCCTGGTCCTCCAGGTTGGGGGTTGGTTGTGGGCCTAACTAGACAACACCATAAGAACAAAATTGTTAAAGAAACTACTAGAGAATCCAAAAATAAAAACCAGGGAGATAATGCAATGCAAGGTCAGGTTATATCTGACAATATGATGACTGGTGGCCAAACCCGTAAGGAAGCCAACAGACTGAGGGCAGGAGTGTTAAATCCAAAACATAACATCAGATTCAGAAATTGGAATGTCCGAACCATGTATGAAACATCCAATTCAGCTCAGGTTATTAAGGAAACAGATAGGTACAATATTTCAATTCTTGGGATAGCTGTAGCTCAATGGACTGGCCATGGACTTCAGAAAACAGATACAGAGCACACAATTCTTTACTCTGGTAACCAACATCATCACATACACGGAGTTGCAATCATCATAAACAAAGAGGCCTAAAAGGCTTTAATAAAATGGGAACCAATTTCTGACAGAATAATTACGGCAATATTTGATTCTAAATACTGCAAAGCTACATTTTTCCAAGTGTATGCACCCACAAATGATAAGGACGATGAAATTAAAGAGGAGTTCTACAATCTTCTTTCCAGTGAACTTCATAAAATTCCTAAACATGACCCGCTAATGGTCAATGGTGACTTTAATGCCAAAGTTGGCAAAGACAGAAGAGGCTATAAAGATGCACTAGGTACTGAAGGAATCGGCGACAGGAATGACAATGGTAACAGACTCCTAGAGTGATGCATTAACAATGAGCTAGTTGTAATGGGAACACAATTTCAACACAAAGATATCCACAAACTAATCTGGAAATCTCCAGATGGGCGCACTAGGAATATGATTAATCATACTCTAGTAAACAGAAAGTGGATATAGTCAGTAAGGGATACTAGAATCTTTAGAGGTGCAGATGTTGGCAGTGGCCATAATCTTGTTATCTGTACTATTAAACTTTGTCTGAAAGCAGCCAAAAAACAAGAAGAATCTCTAAAAAAAGTTTACAATACAGATAAACTGAAGGACTAGCAGACAAAACAGATTCAGAATCTTAGAAGATTTAGAGGAGGAAGAGAATAAAGTGGAGGCAACCTGGAATAGAATCAAACTTAACTACAACAGAACTGCTGAGGAAATATTGGGCTTTAGAAAGAAAGACAGAAAATAGTGGATATCTGACCAAACATGGGAAAAAATAGAATGCAGAAAGAAGATAAAGGCAAAACTAAATTCTGCAAAATCTGAGAGGCTGATAGAAAGACTTAGAGCTGAGTATGCTTCTAAGGATAAAGAGATGAGTGCTAGAGTTGACAAACAGAAATACGTTGAAGGATTGGCAGAAGAAGCTCAAGAAGCATCAGAAAGAGGTGACTTGAGAAGAATGTATAAGATAACAAAACAATTAAGTGGCAAGAACCATAATACTAGTCAAGTTGTCAAAGATAAAGATTGCAAACCCTTAACATCAGTTGTTAAATTGTGATAAAGTAGTTTTAATTTAATAAATAGATAAATAAGTTAAAAGTAATATTTCTACTTGAAAATTACTGGGTTGCTGTAATAGGGAGGGAGAGGACACCATACTTTTATAAAATGGTAGTTTCATAATTCAATTTCTTATATTAGTGATCGATCGATGCTGGTACTTGTTGTAGTTAAATTAATTTTTTATTCATTGTTTTTTTAATTTCTTTTTAAAGCCTACACTTGGTAAGCAAATTTTGAATTATGAATAAGATTTCTAGATAGAAAAATATTTCATAAACAAATAATTTTTTTTTAAATCGATTAACTCTTAAGTCAACGGATAAGTTCAGAAATTGTATGAAAAACTTTTAGCCTACATTGGCGACAAAGCCCCAGTAGGTACAATGTTTTAAGCAAAGCATCTAGATAATTAAGCCCTAAAGTACGTTTTGAAATAGTATAAAAATCGCCCGATAGGTATGTTGTTAAAAATTATAGCTTAACAGTATTAACAATTTCTATAATTTTAGAATATTTTTGAATAAAAATTTTCCTATCAATTTATTTTATACCCATTAATAAATTAGATATGGAAGGCAGGGGGGGGAGTGAGTAGGAGAGGGGGATATACTTTACAAGACATTTAAATAAGTTAATGGGGAGTTAAAATATCTTTATTTAAAATTATTTTTGTCGCTGGGGTCTTATATATTAGGTCTCTCTCACAGCGGTGCTATATGTACCCTGTTTGCGCGTAAGTTAAGCTTATTTGACCTAATTTTTTACTTCTTTAAAGGAAGCCTGCAAGAAATACCACGCTTTAACTGCTGAAAGACTGCCACAAGTTGACCTAATTCCCTAAATTTAAAGCCTTCAGCTTCTATAACAAAAAAGTTCTAGGCATTTTAAAATGACATTTTATGTACAATGAAAATTTTGAAAAAATTACAGTGCTAATGTTAGAAATTTTGAAATTAAACTACGTGGCCTAGAAACAAAATTATAAGCTTATTTTTGTCATAAATTTAGGCAACCAGTAACTAATTATATTTTTACAATAAAAAAAACCCATTTTTATAGTCAAAATCATTAAAAAAAATTAAGTTTAACTTGCGTTGTACGGAATGTACTGTAGCCAACCAGAAGGCTGAATCAGCTAAGCAACCAATCACAGCTGAGTTTCCCCCTTTGCTTCCGCTATGATTTTCGTTTAAAATGCAATTTAAATCGAATTTTTTTCATGGATTTTGACTATGAGATGTGATGTTTTTATTGTAAAAATGTAATCAGTTACCTGCAATTTAAGTTTCTGACAAAGATAAAGTCATAATTTTGTGTCTAGGCGATGTAATTTAATATTGTTTTTTCTTTTATAAGCATTGGAAATCTTTGAAAATTTTCATTGTACATAAATGCTATTTTGAAATGCCTAGAACTTTTTTGTTATTGAAGCTGAAGGCTTAAATTTGGGGTATTGGGTCTACTTGTGGCAGTCTTTTAGCAGTTAAAGCGTGGTATTTCTTGCAGGCGTCCTTTAATATCCTTAAAAGTAACAGGATATATGTCTGTGTGTTTGTGTACTGAAGGATCTTGCTAAATACTGAACTGTTATGGTTCTCCTTTACAGTGTAGCTACTTATAGGTTTTGGAAGGTTTGTTACTATATTCAAGGAAGGTATTACCACCCTCCTGATAGAATTCGCCTCTATAAAAAAAATTCCTACCCCCCCCCCCCCTTAAAAAAAACATTTTAAATTTTTTCTGTTTACAATTACAATTAAAAGGTGGAGGGGGGGTGTCGGTATTTTAAGATAGTTTAGCAAACCCCCCCCCCCCTTAAACCACTTTCCCTTTTTTTCCATTCCTCCTTCCCTTTTTCCCTTTTCCCCAAACTTACATCTGAAAAAAATCTGGCAACTATGCTCTCTTGGCAATAGCCAATATTCGTATTTATTATGATAAAAGATTTATAAAAAAATCTTTGACTGAAGAAAAACAATTTGGTGTTGAAGAGATTTTTCGTGAGGACATACCTAATGTTTTAAATTAACACTAGCAGCTATACCCCCTAGCATCTAGGGGTCTAGAAAATAGCCTAAAACTAAAAAAGACTTAAATCCTAAAATAAAATTGCCTGAAACCATCAAAGGGCCCATGTGACACTTATCTAAAATAGCGAACCCAATCGGTTCAACAGTTCTTGAGTTCTTAAGCTTCAGACAATAGGACATAATCAACTCTGCATTTTAACAGGCGGAACTAAAGTTAGGTATTAACAAGGATGACATCCAGAAGTAGCAAAGCACAAACAAATCATGGTTAAGAAATTGGAAAAGGAGATTTTAAAAACATTTGTTCAAATCAATCATAGATATTTGATGAAAAATTATGAAACCTCTCTCAAGTATTTTCTGGGTTTTTGGTTTATGACTGACAGACTGACTGTTAAAAGTAAATTACTTTTGGGATGCTCTGAATAACGGGGTATTATTAATTTATTATCAACAACAAAATTTGGACATCAGACTTGAAATACCGGGAAATGCATAAAATATAAACATTACCAAAAAACTTTTTTCAAAATATCTCGTTCCTAGCTTTAGAAATGCTGAAAAAAAAACACCATTGTTTAGAGTTTATTGAGAATTGTCCAATTTGTAGAAGTTTTTTTATATTTTTTGTGATTTTCTCAGACTATGAACGAGATATTTTGAAATGTACAAAAGTTCCTGATTCTACTCCTCAAGGTCTTTCCTGGGAGCACCATGAAGCCATAGTTTTGATGCAATGAATTTTTGACCTTCATAAGTGGGGGCCTTAAAATTTCAAAGTGCTTTTACCTTCGCAATTTTGCAATTTTGCAATTTTGCATTGGGCATTGTTCTTGCATAAATCAACCATATTTTGGTTAGGGACCAAAATCTTAATAAAAATGTTCAAATCCGGGACAGGCTAATGTAGAGTTGAAACTTGTATGCAATTTTAACTTTGGAAAATTACTTGCTACACCTTCATATATTATAATCGGGGCTGCCCCTATTTTTTTGGTTAATTTCATGTTTATATCAACACACTAGAATTGAAATTTTGTAAAAATCTTTAAAATTGGTAAGGTACAAAAGCCTTAAAAAGCACTAAAAACAGGTCTTTTTAGAGATTTTAAAAACTTGTACCATCACAATTTTTTGCATTACAGAAGAAATATTTTGCATAGGTCATTTTTTGGCTTAAATCAACCATATTTTGGCTGGGGGCAAAAATTTTAACAAAATTTTTCAGATCCGGGAAAGGCTAATACACATAATGTAAAAAACAAACGTTTCATTTATTTATATTCTGGTATTCAAAATTAAAGGTGTTCTATAAAGCTTAAAAGGGGCTAAAATTTCCCAAAACAATTAAATAAACTATACATTACCTAATTCCATATTTCTAGCTTCTAATTCAGTTATAGTAGTATCATCAGGGGTTGTATCAAGTTCATCTAGTGTTGTGTCTTCAGGATTAGAAACCTCAGTTATTTCCTATAAACAAACATATTTTGATTGATCCTTGTGTATCAGATGTGTGTCTGTGTGTGTACCACTCCCCTAAGAGAAATCACCTCTAGATTACAGGAACCCTGCAAGAAATATCTCGCTTTAACTGCTTAAAGCCTGCCATAAGTAGACCTAATAAAATTTGAAGCCTTCAGCTTCAATAACAAAAAAGTTACAGACATATCAAAAGGATTCTTTTAGTACAATGAAAATTTTGAAACACTTTCATTGTACTAAAAGAAAATTTCAATATTAAATTACGTCGTCTGGAAGCAAAATTAAAAGCTTATCTTTGTCAGAAACTTAGACTACAAGTAAATGATATCATTTTTTCAATAAAAACACCCCTTTTTATAGTCAAAATGTCTTTTAAAGATTCGGTTTAAATTGATTTTAAAAGCGTAAAATCATAGCAGGAAAAAAATTTAACTGATGTAAGTAATACAGATGCTCAGCTGTGATTGATTGCTCAGCGGACTTAGCGCAGACTCAGGCTTCTGATTGGCTGGAAATCCTAGAGGCTGGCATGCTCACGCTACACACCCTGCCTTAACCATTTAAAGAATAAAAAAACGGACAATGCAGCATTTACAAAGGACCAAGAGACAAGTAGAATTTTTTTAATGATTTTGACTATAAAGAAGAGTGTTTTTATTGTAAAAATGTTATCAGTTACTGGCATCCTAAGTTTCTGCCGAAAAATAAGCTTATAATTTTCTTTCTGGGCAACCTATTTTATTAATGAAAATTTTATTATTTGCAATGAAAAACTTTCAAAATTTTCATTGTACTAAAAGTATAATTTTGAAATGTCTATAACTTTTTTGTTTTTGAAGCTGGAGGCTTCAAATTTGGGGTATTTGGTCTACTCGTGGCAGTCTGTCAGCAGTTAAAGCGGTATATTTCTTTCATGGTTCCTTTTAATAATTTCCGAAAATTTCTTTTTTCTTTAAAAAAACTAAAATTGAATGTGGTGGGGGTGACTTCAAACCTTATATGCCCCTAGAAGCCTCTAGGGGTGTAGCCATTAATTATCATTAAAGTACCTGTACAGGGGCACAAGATATAATTGGATACACAATTAACAGCAGGAAGACCTTAAAAAAAGATTAATATATTTTAGATTGTTAAATATCTTCCAGTTAGGCTTCAAAACTGAGGTGAATTCTTAAAAAACTTTTCGGCTCACTGCATCATTAAAATCAGTGAAGCTGGCTAAATATTTAGAGGGAAAATTTTACCTCACTATTTTAGTAAGGCAGTGAGCCAAAAAGTTTTTTTCGCCTCTGATAATCATGCAGGATTAGACTAAGTTGTTACCCATACTGAAAAATCATGTTTAGCATAGTATTATAGATAATTTTCTATGAATGATAAAATAAAAATTATGATATATTATTAATTCTGGTTTTGTAAGCCCAGGTCTTCAACCCTGCTGGGCTAAAAAAAACTGGTTTTAATATTTTTTTTTTTTACTTTTAATATCACAGAAATCTCCCCAAAATAACAAAATAAATTCTAAAATTTAATGTATGTAAATAATCAAAAATTTCTTTTTAGACTAAATAATCATACATTGTGTTTAAAAAAAAATAAAAACAAGGATGCCACATCCATAAAAGCAAAGCTCTGAAACTGTAGGACAAATAACATTGTACAGGGTGTTTCAAGAGAAATGTCTTTTTTAAATACTTAATAATGCATAGAAAATAAAACAATTTTATAAAATGTTTTATATATTTGGAAAACCTGTTCTGGTACATTTATGTTTCAAATATTTAAAAATGATTATTTTAACAAATTATGTCTTACAAACCGGTTTTTGCGAAGGCCTTATTTTTGAAATTTATGGATTTAAAGGTTGTGCAAAAAATGTGCATATCTTTAAAATTAAAATTGTGCGGCTTGTGTTAATTATAGAAAGATGTTATGCATACTGTTAGAATCGTCATAGGCTCTAGTTTTTGGATATACAATCCTGTGCTACGTACAGTATAGGAGCTACGTGGTAATATGTTACAACTTTCTAAAAACTTTCAACCTTTTTAAGGCATAATATGATGAAATAATCATTTTTAAATATTTGAAACGTAAATGCAGCTATTCCAAATATATACAGCATTTAATATAACTGTTTCATTTTCTATGCATAATAAAGTTTTTAAAAATACATTTCTCTTGAAACACCATGTAGATTGTCAAAACTGAATAAGCAGAATATAAATAAACTGTACAAAATTGCAAGTAAATTTGTTGCAAACTGCTTAAATACATAATACTGTTTAAGGACACACTCACATTTTAAGTATTTGATTAAAGAGATGTTTTGCTTTTACCTTATCTTAATAGGAATCAGCATTCAAAGAATCAATTAAATAGGATAATTATATCACATAAAAATTTGTGTCAAAAAGCAACATGTTTTACATGTAAGTGTGGTATCCGCCGAGGATAAATGGCAGACACCGGAGTTCAATTAGATTACGGCAGTGTGACAGACGTGGACACCTTACTATAGAGAAGCTACGCTTCTCTAGCTTTCACTAGATAATGATCAACATCTATTTTAGTTGTCACTTTATTGAAGGTTGAGAAGATACTGAAGCTATATACAACAAACAATAATTACAATGGATAGGAATAAATAATCATAACATAAAAGCATAAATAATACATATACAATGGTCAGTTTGGGCAATAATGATCCCCCATCCCTGAAAAGGGTGGGGGAGAATTAAGAATACAGTTAACCATAATAAACATGACAGATTTAATCATTAATTCTAAGCGTAGGGAGGGGGTCACTAGACCCCTTCCCCCAGGACTCGGGGGAGGGCCATTGACCCTCCACCGAACCCCAGATCAGGGGTGCCATAGGCGTGGCTCACGGTTGCCGAATACCACAACTCTCCCCTCGGAAGGCTGGGAGGTGGTTTCCCTACCAGACTTCCGACAGTGGTTGAGGCCTTCGGTCCGCTCCTTAGGGTTAAAATATATACAAATGATAATGATTCAATGGAATCCTAGTGGTGAGTATCTTCTTAGGGTTGATGGGCTCCCAATGTGGGATAGAAGGCAGAGGCTGGCTTGGATTGGACACGTTGGTCGGCGCCGGCAGGTATCAGGTTTGCTGGTGGCACAGTGGTTGCTGGAACAGGCAGCAGTGGGGCCTGCTGGTTGTTGTTGGCAGCGGCTGGGGCACTGGCTGCCAGGTTGATCGTCTGAGCAGCGGCCTGTCCTCCTGAGGGGCCGCGGGGTCTGCCAGAGGGCGGTCCTGGCCTACCTGGGCGGTCATGCCCGCTGTCAGTTGATTTCATAGACACCATTTCCTCGGCTGCTTCCCTGCCGATGGGAATGGCATCCCAGTCCACTGAAAAGTCCCGGGACTTGGCATGGTTGAGCCTGGCTCTAGCCAGCGCTTTCCTATATAAAGCTGGATGGTACAGGAACACTTGTGATATCGCATTCAGGGCTGCCCGGACTCCTCCCTGTGCTGCTGCCAGGGAAATGATGGTTAGGT
The DNA here is from genome assembly GCF_053477335.1 of Acartia tonsa. NCBI lineage: Eukaryota > Metazoa > Arthropoda > Copepoda > Calanoida > Acartiidae > Acartia > Acartia tonsa. Next base: position 17,091,803 of record NC_137274.1, read on the forward strand.
CCCCCAGCAGTTTGAGGATCAACAACAGCAAGCACAGTATGGCTGCGCCATCTCCCCACTCGTGGATGGCTTGTCTAAATCCTGCCCAGACATCCAGGGCTGCCTCTCCTTCCTCCGCCAGTCGGTCAATGTTGTAGGACACTATCCCATGGTCTCCTGTGGCCGAACAGCTGCCTTGCTGAACGCAGGAGCCATAGGATAGGCCGGTCAGCATGGCACTCTTGTATGCTGGGAACGCCAGCAGTTGTTGCCAGTCGTTCAACTCAGCCTGCGAATACAAGCCACCTGAACTGAAGTCATCTAAGGGTTCTGTCAACAACTGCTTAGGCGTATCCAGCGGGGGTGGCCTCTTCTTGGGAGCAGGGGTTAACTCTATCCAGCCTTCCTCCGCGTGCACAGTCAGGGGGTAGGTGGAGGAGCAGGGAATCTTGGTGGCGTGCTCACTGTATACCCGTGTCACAGCGTCTACAAAACCTGTGGGCTCTACTGGCACTTTGTCCCAACACTCCTTGTGTTCGCGGACAACGTACTTGTGCCTTTGGCAGGTCAGCTGCAGCAGGATGTCTCCCCTCAGTACCGAGAACATGCTCCCCTGGACACGCACCGGGTGGGCCGGGTCTAGTTGCTGGAGCTTCCAGCAGTTGGCCGCTACTTCTTCTGCTGCGGTGCTTTTCATGCGCGTTTCCAGGGTAAACCCAATATAACCTGCATGTATCTGTGCTTGAAGGGGAACGTCAACATCCCTGGCCGACACTCTGGGCAGCGCAGCCGCGGCTGGGTCAGCTGCCACGAACAACGCTGGATGGTTTGTGGCATGGGCCTCGAAGTCGCAGTTCACAATCGAGGTGGGGTTGGTCATGTTGATGAAAAACTGGGCCTGATGGTCAACCAGATATGCATCCATCTCCAGGCTGGGCTGGAGGCTGCGGATCAGCCTCAAGGGGCAATCTCTTCCCAGGTGGTCCCACACGTAGGTTGCTTCCCCAGTGATGCAGGACAGCTCAGAATGGGGACACTCTAGGGTCAGGTGGTCAGACTGGGACTCCACCCGTCCATCCTCCACCACATAGGTCTCCTCCTTGACCAGCAGCCGCCGCTCCTGGAGCACTAATTCGTTGCGGTATAGCTGGCCCTCAAAGTGGACGTCCTCCCCCTCGCAACCCACCCCCTCGGGGCTGTTGACGAGGGCGCCCACCATGTCGATGGTGAAGAACAGGGGGTGGTTCAGCTGGAACGTCAGTGGCTGGGTCTTGCCTGGCAACGTGTAGACTCGGTTCCTGGCCAGGTCTCGGCACGCTTCTGGGTCTATCTTGGTTGGCCTCATGAGGGTGGGGACCGAGGTCACCTTGAGGTGACCCCATACCCCACACCTGAATGTCCACTGGGACACGGTGAGCTGACAGCTGTACCCAGTGGTTTCCCTCACCTTGACTTGCTGCAGGACGTGCACTTCATGGCCCAGGGGCACCTCCTGGTGTAGGGGCTCCGTGTTACACATCTTTTCTTTATTGTAAGACGTGACATGGGTGGGGTTGGCACAGTCCCACCCCACCAGGACGTAGCTGGTTGTAGGCCACACGGCTGCCAGCAGGAGGCCCCACAGGACCATCCACCAATGGGAGAGGCTTCCAGGTAACCATCTTCCTCGTACACGCAGCTGGGGATCTTCAGCTCTGGTCACGGCTGCTTCTTGGGACTGGACACGGCTGGGCTGCTCCTGGCTAGATACAAATTTCCATTGAGCGTTATCTGTATGCGGCCGAGGCACCCCGATACCCTCCCCAATGACAGACTGGCAAGCGACTGGCACTTGCCTGGGTGTCGGCTCCCCTAGCCCTAAGTGCTCCCTTCCCTTGTCCAAAGCATGCCCAGTGGCATGGGGCTGAAGTGCATGTGGCACAGGCTCGCCCTTACTCACTGCCCTCCCCTGCCCTAGGAACTCAGGTGCATGTGGCACAGGCAAGTCCTTATTTTCCCAAATTTCAATCTCCCCAGCCTCAGGTGCAGGGGGCACAGGCAAGGCTGGGTGTTTACAATATTTTGGATACAACACATTTAACAAATTCAACTTATCCTGATGTTGAGCAGCTGGGTTCCCTTGGCTGGCAGGGGGCTCTGGATGGTATGTAGCTGGGCTCTCCCTGCAGGCTGGTGGCGCTGGCTGGCATGTAGCTGGGCTCTCCCTGCAGGCTGGTGGCGCTGGCTGACTGGGGGTGACGGGTGTCACCCCTTCCTCTGGGACCGCTGGCTCGTTCCAGGACTCAGGTCTCTCGGTGGCGGCGACGGTTGTCGCCCCAGGCATCAGGTTGGAGGCTGGCTCGTTCCAGGATCCAGGTATCTCGGTGGCGGCGACGGTTGTCGCCCCAGACACCAGGTGGGAGGCGCTGGATAGCACCGCCCCATCATCCCAGGTGGCGACGCCGGGTGGCGTCCCATACATTGATGCAGAGGTGCTGGCTAGCACCTCCTGCCTCTCTCGTTCGGCGGCTGCCAGGACCTCCCCATACACCGTCTCAGGGACGCTGGGCAGCGCCCCTCCACTCTTGCTGGGCAGGCTCAGTCGGGCAGGTTCCATCATGTTGAGGCTAAAAGGCTGGGGCCTCAGCACCTCTGGCTCGGCTATGTTGTTGGGCTGTATCAGCTCTGGCCCCAGATGGTTAAGACTGAAGCCTAGGCCAACCCGGTTGGGTTCAGCCGCGCCGCCCAGTACGTTGATCCTAGCTGGGACAGTCCCAAACTGCGGCATCCCATCGGCTCGGTCCGCAGCTCTGGGGGCGGCTGCTTGCTGTGGTGGTGCTGGGGGCGCGCTCCCTTCCATATGGGCCACTCTGCTGGGCTTCCCTGGAGGGGCACCCTTGTCGGCGGTGCACCTGCGGCTGGCTACCTGGGACCAGTCAGCTCTACAATCGGCCGCCGTGTGACCGTCATAGTGGCAACGCTCACACTTGGCAGAACGGTCACGGCGTGGCTGGGTGCGTCTCTCCTCTAGGCTAACTTCCACAGGCGTTGGGCAGTCTCGAGCTCGGTGGCCTCTCCCCTGGCAGCGGTAGCAGCGGCCTGGAACCTTGTCATCTGGAGCGACCTTCCCCATCTGGTGGAGACCCGGAGCCAAGGAGCCAATCTCCATTGGCTCCGACTCGTCATATTGGGGCAACTGGATGCAGGCAGATCCAGTCAGCCCGTCGGTTGAGTCCACTAAGCACACACCTTCCTTCAGCTGCTTAGTAACCATGGTCACGGTGAACATGGCCTTACGAGTGTACTCAGGTACACTCGTAATTTCATGGTTCATCATGAGGCGTTTTACATTGGCGTTACGAATTCCACGATTTAATTCGTCCACCAACAATTCAAGGTCCTCATGGTTGTAGGCGTCCCTATACAAGGCGCACTTAGTTGATATGTACGCTTGTATAGGTTCTGTCGAGTGTTGCTTGTAATCCCTAAACGCTTGTTTAAGCGTTTGGGATTCAAAAGCAGGGCGAAATAGCAATTCACACTCGGTCTTGACCTGTTCGTAGGTCAAGGCTTGGCCTGCCTCACCAAACAGATGGGACGCCATTTCCGCCGCTTGCCCTACCAGTGACAGTAGTAAGGCGTTGCGGCGGTTGAGGGAATCATGAGGTGGCACGCGGTAAGCCGCCCATGACATCTCAAGTCTGCGGATATGTGCCGACCAGGATTGCTTGGGCGGCCCTCTAAACTCCGGCAGATTGCTCAGCATCAGCTTGCGGTACTCGACTGGGGCCGGCTGAGGGTCATCCTGGAGCCATCCTGGGGCTTGGTCACCTCCTGGGGCTTGATGCTGGTCCATTGGGTCAACGGTGAAACGGCGGGCACAAAGTTATACAGTACTAAAATGAATGGTTTGTCACTTGAGGCTTCCTAGCCTAACAACCAACACTGTTTGTATCACTAGGTTGGGAGTTTAGTTGCAAAGATATAATTTAGCTGTACTTATCACTAGTTAGGTGTTGGGGTTGTAGGGTAGGCTGGTAGAGGTAGATAGATGTTGAGGGTCTGAACTGCTGTCAGGAACTGATTGGGTTTTCCTTTATCACACTAGAGCTAGAAGGAAAGAAACTTGCAATTCTTTATTTGCTAAAAATACCCCTGTTAAATGCTATGGAGTAGCTCCGCTCCGGTGTGAGTGTGTGTGTGTGTGTGTGTGTGTGCGTGGAATCTCCTGTCCTTGTAACGCGCGTCCGCGCCGTCAAATCCGCGCACACGGGGAAAACGCGCTCTCACCCCTCAACTCGCTCTCTCATTGGTCCGCTTCGTCCGTTGGATTTATGATATTTTCCGCACTCTGTTGCGCTACCCGTGAATGGCGCTCTGTGTGTCCGATCGCTAGCCCCACACTACAGACGGACTTAGTCTAGTGGGGGTAGGAAGGGGGAAGCGCGTGAGGGGACGGGGGTAACTCCGTCCGTTCCCCCTGTGAGGGAGGGGGGTAACTGTGTGCTGGTGTAATAGGGCCTTTTCTTCTTAATCCTAGGCTTATCTATTATATCACCCTGATTGTATTTGCCTTCAATGGAGAGGGGCCCCTCCCTTTCCCTTGGAATAAGGGGTGTATTGTTGTTGTGCTGTGGGCTTGAGATTGTTTTGATTGTATATCAGGGTCTTTATTACATTACATCTAGCTTCTATTTTTGTCCTTATCACAATTGCATAACAGATTTGTTTACCAACTCTGTTCTATTTTTAGCTGTTATCACAATACACAATAATCCAAGCCTGTTCTATTCTTAGATTTATCACAACACAACAATTTGTTTGCCAAGCTTTGCTCATAAATCTATTGTTTGGCCATCACACTAGGGTGGTAATCCCTGCAAATGTGATATAATATCTGTTTTCTAGATGGGTGGCTGCGTTGTAGCTTCTCAGGATACTCGGAGTTGACGTAGTTTTTCTCTGTTCTGGTGCACTACACTCGTATGTTAGCTCGCAGCTTGCAGCTATGTGGCATGTTTCAGCCTATCGGCGGCAGGGAATGTCCCGTCCTGCTAGCGCCGCTGATCCAAATCCGGCTGATGGCGGCAGGGAATGTCCCGTCCTGCTAGCGCCACTGGTTCGGATCCTGCTATTTCTTGCAGTAAAGTTGGCCTATTTCCAGCCGTTTACACTTATTTGGCTTGTTTCAGCCGGTCCGCAGGCCTGTTTCAGCCCTTTTGGCGCTCAATTCTCCGTTAGATATCAGCGCTGCTCGCGGTTATTCGTCAAATTTCGCTGTCTCGCTTCCACAACTGCCGGATGCAGAGTTAAACTTTGCTGTCCAGGGTGGGTAATTCAGGTTGCTTGCGTCAGTTTTGCCAGATTCACTGCTGGGAGTACCTTAACCTCAGATGCGCGTCTGCTCTACACTTGTGGTTCGCCGTAATCTCACACAGCTGTCACCAAAATTGTGGTATCCGCCGAGGATAAATGGCAGACACCGGAGTTCAATTAGATTACGGCAGTGTGACAGACGTGGACACCTTACTATAGAGAAGCTACGCTTCTCTAGCTTTCACTAGATAATGATCAACATCTATTTTAGTTGTCACTTTATTGAAGGTTGAGAAGATACTGAAGCTATATACAACAAACAATAATTACAATGGATAGGAATAAATAATCATAACATAAAAGCATAAATAATACATATACAATGGTCAGTTTGGGCAATAATGATCCCCCATCCCTGAAAAGGGTGGGGGAGAATTAAGAATACAGTTAACCATAATAAACATGACAGATTTAATCATTAATTCTAAGCGTAGGGAGGGGGTCACTAGACCCCTTCCCCCAGGACTCGGGGGAGGGCCATTGACCCTCCACCGAACCCCAGATCAGGGGTGCCATAGGCGTGGCTCACGGTTGCCGAATACCACATAAGTACAGATTTTCTGGTAACAATTATAGAGTTGCTATGCTTTCTAAATTATGCCTAACTGTAACAGGAATCAACTTACAAAGTTTGAAATTGATTTGAGGGCATATTTAACATGTAAAAATTAATAAAAAGAGCTAACAGTCACAGATGGAAGGACTGACCCTAATTATAATACATCTTTGCTTTTAAAAAAAGATACACTAAAATAAAATCCTAATATTAAGCCTTTTGTTAAATTGATAGTCAGAAAAACCTCATGTTGCTCTATAGTCCTTATAATAGAGTAAAAGGATCTCTGTCTGTGTGTGTTTGTCTATCTGTACCAAAGGATCTCATTAACCGCCAAACTTATATGGTTCTCACATACAATGTAGCTTCTAATAGGTCCTGAGAAAATAAATTTTTTGGGAGCGTTCAACCACCCTCTCAAGAAAAATCACCTATGGAAAAAATACCCTACCCCCCCCCCCCGCCATTTAAAAAAAATATTTACTTTTTAAAATTAAATTAAAAAATGAGGAATGGTTGACTCCCCCCTTCTCCCTCCAACCCCAAGTGCTACTTAAAAGAATATATTGTTTAGTGCTTTACCTCTAAAAGTGTAGCCAATCACAGAACTCATTCTCCCCCCCCCCCCCTCCTCCAATTTTGTTCAGAAATGAAGTGTTTTTTTTTATATTTGATAGCAGCTGCTCTTTGATTTGTAATGTCTACCTGTCCGTCATATTTTTGGTAATAGCAACAAAAATAAATTTCTAGATTAGTATTTATCATCCTATTATGTTTCTTTAAAAATATCTTTAAATGTTTTTTGCTTCACTACGTTTGGATATTGTCATCCTAGTTTTGAAAAATTGAACAATAAACTTTCACATACACAGTTGAGTAGTTTCATGTTGACGTCTTCACTGGTAATATGCAACTAGGTAGTCAAGCTAGCACTACTGCGTAATAGATAGATAGATAGACAGTGAAGCTGGTACTACTGTGTGATAGATAGATAGACAGACAGTGAAGCTGGTACTACTGTGTGATAGATAGATAGGCAGTGAAGCTGGTACTACTGTGTGATAGATAGATAGATAGACAGTAAAGCTGGTACTACTGTGTGATAGATAGATAGGCAGTGAAGCTGGTACTACTGTGTGATAGATAGATAGACAGTAAAGCTGGTACTACTGTGTGATAGATAGATAGATAGATAGGCAGTGAAGCTGGTACTACTGTGTGATAGATAGATAAGTAAGACGAATGGTTAACGGACCCAACATGTAAAATCCTCAGAATGAAAAACTCAAGGCATCAAACTTTTAAATTTATTCAACGTTTCGAGGGCAAAACTGCCTTCATTATCAGGAACTAAACAAAAAAATAGCAATCAAAATTTATCAAAATATGCATTTTAAGTCAATTATTACTTAATGTATGTTTTATAGGCATTTTTATAGATAGATAGATAGATAGGCAGTGAAGCTGGTACTACTGCGTGATAGATAGATAGGCAGTCAAGCTGGTACTACTACGTAATAGATAGATAGATAGACAGTGAAGCTGGTACTACTGCGTAATAGATAGATAGATAGACAGTGAAGCTGGTACTACTGTGTGATAGATAGATAGATAGACAGTGAAGCTGGTACTACTGCATAATAGATAGATAGATAGACAGTGAAGCTGGTACTTCTGTGTCATAGATAGATAGATAGACAGACAGTGAAGCTGGTACTACTGTGTGATAGATAGATAGATAGATAGGCAGTCAAGCTGGTACTACTGTGTGATAGATAGATAGACAGTAAAGCTGGTACTACTGTGTGATAGATAGATAGATAGATAGGCAGTGAAGCTGGTACTACTGTGTGATAGATAGATAAGTAAGACGAATGGTTAACGGACCCAACATGTAAAATCCTCAGAATGAAAAACTCAAGGCATCAAACTTTTAAATTTATTCAACGTTTCGAGGGCAAAACTGCCTTCATTATCAGGAACTAAACAAAAAAATAGCAATCAAAATTTATCAAAATATGCATTTTAAGTCAATTATTACTTAATGTATGTTTTATAGGCATTTTTATAGATAGATAGATAGATAGGCAGTGAAGCTGGTACTACTGCGTGATAGATAGATAGGCAGTCAAGCTGGTACTACTACGTAATAGATAGATAGATAGACAGTGAAGCTGGTACTACTGCGTAATAGATAGATAGATAGACAGTGAAGCTGGTACTACTGTGTGATAGATAGATAGATAGACAGTGAAGCTGGTACTACTGTGTGATAGATAGATAGATAGACAGTGAAGCTGGTACTACTGCATAATAGATAGATAGATAGACAGTGAAGCTGGTACTTCTGTGTCATAGATAGATAGATAGACAGACAGTGAAGCTGGTACTACTGTGTGATAGATAGATAGATAGATAGGCAGTCAAGCTGGTACTACTGTGTGATAGATAGATAGATAGACAGTGAAGCTGGTACTACTGTGTGATAGATAGATAGATAGACAGTAAAGCTGGTACTACTGTGTGATAGATAGATAGACAGTGAAGCTGGTACTACTGTGTGATAGATAGATAGATAGACAGTAAAGCTGGTACTACTGTGTGATAGATAGATAGGCAGTGAAGCTGGTACTACTGTGTGATAGATAGATAGACAGTAAAGCTGGTACTACTGTGTGATAGATAGATAGACAGTGAAGCTGGTACTACTGTGTGATAGATAGATAGATAGACAGTAAAGCTGGTACTACTGTGTGATAGATAGATAGATAGACAGTAAAGCTGGTACTACTGTGTGATAGATAGATAGATAGACAGTGAAGCTGGTACTACTGTGTGATAGATAGATAGACAGTGAAGCTGCTACTATTGTGTGATAGATAGATAGATAGTTAGTAATGCTGGTACTACTGCGTAATAGATAGATAGATATGATCCAACAATCTATTACATGTCTTTTTAACATGGTTTTTATCTAGTGGAACTATATTGCAGCCCCAAATTTGTTTTGGGGGGAGTAAACACCACTTTACTCCCCCCCCTTAGACCCCCCCCCCCGCCGTGGATGCCCTGATGATATATTCACCTTTTATGACATGTGATATTGGGATAAAAATTACTAAGTCTATAATTTACATAAAACAAAAGCCTATTATCAAAATTTAAAAAAAAGTTTAAAAATCAAGAATAATCAAAATAAAAAGTTTTAACAGCATTCATGATCCCTTTATATGTGTAAGTTATGATAAAATAGAAATCCCAACTTATGCAATGGTTACTTTTACTTTCTCATTGTGGGCCCCAACAAAGGGATCTAGAGGGATAAGACAATGGCTCATAAATTGATGATACACAAAAAAATTACCACTTCTGTAAATTACGAATAGTTGTTTGGAAACTCAAATAAGTTAAGCAACTAATAAAAATTCAATAAAGGTCCCCAAAGTTGTTAGGTGAATAAAAAAGAAAAATATATATAAGGCTTTGGAGACAAGTGTAATAAACAACCAGATATCCCTTCCCTCCCTGCTCTCAAGCAGGTTTTATAATCAGTTCTTTTGTTTACCAGATCATCAGAGAGAGGAGGGACAATGGGCTGTTACCAAAAAGTCCATACGTCCTTTTAAAACAAACTGAATTTATACTTTTTTAACAACTAATTTTTGTATGTTATTTTTTTAAAAGCGAAGCTTTTCTATAATTATGGTCGGTCCGTCCGTACGTCCGAACGTCCGTACGTCTGTACGTTCGTACGTCCGTAACGGATAGCTTTTTTCGTTAATTTAGGCATGTTAGAATTGTCCTATCGATTTTAAATTTTGCATAGTGATTCCTTTAATAGTTAGGTACGATTTAGAAAGCGTAGCAACTCTATAATCATCACCAAAATGTCCGTACGTCCATTTTAAACATGTTGATTTTTTTACTTTTTTAACAACAATTTTGCGTTGACTCTTATACATTTATATTCTGATTATTCAGTTCTGACACTATACAAGTATTAATGTCCGTTTGTCTTACCGTTTCTGTGCTTCGCTTTTATGGATGTTGTCATCCTCGTTTAATACTGATCCCTATTACAACAATGCACAATGTTATAAATGAAGCAACTCTATAATCAATTCTTAAAAAGTCCTTAAACAGCATCATGTATTTAATCAGTTTTGTAACAAATTCACTTACTATTTTGTATGCATTGATATTCAGTTTATTCAGTTCTGACACTCTACAAGTGTTCATTTTTCCTTCCATTTCAGAGCTGCGCTTTTACGGATTTTGTCATCCTTGTTTTTATACACCATGTATTTTCAAGTGGCTAAAGACAGTCCCATAAATACAGAGGGAAAGTAGAAATTGTTGGATCATGGAAAGAAAACCCCCTACTTCATTTTCTTTCCATAATCCGAATTGTTTTCTTCAATTGGTAAAAAAGAAAATAAAGTTAATATAATATAAATATTTAAAAATGTAAAAATTACGTCCAATTAAAATTCATTTGGATAAAAATCAGTTAAAGATAAAAAAAATTTTACTTACACATGGATGAACGGACTAACCTACCCTAATTATAGAAAAGCTTCGCTGTTATTTATCATCTTATTGAATGCCCCCCACCCACCTCATTATCTCTATTTCTAAAAGCGAAGCTTTTCTATAATTAGGGTCGGTCCGTCTGTACGTCCGTACGTCACAGTTAGCTATTTTCGTTAATCTAAACAGGCTAGAATTGTCCTATTGATTCCTAACTTTGCATGATGATTCCTGTAGTAGTTAGGTACAATTTAGAAAGCGTAGCAACTCTATAATCAATACCAGAATGTCCGTATGTCCATTTTAAACATGTTGACTTTTAACTTTTTGACAACAAATTTTTGTATGTTAAAATCATCCGATTCTTCTGATTTTTTGAAAACTGATTCCTATTACAACAAGGTACAATGTTATGAGCAAAGCATCTCTAAAACAAATCTCAAGAATGTTAATATGTCCTTAAATAGTATCATCTATTTATGCAGTTTTGCAACAAATTTACTCACAATTTTGTTTGCACTGATGCAAAATATTTTGTTAATTCAGTTCTGACAATCTACAAGTGTTAATGTTCGTTTGTCCTTCCATTTCTGATTTTCGCTTTTGTGTATGTTGTCATCCTTGTCTTCTCTATCTTAACTTACCAAATAAACGTTTAAAATCAAAAAGGTATTTTACAATATTTTTTCAAATATTTACACCGTGTATGCATGCATGGGTCCCATTTAGTTAAGCAATTATGATAAAATTTCACTGTGTACGTCCATTAACTATTTTAGTTAATCCAGACATGTTAGAATTTAGATTGCAATATCCCCTCGCATTTATTGGTCGGGTCAATTATCGAGTAGGAAGGACAAGTGGGGTAAAGGAAGCGATTTGGGAGATTGTTAATTTAACCCGCCACAGAGTTCACTTTATTATAGAACATGAAACCTGATGAAACCCTAAATTAACGATTAGAGCTATCCTCTACAGATGGACGGACAGACCGAGCCTAATTATAGAAAAGCTTTGCTTAAAAAAAATTAACAAAAGTGATTGTCTGCTAGAAGTTCTTTATTATGTTTGACGGATAATGGGGGCAGTTTGACCATCTAGATCTAATATATTCTTCTAGTCAATCCTTTTTCTAGTTAAATTGCCGCACCCATTTTTAGTAGCTAATCCACTCTTTATACAATTCTGCCTGTCAGTTTGTTCTTTAGTCCTCCCGTCCATCTTCAATAAAACAACACAAACATAAATGTCTCAGCTGCTTTTTAAGACGGACATACTTATATATTTATTTAAATTCTTGTTTTTCTACAATGCTGTTCCGTTTTATTTGTATGATGATATGATTAACTATTTGAGAAGTTACGCTGCATGCGTGTATCAATGAAAGTTAATTTTTTATTAAGTTTGTTGAACCTAATCTAACCTAACCTAACCTGACCTAAAATAACCGAATTAATCAAAAGTGGCACAGATTGGGCTTCGTCGACGTAAGGACTTCCTGATAACAATAGAGTTGCTGCGCTGTATAAGTCGTATCTAACTGAAACTGTTATAGGAATCATCATGCAAAGTTTGAAAGCGATAGGACAATACTAACCTGTTTAAATGAACCAAAAGAGCTAACCGTAACGGATGGACGGACGGACCGACCGTAATTGTAGAAATGCTTCGATTTTAACAAGGATGACAACATCCATAAATATTGAAGCTCTAGAATCAGAAGGAAGGACAAACGAACATGAACACTGAAAGAATGTCAAAACCTAATAAGCAGAATTTATTGATTTAAATGTACAAACAAAATAGTATATAAACTTGTTGCAAAATTGCCTAAATACAAGATTCTGTTTAAGGACATAACTACATTTTTAAAGACTTGCTCACAGAGATGCCTCACTTATAATTTATTGTACCTTGTTGTCCCAGGCATCATTAACCAACAAGGATGACAACACATGATAAAAGTGAAGCTCTAAAACGGTAGGACAAAAGAACATTAACCCTTGTAGAGTGTCATAGCTGAATAATTAGAATATAAATGTATAAAAATCGAAACAAATTGTATGTAAATTTGTTGAAAAACTGAATAATTACAGAATATTGTTTAAGGACATACTTAAATTTTTATTACTTGATTATAGAGATGCTTTGCTAATATCATTGTACTTTGTTGTCAAAGGAATCGGTATTTCAAAAATAAGATAAATCGGCTATTTTCTCTTGGGAGGGTGGTGGTACCCTCCACCAAAATAGTTATAAACCTTACCAGGACCTATGAGAAGCTACCATGTTAAGGAGAACCCGATTGGTTCAGCGGTTAGCGAGATCTTTTGGTACAAACAAACAGACAGTTGTTCATCCACTTTGGGGAAATACAGAAATTTATTGGACATTGTCTTATCCCTTAAGATCTCTTAAGATATTGCAGCAAATTTGTTTACATTTTTGTTTAGACATACAAATAAATGTTCTACTTATTAAAGTTCTGACACTCTACAAGGGTTAGTGTTTGTTTTTCCTCCCTTTTCATTTTAGAGCTTTGTTTTTATGGATGTTATTTTCCTTGTTTGATGAGGTTTCGTGAGTCTTCTAATAGCCTCTCTTCCTTCGTTTTTTTTTATGACAACCAAACAACTGCTCTATAAATAACTTTGTCCGTTCGCTCATTGTTTTTTTATGATCTGCTTCTTATAAAGGGTGTGGAAAAAATGCATAGACTTTTAAAATCAAAATTGCGTGGCTTGTGTTATTAGTAGAAAAAGGTTACGCTAAGAAGTATATTTTTTGGAAATATAAGAACGATTTCTCTGCTACGTATAGTTAGGGAGCTACGTGTTAAAATGTCCCAACTGACTTAAAACTTGACTTCTAAACTTCTTAGCGGTTCTAACTGTATACATAACATTTTTCTACTATTAACACAAGCCGCGCAATTTGAATTTTTAAAATCTACGCATTTTTTGCACACACTTTAGATGTTGTCATCCTTGTTAATATTATTACTTTTTAATGTACACTGCTAAAATGATGATTGCAGCTGGCTAAAACAACAATACCCCCCATCCATCCTTGTTACCCCATCTCCTCCCTTAATCAACTGGATGAACGAAATGACCATTAAAAGAGGTCCACATGAGCAACCTAAATTTACGACAAATTTTCCACTGTCAATATATGCACTTAGATCTATATGTTAATATTAAATTATAAAAGTATTTTGGAATTTCTAATTATAAATTCTTTTTATATCTCAAAGAGAGAGAGAGAGAGAGGGGACAATGGGGTGTTTATTTCACAAGTCCCCAAAGTCTTATAATAACGTTTTCGTGTTCTTGGCTTAACAACTTTGGGGTCTTTAGTAAATTTTGATTGGTTGATTTATTAAGTTGAGTGTTCAAACGTTTCAACCACTAATTCTAATCTACAAAAGGGGTAATTTTGTGTATTATTATTGGGGATGTACATAAATTTATCGGCCATTGTCTTATCCCTTTAGATTTCTGATATATCTAACTTTCTTTAAAACAAGGATGACAGCATCCATAAAAGCTTAACAAGTATAGAAATCAGAAAAACAAACAATTAATAATTTAAAGACTTAATTAAAGAGATGCTTTGCTTTTAACTATACTAAACATAGTTTCAGATTTAGAGAAAAAAAAATCTTTATAAAACTCGCTTTGCTTGTAAAAAATGATCAGACAGGGAGGGGACAAGGAACTGTTTATTATCATAACATTTTCTTATTCGTTACTGATAAAAACAAAATAATTCCCTTCAATATTTTTATTTTAGAAGCTACTCTATAGTTTGTAATGTCCGTCTGTTTATATGTCATTTGGCGGTTTATTATAGTAGTCCCCAAAGTTTTGAAATAACATTTTCTTATTCGTTGGCTTAATAACTTTGGTGAGTTTTTGTGAATTCATTAAATTAAGTGTCCAAACCGTAATTAGTAATATACAGAAGTGGTAATTTGTGTATCATCATAGGGGATGTACATTACTTTATCGGTCATTGTCTTATCCCTTTAGATCCCTGAGTCCTTTGTCTGAAGTATTTTGGGGGGAAATCTATTTTAAACCAATGCAATGAGCATCAAGTTCATATTTTACTTGGTCCATTGGCCTGCTTGTCATGATACAAAAAAAACTTGCTACATATCTATCTATCTATAATATAAAGTAGTAAGTTTTTTGTCTCTAGCGTTGGACCTCCCTGACCACTGAACCGATAGGGAAGCCATACTGAAAAATTCCTCTGCTGAAATAATTTCTGTTTTTGTGAAGATTTCTGCAGTATAAAAATAAAACTTTACTCTATATTTCAACAGATCTTAGTATATTTTTCCTAAGTTTCATTTGTCTATTAATTTCATTTTTTTCTCGATTCCTATTCAGGATTGACGGCTGAAATTATCAGGGGTTGAATATGTTCATATTCTACATATTTCAATCAAGTTTCATTGAGATTTCTCTATTAATTGCGTGATTTTATAGGTTTCTTGATTTCCATACTTTATCAAGTTTAATGTTTTTTTTTGTATGAAACTGCTTCATAGTAATTTTTGGATGTTGTCATCCTTATTATTTCTGTAAATTTCTAGCTATCGTGAAATAATACATGACACAATCAATTCTAAAATTTCCTGTTTGAGAAATAGAGGGTATGACGTTTTAAGCCAAGCAACTCTATATGTCTTGTAATGGGATGCAATACTATAACGCCCACCTGGGGAATATAAGGTTTAGGAACAGACAACCAACCCTTTGATCGCAGGACCTTTGTCTGAGAAGTCCCAACTGTGCATGGTAATGAGTTGTGCCTGTTTACGGGCATAGACATTCCTTCCACTCTTTTTATGTTGTGCACCTGACATAGCAACAGTAGGAGCAATTATTAACGTCATAACTGCATCGCCTATTTTATTTTTGAGCCATAAATATTGTGATGTATGATATTATGCAGGATGTGACTATTTTTGTTAATATCAAAGTTCAAATATAATTTTGTAAAATGTTGAACTTTTTGAGCATAATCGATTGTAATACATCGGAAAGCTTTTAAGCAAGTTATTGCCTATTTTTGTATTTTTCACATTTTCCCCCCATATCTTTGCTTTTTTCAGTCAGATTTTCAAATTTTTTGTATATATGGATATCAAAATTAAATTTCCCGTCGTTCTAAAGGAAACAGTCGGACTGCTTCCCCCGTATCTTTGGTGTTTTTGGTCCGATTTTCAAAATTTCATCAAATGACTTTATCAGTAAATTAGTTACAAAACTGTTCAAGACCATTTTAGACTTTTACGGATTCTCTTTTTTAACATTTAATTTGTTGTCCTAGGAATCCTAAGGCTTGTCGCACTATTTCGTTTGTCCCCTCAGTAAGTTTGTCATTATACCCATATCGAATGTAAACATTTAAAAACAAGGATGACAACATCCATAAAAGCGAAGCACTGAAACGGTAGGACAAACAGAAATTAACAATTGTATAGTGTCAGAACTGAATAATCATAATATAAATGTATAAGAGTCAAAGCAAAATTGTAAGTAAATTTGTTGAAAAACTGCTTGATTTAGGATAATGTTTATGGACATACTTACATTTTTAGGACTTGATTATAGAGTTGCTTCGCTTATTACATTATACTTTGTTGTCCCAGGAATCAATATACCAAAAATCAGATCAATCGGATGATTAGATCACATAAAAATTTGTTGTTAAAAAAGTAAAAAAATCAACATGTTTAAAATGGACGTACAGACATTTTGGTGATGATTATAGAGTTGCTACGCTTTCTAAATCGTGCCTTACTATTAAAGCAATCACCATACAAAATTTGAAATCGATATGACAATTCTAACATGCCTAAATTAACGAAAAAAGCTATCCGTTACGGACGTACGGACGTACGGACGGACCGACTCTAATTATAGAAAAGCTTCGCTTTTAAAAAGATAAAAGAAATTCATATAAATTTGAATGTACAAACATTTAAAGTAAAATAAAAAATATAATAATTTATATAAATAAAAACAAACAGCATGTTGCCCTGAGTCATATGCAAAGATAAGAAAATTTGTTTTCAAGTCTTGACTGTTTAGTTTAAGATTAGTCTCAATGTGATAAAGTGTTGTCTGATATCAGATATGTATAAAAATGTGTTTTAAGAGTTTATCATAAATAACAAGTAATTATCTTATAAATAAATTTAAATGACAACATCCATAACAGTAAAGCTCAACAAATCAGACGATCAAACAAAATAGTTGGTAACCTCTCTAAATGAGAAGCTAAATGTAAAGGAGAACCAAATCAGTTTAGTGGTTACAGAGATTCTTTGGTACAAATCGACAGATAGAATCCATGTTACTTTTATGTATGACAACCTTTTCTAGAGATGAAGGGGACATTGAAAATAAATTACACAATTACACTGGTATCCAAAGTTTTATACCCCGTTTTCTTATTCATCAATTTAATTGCATTTTGATTGGATTTGGATTTAATAAAACAGGATGACAACATCCATAAAAGCGATGTTGGACAAACTGATATTAACACTTATATAGTGTCAGAACTGAATAATCAGAATATAAATGAATAAGAGACAAAGCAAAATTGTGAGTAAATTTGTTAAAAAATTTCTTGATAAAGGATATTGTTTATGGATATAATTACATTTTAGGACTTGATTATAGAGTTGCATTGCTTGTAATATTGTACTTTGTTATCCCAGGAGTCAGTATACCAAATATCAAAACAATCGGATAATTAGATCACATAAAAATGTGTTATTAAAAAAGTAAAAAATCAACATATTTAAAATGGACGTACGGACATTCTGGTAATGATTATAGAGTTGCTACGCTTTCTAAATTGCACCTTACTACTACAGGAATCACCATGCAAAGTGTGAGATCGATAGGACAATTCTAACATGCCTAAATTAACAAAAAAAGCTATCTGTTTTGGACGGACAGACGTACGGACCGATCCTAATTATAGAAAAGCTTCGCTTTTAAAAACATTATTCTAAAATGGCACTTCTCCCTAACCCCTATCCAATTAAGTATAGTTTTTAGTAGCGAAGCTACTTTCTAATTCATTATCTCTATCCGTCGTCCGCCTGTAACGCTATTAAAGATAGACAGCTGAAATATTTAGTGATGAAATAAGTTCACTTTCTACATATTTAAACCAAGTTCCATCAAAATTTGACTATTATTTGGGGTTCTAAATCAATTCCTGGATTTTCACGTTTTCTAGTTTTTTTTCCACTCCTCTTCAAGATAGGCGGCTGAAATTTTTCCACTTAATTCCACATAGTTTCATTGATATTTGTTTATAGGTTGGGATGCCAAATTGGTGTACATACCCAATATTGATGAATAAAAATTTCCTCTTTTGCAGTTTAAAATTAGTGGTTGAAACGTTTGGACACTAAATTTTAGAATTAACACCAATACATTTTTTAGGCGTTGCTACAAAAGACTAACTCTACAACCAACACCTACAAAAGACAAACATACAAAAAATTGTAATGTTAGAAGGTCATGGCCGCAGAGCTCGGCCCCCTGGCCTGCCTAGCCTATATGTATGAATGTTTAATGTACACTAACTTATTTATAGTTTAGAATTTCGTGGATTTTACAAAAAGTGGTTGGTAGATTTTCAAATTTTTTTTATTTTTTTTTACAATATTTAGGTTAGGTTAGGTTATAGGCAAGGGGGCCGATCGCCCGCGGCTATGCATGCAAGGAGGCAGAGCGCTGCGGCCATGTATTTATTATGTATTACATTATATTTATTTAGGTTGATTCTTATTAAATAATAACATGGCTTTGGACCAGCAACCTCCGTCTGATGTCATGACTCCAAGTTCCCAGCAACCTCTGTTAGAAGTCATGACTCCTGGTTCCCAGCAACCTCCATCTGAAGTCATGGCTCCTAGTTCCCAGCAACCTCTATTAGAAGTCATGACTCCTAGTTCCCAGCAACGTCCATCTGACGTCATGACTCCAAGTTCCCAACAACCATCTGGATTCATGGCAAAAATAAAATCTAAATTAAGGGTGCCAATGGTAATGATTCAAAAGAAATCTTTGATTAAAGTAATAGGATTTGTGTTTGTCTTTTACTACTAAATGATCTAGCTAACCGCCTGTCCAATGTGTCAACATTACAGTGAAGCTTCCCACGGGTATATGGGATAAATATAAATTTCTCAATCTATAGTAAAACAAGGATGACAACATCCATAAAAGCGAAGCTCTGAAACGGTAGGACAAACGGACATTAACACATGCATAGTGTCGGAACTGAATAATCAGAATGCGAATGTATAAGAGTCAAATCAAAATTGTAAGTAAATTTGTTAAAAAACTGCTTGATACAGGATAATGATTATGGACATACTTAAATTTTTAGGACTTGATTATAGAGTTGCTTTGCTTATAATATTGTACTTTGTTATCCCAGGAATCAGTATACCAAATATCAAAACAATCGGATAATTAGATCAAATAAAAATGTGTTGTTAAAAAAGTAAAAAATCAACATGTTAAAAATGGACGTACGGACATTCTGGTAATGATTATAGAGTTGCTACGCTTTCTAAATTGCACCTTACTACTACAGGAATCACCATGCAAAGTTTTAGATCGATAGGACAATTCTAACATGCCTAAATTAACAAACAAAAAAGCTATCTGTCTTGGACGGACGGACGTACGGACCGATCCTAATTATAGAAAAGCTTAGCTTTTAAAAATATTATTCTAAAATGGCACTTCTCCCTAACCCCTATCCAATTAAGTATAGTTTTTAGTAGCGAAGCTACTTTCTAATTCATTATCTCTATCCGTCGTCCGCCTGAAACGCTATTAAAGATAGACAGCTGAAATATTTTAGTTATGAAATAAGTTCACTTTCTACATATTTAAACCAAGTTCCATCAAAATTTGACTATTATTTGGGGTTCTAAATCAATTCCTAGATTTTCACGTTTTCAAGTTTTTTTTTCAACTCCAATTCAAGATAGACGGCTGAAATTTTTCTACACATTTCCACATAGTTTCATTGATATTTGTTTATAGGTTGGGATGCTAGATGATAAATTGGTGTACATCCCCAATAATGATAAATAAAAATTTCCTCTTTTGCAGTTTAAAATTAGTTGGTGAAACGTTTGAACACTAAATTTTAGAATTAACACCAATACAATTTTTAGGCGTTGCTACAAAAGACCAACTCTACAAAAGACCAACATTCAAAAAATCGTAATGCTAGAAGGTCATGGCCGCAGAGCTCGGCTACCTGGCCTGCCTAGCCTATATGTATGAATGTTTAATGTACACTAACTTATTTATAGTTTAGAATTTCGTGGATTTTACAAAAAGTGGTTGGTAGATTTTCAAATTTTTTTTATTTCTTTTTACAATATTTAGGTTAGGTTAGGTTATAGGCAAGGGGGCCGAGCGCCCGCGGCTAGGCAGGCCAGGAGGCATAGCGCTGCGGCCATGTATTTATTATGTATTACATTATATTTATTTAGGTTGATTCTTATTACATAATAACATGGCTTTGGACCAGCAACCTCCGTCTGATGTCATGACTCCAAGTTCCCAGCAACCTCTGTTAGAAGTCATGACTCCTGGTTCCCAGCAACCTCTGTTAGAAGTCATGACTCCTGGTTCCCAGCAACCTCTGTTAGAAGTCATGACTCCTGGTTCCCAGCAACCTCCATTTGAAGTCATGACTCCTGGTTCCCAGCAACCTCTGTTAGAGGTCATGACTCCTAGTTCCCAGCAACCTCTATTAGAAGTCATGACTCCTAGTTCCCAGCAACGTCCATCTGATGTCATGACTCCAAGTTCCCAACAACCATCTGGATTCATGGCAAAAATAAAATCTAAATTAAGGGTGCCAATGGTAATGATTCAAAAGAAATCTTTGATTAAAGTAATAGGATTTGTGTTTGTCTTTTACTACTAAATGATCTAGCTAACCGCCTGTCCAATGTGTCAACATTACAGTGAAGCTTCCCACGGGTATATGGGATAAATATAAATTTCTCAATCTATAGTAAAACAAGGATGACAACATCCATAAAAGCGAAGCTCTGAAACGGTAGGACAAACGGACATTAACACATGCATAGTGTCGGAACTGAATAATCAGAATGCGAATGTATAAGAGTCAAATCAAAATTGTAAGTAAATTTGTTAAAAAACTGCTTGATACAGGATAATGATTATGGACATACTTAAATTTTTAGGACTTGATTATAGAGTTGCTTTGCTTATAATATTGTACCTTGTTGTCCCAGGAATCAGTATACCAAAAATCAGACCAATCGGATAATTAGGTCACATACAAATTTGTTGTTAAAAATGTAAAAAAAATCAACATGTTTAAAATGGACGTACGGACATTCTGGTAATGATTATAGAGTTGCTACGCTTTCTAACTCGTACCTAACTATTACAGGAATCACCATGCAAAATTTGAAATCGATAGGACAATTCTAACATGCCTAAATTAACGAAAAAAGCTATTTAAAAAAGTAAAAAAAAAATCAACATGTTTAAAATGGACGTACGGACATTTTGGTAATGATTATAGAGTTGCTACGCTTCTAAATCGTACCTAACTACTAAAGGAATCACCATGCAAAATTAATCGATAAGACAATTCTAACATGTCTAAATTAACGAAAAAAGCTATCCGTGACGGACGGACGTACGGACGGACCGACCCTAATTATAGAAAAGCTTCGCTTTAAAAAATAATCCCCCCCAAAAAGTTATTTGGGGGCCGATTTGTATTTTTTGCTAATTCTCAACGCGAATTTTAAAAGTGTGTAAACTTAATGACATTTGTTTTACATTCATACACCTGGTAGTAAGCCTATGATATAAAGATTTTTTTCTGACGCTTAAAATCTCAAAAATACTGGTCCAAATTTGTTGTACTTTTCAGGGAACCAAAACAAATGCATGGGGGTGTTTTTAGACTATTTCTCTAACCTTTTCTAGAGCCTACAGCGCGAAGTAAAATATAAGGCATTTAGTTATATATAAAGGGTGTGCAAAAAAAATGCGGACATTTTTAAAATTGAAATTGCGCAGCTTGTGTTAATAGTAGAAAAATGTTACGCATATCGTTAGAACCGCTAGAAAGTCTATTTTTTGGAAATATAAGAACAATTCCTCTGCTACTAATAGTTACGGAGCTACGTGTTAAAATGTCCCAACTGATGTAAAACTTGACTTGCGGGCAAATCATTAAAGATTACATTAAAAGGTATGCAAATAAAAATACGTACATTTTTAAAATTCTAATAGCTCGGCTTGTGTTAATGGTAGAAAAAATGTTATGCATACCGTTAGAACCGCTATGAAGTATATTTTTTGGAAATATAAGAACTATTCATGTGCTACGTATAATTTATGAGCTATGTGGTAGAATGTCCCAACTGACTTAAAACTCAAAAAAAAATTTCCACTTTTCTTACATTTATCAACACAGCTCCTAAACTAAAAATAGCACAAAAATTGTACTTATATTTCCAAAAAATAGAGCTTATGACGGATCTAACGATATTTATAGCATTTTTCTACTATTCACACAAGCCGAGCAGTTTGAATTTTAAAAATGTCCGCATTTTTGCACACCCTTTTTTTATCTTTAATGATTTACTCTCAAGTCAAGTTTCAAGTCAGTTGGGACATTCTACTACGTAGCTCCTAAACTATAAGTACCACAGTAATGGTTCTTATATTTCCATAAAATAGACTTCATAGTGGTTCTAACGGCATGCATAACGTTGTTCTACCATTAACAAAAGCCGCGCAATTTGAATTTTAAAAAGGTACATATTTTTTATATACTTTAATCTTTAATGATTTACTCGCAAGGCAAGTTTTCAGGCAGTTGGGACGTTTTACCACATCGCTCCTAAACTATACATAGTGTGGTAAGCCGAACGTTTCAGCTCACGGGTTGCGAGTTCGAGTCCAACGAGCCTTAGCCTTGAATTATTCTACCAAAAACAAACTAGCAGGATTTAGCCATACAGAAATTATATATTTAACTGAATAAATTTACAATGAATGTTTACTATATATATACAACAGATTATAACAATGGTTAGGTTTGAAGGGGGTGTGGGACACAAGGGCTTAGCCCACGGCGGTAGACAGGCTGCGGGGGCAGCTGTGGTAAAAGGGGAGGCAGCGCCTCCCGGTTGTATAATTGCGTGAGGGGCGCGTGATAGCTGCGTGTCCGTGCCCCTCCCCATATTTAGGCAGGCCAGTTTGACCGCTGGATAGCGGGGTCACCGTCGGTCATGAGGTAAATGGTGATATAATGGGATTAGTGCAGAGGGCTTGTTATGATAAGTCACTGCGTAGCAATTCTGTAAAATGCCCGTCCGTCTGTTTGCCGTATTACCACAACCTCCCCTTCAAGGACTGCGGGGCTCTCGAGCCACCAGGCCTTGAACCTGGGGATACGGCAACCTATGTCTGTGCAGGACAGCCTCTTCCTGGGGCACAGCTCGGTGGAGGACAGCTCTGGCTATACAGGCTCCGCGGGACACTCGCTGCTCTGTCTGGCTGTGGTTGGATATCAGCATTGTCAACTCCCGGTTGGCTTCCAGCCGTGGGTTAGCGACGGCCAGGCCCCGTCGTTGGAAATTTTGCCTTGTCTGCAGAACTAATTCTGTCTCGGCAGGTAGCTGGACACGGAGGCCTAGGCTAACTCTGGAGGCTCCCAAGGGGGGAATAACGATGGATGTAGGCGCATAAAATTCCATGGGGGCGCCTGCCTGGTCCAGGTTACTTGGCCTCCTAGCTCCCACTCGGATGGGGATGGCTGTCATCAACAGGGGGCACATCGCTTCAGCTTCGTCCTCTGGGGCCGCCTCTTCCATCTCAGTGGCCGCCTCTCCTCCTGCAGGCTCGCTGCTGGCCGGCAGGTTCTCCATGTCAGTATCAGGGTTCCAGATGGCATCTCTAGGTGGCTCTGGAGCTGGCGGCGGCGGCGGTGGTTCGTTGGGTTGATGCTGCAGGTTCTCTTCTACTGGGTCACGATCCTGGCCGCTAGGCTGTGGGGCGGCGGCGGCTGGCTGGTACACTGGGAACTGTCCTGGGTCACTAGCTGGCGGCGTCGCAGCTCCGGCAGGCAGCTCGGTGGCATCCTCGTCGCCGTCCAGGTCGCCTTGAATGTCTGTTGGAATCTGATGGGCAGTTACATCTCCAGTGTATTTGCGCAGTCGGCCTACATGCGCGGTGACTTCCGAGATCCTGGCTGTTGGAGAGGCAGGTTTGATGACATCATGGACGTCTGTGGCTTGTCTCACTATCTTCCAAGGGCCAGTCCATCTCTTGGTAATCTTGGCTGCCTTCCCTGGCACCAGGCGGGGGGCCAGATACCAGACCAGGTCTCCAACCTCGTACTTCGCCGTGTCTTTGCAGGCGGCCGCGCTCCTCCGGATGGTTCCCTCCTCTCGCTGATGGATGGCGTCGTACACGGCATGGTAGCGTTGCAGGAGAGCTTGGACGTTGGCTGGAACCGAGGCATACTCTGTGTCTGGCAGCCGGAGCACCATGTCCACCGGAAGTTTGGCCTCTCTTCCAAAGTAGGCCAGGAACGGGGTCACGCCCATGGATCTGCAGGCCTTGGTGTTGTAGGCAAAGGCAATGGCAGGCAAGTGTGGCTCCCAGTTGTTGTCGTCTCTGTCTAGGAACAGACGCATGCCCGTGTTGAGCGTCCGATGGAACCTCTCCACCCGGTTGGACTGCGGGTTGTAGGGCGGTGGATGTGTCAGGCCAATCTCAAGCTTGGAGGCCAGCTCCTTGAATACCTGGCCGGTAAACTCCATCCCATTGTCAGAGTGGATCTTCAGGGGACATCCGAACGTGGCCAGGTGGCGGTGCAGAAGGGCTTCAGCCACCGTTGGGGATGGCGTAGAGGCTGACAAACCGGCTGAACCCATCCTGACAGGTGAGGATATAGCGGTTTCCAGCTGGGGTCTTGCAGCGGCCCCACCAGGTCAATAAACAGGACTTGCTGTGGATACCCCTGGCGGGAGGGCACATGTATCCCTAACTTCAACCTTTCCTTGGTGACCTTCTGTACACACTCAGGGCAAGTCTGAACCATCAGGCGGACGTCACGGGACAGGTTGGGCCACCAGAAATGCATGGCGACGCGGGCAATAGTAGCGTCCATTCCAAAGTGCCCGGCCATGGGGGTCCCATGGGCTAAAAAGAACGCGTCCTGCTGGAGGGCCGAAGGCAGCAGGTATCTTGTTCTTTCTCCTGTCAGGGTCTGGTCAGTGGTGGTGAGGCAGCCATGCTCGTCAAGTCCCAGGGCTGCGAAGCGGCTGGCGTACTGCTGCTCGTCTCGTTCCTTGCCGCGCAGCTCAGCCTTAGTTGGGGCTTTGCCATCGGCCACCCACTGGCGGACACGGAGCAGGAGAGGGTCCTGTGTCTGTGCTTCTAACACTCTAGCCGGGTCCAGTCTTGCGGCAGAGGGCCGGCCAGCTGCGGACTCCCCTAGCTGGCAGAGGGTGTGAATGTACTCAGCTTGCTCTGCTAATTCTTCAGCGGTAGCTGTCGGCATGTTATCGTCCTCCCGGCGGCTGAGGGCGTCGGCGTTGGTGTTCTGGGTGCCAGGACGGTGGCAGACAGTGAAATCTAGGGCCGCTAGCTCCTCCTGCCAGCAAGCCACCATCCCTGTGGATGTGTTCAGCGACTTCATCTGTAGCAAGGCTGAGGAATCAGTGTTGATCTGGAAGCTGCGGTAGGACAAGATGCCGTGAAATTTCCGAATTCCATACATAATGGCGGCCATCTCTCCCTTCCAGGACGGGTAGCGAGTCTCGGGGTCGGTTGTCTTGCGCCCCACGGCGGCAATCAGCCTCTCCTTGCCGTCCTGGCATTGACTAAGGATGGCAGAGATGGCGCGGCTGCTGAAGTCTGTGGTGAGCTGGAACACCGCCGGCAAGTCAAACCTAGGCGGCGCTCGGATGGGGGCTTGGCGGAACTTGTCCTTGAGCTGTAGCAGCTGGGCTTCCATCTCAGGCGTCCAGGTCAGTGTCTTGGCCGTTTTCTGCCGATTCATCTCGTAGGTGAGGTCGGCATACTCTGGGATGAACAGGCGGTAGTATCCAAAGAACCCCAGGAGCGCCAGCAAATCCTTGGGGGTGCTGGGGGCCGGCCAGTCCAGGATACGGTCAATATAATCCTCTTGCATGGCTATCCCCTCACGGCTGAGGGTGTGGCCCAGATAATCCACCTTGGCTCTTGGCTGGCTTGAGGCGGATTCCTCCCCTGCGGTGGGCTTCCAAGACTTCCCGGAGTCTAGCCAGGTGGGCCCAGGTATCCTGGTGAAAGGTCAGGACGTCGTCAAGATATGACTGGAGGTTGGCCGTGCCTAATGGGTTCAGGACCCCTGCAATAAATCTGGAGTAGACAGATGGTGCCGTAGCGAGGCCAAAGGGCATCCTTTTCCATTGGTACAAGCCCCTGGGGGTGGTGAAGGCGGTGCAAGGCCGGCTGTCCTCGGACACACGGATGGTGTAGTACGCGGCCACCGCGTCTAAGGCACTGTAGACGCGGTGTCCTCCCGCTCGTTTTACCAGCTGCTGGATCCTGGGCAAAGGGTAGCTATCCAGTTCCAGGCACTTGTTGAGGGCTCTGTAGTCGACGGCCCAGCGGGTGCTCCCGTCCTTCTTCTTGATGGGCACCAGGGGGCTACTCCAGGCGGAGTCCGAAGGCTCTATGACTCCCTCTTGTAGCCAGGTGTCCAGTTGCTTCTCCAGCTCAGCCTCCTGCCGCGGGTTCAGATCCCTAAATCTCTGGCGGATCGGCTGGGTCCCTGGTTTGAGGCGCAGCTGCAATTCTACTACGTCAGTGCAGCCGGGGTAGAGTTGGAGAAGACGTCCCTGTACTCTGATAACATGGTCCAGACCTC
The DNA here is from genome assembly GCF_053477335.1 of Acartia tonsa. Lineage (NCBI taxonomy): Eukaryota > Metazoa > Arthropoda > Copepoda > Calanoida > Acartiidae > Acartia > Acartia tonsa. Next base: position 17,118,213 of record NC_137274.1, read on the forward strand.
CTTCTTGAGCAGGGGGTCCTTGCGCAGGAACTCGTTCTCCTCCATCTCAAGGGCCTCCCACAGCTCCTGCATATCTGGGGGCTCAACAGGCTCTTGGAACGAATGGATACGAGGGGGAGGCTTATCAGAAACCTCCAAAATGTCAGGCTTGACCAGCTCCCCTGCCACGGGGAGGCCAGCGTCCAGCAGGAGGGGCGTCTCCCCTTCATTTACCACCAGCACTCGAAACACGCTGGCGGAGCCAGGCCTGTGGGCATACAGGCCTTCTGGGATGACAAGATCCTCCCCAAACCTCTGTTCTGGGGCAGCTAGTTGGATGGCATCCTTAGTACGGTGCCCCACTAATTCAACAGGGACAGCCATGACACCGCGGCCAGGCAAGACCACCCGCTTGGCCGTACGGAGTTGGGGTGGTTGGCCATCAGTTGGAGTGACAGCGCTTAGCCTGTACGTGGCTGGCGCGGGGTCAGCTTCGGCTCCGGGACCCACCGGCCGCGACTTGGCGGGCTCGGCCTCGGGAGGGGCTGATGTGTCGGAGCCAGGCATGGCTCCGAGGGCGTCCGGCCACGATTTGACGGGCTCGGCGCTGGGAGAGGCCGAGGCGCTGGGAGAGGCCGGGGCGCTGGGATCAGCCTGGGCTCCGTGGGCGTCCGGCGGCGACTTGACGGGCTCGGCGCTAGGAGAGGCTGAGGCAGCGGAGCCATGCGTGGCTCCGGAGGCGGCCGGCCACGACTTGACGGGCACGGCGCCGGGAGAGGCTGATTTTTGGGAGTTGAGCGTGGCTCCGGGTGCATCAGACCGCGACTTGACGGGTCTGGACTCGGCCGGTTGAATGGCTGGGGGTCCCAGGTAGAGGGGGCCAGGTGGACACGGCTGGCTGTTGATGAAGGTGTCGGCGGAGAAGATCGGTTCTGGAGGGCTGGCAATCTCGGGAAACGTTGTTGGAAGGTTCTCCAGCGGCACCTTGGGCACTGGGGGCAACCCCATGGCTAGCAGGTTGGTCCCCCTATGGGCGTTTAGCGCAGTATCCACCCAGTGCGTGCCTTTCTCAACCACACGCGGCTGCTCTGGCAGTGGGCCTGGCAGAGGCCCCTCGTAACTCAACTCTCTCTCGGCTGTCTCCCGGTCAATGGGGACACCACGGAGTGGGATGAACTCCCCACGCACCCACAAGCAGGGGGGTTGCATGTCGAAACAGAGCCTAGTTCCGAACTCCTTGAGAAAATACCCTCCTAGGTTCAGAGGGTGTGAGAGATTCCGTACCACAGTCACGTGTTACAGATGGAGTATAAGGGTGTGTGAAACTGCCATATATAATTCTTTTAATTTTCCTATTACCTGGAGGGGCTGGCCTTCCTCGTTAGCAGTCAGGATTTGGGTTTTGTCTGGAACCAACATGCGTTGCACGCCCATTGCGTGCATGAGGTGTTCAGAAATTACAGCAGACCCTGGTACACGGTTGCCAGAATCGACCATGGCATCAACCTGTACGTGCTGGGCAGGGTCAGGAGTGGGGAACCTCACCCTGATATGGCAAGGGAAGTGGAGGTCCTGCCCTTGAGACAAGGGGGCCTCCCGTTCGGCTGGGGTCGGCAGAAACTTCGGCGGTGGCCGAACCGCAGCTATGGTAGTATCGCTTACCATGGTGGCTTAGACTGTAGCTTCGAATCACTAGAGCTTGTTAATTATCACTGGGTCAACAACTTTATATTTCTTTTTATCACTTGGTTGACATTTATACACACTTATGTGTAGTTATCACTAGGAGCTCTAGGTGTGATTCTGGAAGCACTGGCAGCAGGGAATGTCCGTCCTGCAAGGTTCAGAGGGATGGCGGCGGCAGGGAATGTCCCGTCCTGCAGCGCCGCTGGTTCGAATCCCGACAGATGGCGGCAGGGAATGGCCCGTCCTGCAGCGCCTCGGGTTCGAATCCTGGGAGGCAGCGGCAGGGAATGTCCCGTCCTGCCGTGCCTGTGGCTCAAATTCTGCTATCCGTCGCAGTGGTAGGCCTTACTTGTGTGCTGAAGCTTCGCAGCCACACATTGCCTTCTCAGGGAGACCAGCACCTAGCTGTCCGTCTCGTAGGTTTGGCCTGGGTGTCCTGGGGCTTGTCCCAGCTACACTTGCCAATTTAGACTCAGTTTTGTAGCCGTTTGAGCTAATTTATCCGATTACCGTGGCTGCGCACCTAGCGCTACTCCTACACGGTACGGAAAAAGCGCCGTAACTGGCGCTTTTAGCAGGCTAAATCTGCTTGCCGTAGGCCAAAGGCCCACACATTGCGTTCAAAATGATGGAAATTCGACCTAAAAAGGCCGTCTCACGGGTCAGTTGGCTTCTCAGTTGGCGGCTGACTGTCCCCTTACTTGCCAAAGGGTCCAATCAGAGGTAGAATAGGCTAATTTCTGTAAGGCTCGATTGAAACACGCTGACACCAAGATGTGGTAAGCCGAACGTTTCAGCTCACGGGTTGCGAGTTCGAGTCCAACGAGCCTTAGCCTTGAATTATTCTACCAAAAACAAACTAGCAGGATTTAGCCATACAGAAATTATATATTTAACTGAATAAATTTACAATGAATGTTTACTATATATATACAACAGATTATAACAATGGTTAGGTTTGAAGGGGGTGTGGGACACAAGGGCTTAGCCCACGGCGGTAGACAGGCTGCGGGGGCAGCTGTGGTAAAAGGGGAGGCAGCGCCTCCCGGTTGTATAATTGCGTGACCGGTTGTATAATTGCGTGAGGGGCGCGTGATAGCTGCGTGTCCGTGCCCCTCCCCATATTTAGGCAGGCCAGTTTGACCGCTGGATAGCGGGGTCACCGTCGGTCATGAGGTAAATGGTGATATAATGGGATTAGTGCAGAGGGCTTGTTATGATAAGTCACTGCGTAGCAATTCTGTAAACTGCCCGTCCGTCTGTTTGCCGTATTACCACAATAGCACAGGAATCGTTTTTTATTTCCAAAAAATAGACTTAACATTTTTCTACTATTAACACAAGCCGGGCAATTTCAATTTTAAAAATGTCCGCATTTTTTTTGCACACCCTTTAGGTAATGAATATTAACTATAGCAACAATGTTTTTTAATTATCGTTTTAAAAATATTTCAGATAATATTCCTAATGTTGATGTCTCTATCAGACCTTTCCACTGACTTTTTTAAGGTAGAATTTAGTTATGAACATTGTCTTGGTATTTTTATGCTATTCCATAATACAAAGTATTTGATGTCTCTCCGTCTGTCTGTCAGTCTGAAGCTTAAGATCTCAGTAACCGCTGAACCGTTTGAGCTCTACTCTTCAAAGAATAGATCGGTATTTTCTCAGGGGGTGGGACACAACAAAAACAAGAATGACAACATCCATGATGAAGTTAGCACAAATAAAATGTAATACAGATATTTACAAGATAATAGAAAGCCTGAGCTGGATCGATCTTTAAATCATTTAGTGCAGCCGCTGCCACTGCTACAGCCACAGATGCTGCCGTAGCCGCTGCCACTACCAGTGCTGCCAATAAAATTTTAAAAGATTTTACTCACAACAATGCAATGCCGGCTATCATAGAAATATGGATCTTTAAAATCTTTTATGGCTCAACATTTTAAACATATTTTATATAATTTATTTAATTATTATTTATAAAAAAAAAGTTAAATTTCAATGGTTTTACGATAGTTTCGAAATAAAATATTATTATTAGTTAATAAAATATCAAAAATGGCTGTCTTTGTGAGCGGCTGTACCTCTGGCAGTGGCGACGGCTACAATAAACGATTTAAAGATCCAGCTCTGGATAAAATTGAATAATGAAATAACATATGAGTAATTTTTATTTTCCCCTTTTAACTTACGGACACACAGACTGACGGAGGAACGGACAAGATTCTTAGAGTAGATTTGCTATAATGTATACTAGCGGCTTCGCCCCCAGCCTCTAGGGGCTTTGCCCCAAGAGGTTTTAACAAACTAATTTTTCGTGTTTTAGATTTTAAAGTAAATTTTAAAAAAAAATTTTGTTGGGGGTATTTTTCATTTTTTTGGGGGGGTTAGGGGTGTCCAACCCCCCCAAACCCACCAAGAAAGTAGTTATAATCCTTCCCGGGACCGATAAGAAGCTACACTGTAAAGGAGAACCCGATCGGTTGAGCAGTTAGCGACATCCTTTGCTACAAACAAACAGACAGACAGACAGACAGACAAACAAACAGACAGACATCGTTCTACTTTGTATTATAGATTATAATATGATTAGGGATGGCAATGGTTGACCAAAGATGTGAAACTAGAGAGTGAACGCGCCAGTTTCAGGTTCTTTGGAGTTTTAGCTTTGGCAGGTAAAATTTATATAAAATAATGCGTATAGTCCCTTTCGTAACATCACACCTTACGGGGCGATTAATCGTATTTTTCACAGTAGCTTTTCTCCTATTTCTATCCTCTGCGGGGCCAATTACCTAACTCTATGGGGCAATCACCTAACCCAATATAACCTAACCTAACCTAACCTAAAATTACCCATAAAAAGCCATTTTAAAATACGACGATTCGCCCCTTATGGGGCGATGTTATAAAAGGGACTATTCCCAAAATTATCAAGGATGACAACATCTTTGAAAGCAAAGCTGTAAAATGATAGAGTAGGATAGGCGAATATTATTATTTTTGAGAGAAGTTAATACCAAAATGATAATTATAAGTAGTATGTATTGGTCTTTATCAATTTGGAATGTAGAAGCAAAAAAATATATTACAATAATATATAACTAGTGGCTTCGCCTACAGGTTCTTGGAAAGAACTTTAAAAGAAATGTATACAATTATATATTTTTTATAGTTTCTTTTAAATTTTTTTTATTTATAAATTTCTTTGTGTCTAGCCTTTTGAAACTTTATATCCATAGGGTAAAAGATGTTTCCCGATTTTTTTGAATCAATTTTAAACAAATAAAAAAAGAATACAAAGAAATTTTAGGGGGGGAATTTTTCTTTTTTATGGAGGTGGGGAAGTCCCACCTCCCAGCAAAATAGCTAAGAATCACCAAAAGACCAGTATCTATATTCCCTGAAGATTAGAGCCAAATCGGTTAAGTGGTTATTTAGATCTTAAGCTTCAGACAGACAGTCAGACAGTAATATTTTATTTTTAATAATAGTAATATATTCCCTTATGTGCAACTAGCGGCTACGACCCCTAGAAGCCTCTAGGGGCACTTAAGGTAGGAGGGGGAAAAGTCGACCTCATCCCATTTTAAATTTAAGTTTCAAAAGAGTAAAAAATATTTTTTGGGGGGGGAGGGGGGGTTGGGAGTTGAAGACACCCTCCCCAAAAATAGTTTAAAACCTTCCCAGGACCTACAAGTAGCTTCACTGTAAAGGAGAATAATATCGGTTCAGCGGTTAGCGAGATCCTTCGGAACAAACAAAAAAACGCTTACTACTTTATATAATAGGATATAACGAAAATTTAATGCATAATTTGATTGTATTTTAAGGGAAAAGGTGTGGATTTTTGTAATTGTTACAATAACGTTAAAAATGTTATAAATAATTAATTAAAATAAAATTTTAGCAAACTGGTTGCCTGGGATTGTTGCAGCAATCCACCTTTTGGAATTTCACAGGTAAAACAATTTTAGGAACATAAGTTACTTAATTATAATTGACATATCTTAAATGAATTATCTATTAAATCAAATTAGTGTAAATGAGTTATTTAAGCAAACAAAAGGGTGATGTTAGCAAATAATTTCTTGAATAAAATCATAAAACGTTTTTTCATTTAATTTTCATTTTTTACACTGTTGTGTTTTTGTTGTATATTAAAATTTAAAAGAAAAAAAATCTTCCAAATTAAATAGAAAAAATCTTTGAATTATTGGTCAATTTAAGTTCAAAGATTTTTTTTCATTGTAAAAATTTAATTTTTAAAAATTTTTTTGAAAAAAAATCTTCTAACAAAAAAAATTATCATAATCCAAGATGGCGTCAATACATGTAAAATAATATTTTCAAAATAAAAAATTCAAACTTGAATATCTTTTTTCGCAGATTGAATTTCAAAAATCGGTCTGACAGTTTTTCCAAAGATGGGAAGATCTAAAGCTTTTGTATAATTAGGGTAGGGTGGTCAGTCCGTCCGTCCGTAACGGTTTGCTCTTTTCGTTAATTTAGGCATGTTAGAATTGTCCTATCGATTTAAAACTTTGCATTGTGATTCCTGCAGTAGTTAGGTACGATTTAGAAAAGCATAGCAACTCTACAATCGTTACCAGAATGTCCTTACGCCCATTTTAAACATGTTGATTTTTAACTTTTTAAACATCAAATTTTGTTTGACTCTTCTAGATTTATATTCTGAATCTGATTATTCAGTTCTGACACTTTACAAGTGATAATACTCGTTTGTCCTACCGTTTTAGAACCGTTTTATGGATGTTGTCATCCTTGTTTATCTGAAATTAAGATATAGTTTGATTATTTAACTTTTGAGTTTCTAATATTAAGCACAGTAGGTTTTAGTGCAAGTTAATTGCTGGCTTTAATAAAGTTTTGGGTCTTTTTTATTTTATCTTTGTCATGAATATTTGTAATAGACATAATAAAGTTTTTGGTCTTTTTTTGATTTACATTTCTACATTAGTTACAATAAGATAAATAGATATGCAACATAAGAACAGAAATTAATATTATGGACACATTTTAACAAAATTTCATAATTTGATAACCTGGATTGGTCGTTACAGAAGCTGAAAATACCATTTATATATTTTTCTTATTTTTAGAGCCAGCTATTTCACTGGACCAATAGATACACGAATGGTAATTTATTTTTTTAATTTTAAAGCACGATTATTTATGTTCAATAATACAGGACAAATTGTCTGAAAGAAAAGTTGAAAAAAGGAAAAAAGAAATTCAAATTAAAATATAGAGAAAAATAAAGAAAGATAAAGACGAATTAAAAGAAAAAGAAAAAAAATTATACAAATTTTGAAAAGCAAACACACATAAAACCTACTCCACAATGCGTGTGAAGGTGCTTTGACTTTTGTGTCGGAAACTAAATTGGGACATAGTGCATTTCATTATGTTATTATATGATAAGTCTTTCAACTCTTTAAATATGATTTAATTAAGACTGAATTTACGTGACCTTAGCAAAGTTTATTGAAAAGTGAAATGAAGTTATTTAACCTAGGGTAATGAAATGCACTATGTCCAAATTTAGGTTCTGACACAAAAGTCAAAGCACCTTCGAACGCACTGTGACTACTTTGGCTATCAGATAGACGTCCGAGTATTGCTGGGGGATAAAGAGACTTCCAATAATCATATTCTAGTTCAATCTAATCTTTATACTAAAGTAACAGAATGTTTGTTTGTCTGTCTGTACAGAAGGATCTCACTAACCGCTGAACCGATCAAATCTCCTTAACAGGGTAGCTTCTCATAAGTCCCGGGAAGGTTTATAACTATTTTCTTGGGGGGTGAGACACACCCAACCCCCCCAAAAATTAAAAATCACCCCTCCCCCCGAAAAAAAAAAATTTACGTTTTTTAACTAAAATTATAAATGATGGGCGGAACCCCCCCCCCAAAAAAAAAAATGTCCACCCCCCAAAATATTATTTTTAATTTTTCTTTTAAAATCTAAAATAAGAAATTGTGTTATCAAATTCGACTCCCCCCTCCTCAAGTGCCCCTAGAGGCCTCTAGGGGCGTAGCCGCTAGTCCTTATAATAAAGTAAAAGGATGTTTGTCTGTCTGTCTGTCTGTTTGTCTGTACCAAAGGATATCGCTAACCGCTGAACCGATCGGGTTCTCCTTAACAGGGTAGCTTCTCATAAGTCCCGGGAAGGTTTTTAAGTATTTAGGGGGAGTGTACCACCACCCTCCCAAGAAACATCACCCCCACCCAAAAAAAATCTAAAAGAAATTGGGTTATCAAATTAGACTCTCCCCTCCTAAAGTGCCCCTAGAGGCCTCTAGGGGGCGGAGCAGCTAGTATTTTAATAAAGCATTATAATGTCCTAATTTTTTCTCGTTTTTTTATATACAATTAAGTAAAATTTTAGTCAAATGATTATCTAAATAAATCTAATAGTAAAAATATTATTTTAAATTAATTATTGAATTATTTTTATGTTTAGCAAGAAATCTTGAAGTTTTTTCTGATGATTTTGGTTTGTGTACTACTCTACCCATTATTGCCACCCATAGGTAAAATAATTCAACATTCTATTTACTACCTAAAGAAGCTACATTCGTGGCCTTGATAACTAGTCACACCCCATCCAAAGGCTTGTTAGGTTAGAAAAAAACTGTTTTTACAGAACCTTAAATGTACTAGAACCTTAAGGTGAGTTCAGAACATGCTTTCTCTAGATTGCACTTGTAGCTCAACAGAGTATCAAATTTTCAAATTCAGGCTTTTGATGATCAAATTTTACTTTTTTCTTTGGAGTACCTTCACCTAACCCCCTTTATTGTCATTCTTATTGGAGGTTTCTAAAAAAAAAATTTCGAGTTCAATACTTTTTAGAATATCTAATTTCAAAGTATTGCTGTGAAATTATCTTTTACACAGCAAAAAGGCGAAACATAAAATAAGATATTTCAGAGAAAAATTTAAATATGTTCATATAAATCTCTGTAATATTGCTCCAAATTGGACCGTCATGTTGACTAAAACCATCTTTATTCAATGGACAATTCAAATTCATTCTTTCTAAGACAATATCAGCCAATAGGACTGGAGGATGTTGAAATAAAATATCAAAGAAACAAAGTTTATTCAATTCTCATTAAAATAATCTTTAAAGGCATTTTTAAAAATGTAAAGGTGTTTAAGGTATAAGAAACTAATATTAAATAATGATTTAATATTTCAAAACCTCAATAATAGTTTTAATATACCTTTAACAATTTATTACATTTTAGTCCTTAACTTTTACAGGTTACCTTTTAAGTCTGTGCTGTGTTAATCCTGAAGAAGTTTTTTTCTGGGAAACATTCACAGAGATGACAATTGGAATCGGAGGTAATTTAATTTTTTTTTTATATTTATCTTCATGTAAATGAAAAGGGATGGGTAAGAAGGGGAGGAAAATGGGAAGGGGGTTAAGGGGAAATTTTCATTTAGAATTGTTTGTCAGAATATCATTCCCTTTTCCCTAGTATTTGTAAGCGTGAAATCATAGAGAAAAAAATGAAAATAATACAAGTATTCACAGATGCTTAGCTGCGATTTTAGTTTTAGAAAAAGTATAGAACTTTGCAAATTTGTTTGCAAACTGTATTTTTTGGCTATATATGGTCAAATATGTTTAAAATCTTTAAATTTTTTATGTATGAATTTATTAACTGACTTTAGACAAACACATTTGCCTTTTCCTAGGTATCATTGTGCCTCTTTGTTCATTATCATTTCGCTGACTAAAATGGCATAATTTCTGCAAATTAATATTTATTTTGCTAATTAACAGCAATGAAAGCATTTTATAATTGGTGAGACCCTAAATTTTGTTTTGACAAAATGATCTATTGTTTCTTATCAGATGAAAATAATGTATAGCAAATATCTGTTGCAATTCTATTAAGATTTTATTGCAAAAGGGACTAGTTAGTATTTAAGTTTTAATAAATTATAATTCTGCATCTAGATTACTGAAATTTTTATTCATTAATTCCTAAAGTTTAAGTATTTTAGTCTAGAATCATAAAGAGAGTAGTTTACCATCAAAGGAGGGAGGCAGGGGGACATCAAGCACCTTGGGGATTACACACAACTATTTGTACAACCATAAAGTAAAATTTTATATAAGGACTGAAACCTTTGGTTTTGTAGGTTGTGTTGAGGGTCCTATACAACTCTGCCTGACAATTTATCTCATGCTTGTTGGCCTATTGAAGATACCACTCTATGGAGTTGTCACCTACGAGTTAGATCAGTAAGATTTATTATTTAATTTGTCTATTCATAATCACCCAGTCCATAAAAATACTTGGGAGATGTGATTTATTCATCGGTCATTTGAGATTGAATTTGTTTACTCTTTAAGAAAATTTGATCAATCAGTTCAATATTATGCCTGATAATGATTCAAGTTGTAATTGAAACATATAGATTCAGTTAAATATAAAAAGTAAGGAATATTTAACAGGAGAGTATTAGTAGGAGATATTTAGTAGGAGAGAAAAAAAACTTTTTAGGGGAAATGTATTTAAAGGGAATGTGAACATAAAAATTTCTCATCTGATTATCAAATCTTAACATTTTCTAAGCACATTTCACTACACTGATCAACCAAAACCGTCCTATTAACAAAAATATCCAGTAATAATGCCTTGATTTATGGTATTTTGGGAGGGAAAAAGGAAAAAACCGGGAAAATCTGAATGATTTTGTTTCTTATAATGTTTGTAGGGATATTTAACTTGTCATATATAGTTGAAACAATTTACTTACTGTTAAGGATTTATTTTATGATATAAAATTGCCAATTAGTTTTTTTTATAACGTAGTAATTAGGTAATAAAGACCTATTTTAGATTTGTATTATTGACAAAAAAATACCTCAATGTCTTCAAAGGGTTGGATCTCAGAGGTTATTTAAAATAATAATATCCTTTTTAATTGTGTTGGGCAATAAATAACCCACTTTGGAGAATTAGTTTACACTTTTATCAGACTGTTTATAAAGAAATATTGCACCTTTATTATTTACAAATTTGTAATTAAAGGTGGGCGAGAGATGGGCCATCTAAAGTTAATTGGATACTAATAAAAAAACCTGTTTCTAGCTTTGTTATTGTATTTGGTTTTCAATAAAAGATATTGCTTATTTTATCAATTTTTAAGTAACTATACATTGGTTTAAAGCAAGGATTATGTTAAAAGTCAGCCTAACCGTTAGGAAAAATAGAGAACTATGTCAAAAAGTTTAGTTTTAGCTATAGAAGGAAAAAAAGACAATTAACTGCACATTTATATAGTCCAGAAATTTTTCCCCCAATCTTGGACATAGTAAAAATTGGCGGAAAAGCCGTTTTTTAAGGAAACAAGAGACAGTTTTGCCCTATATTTGAGATTATATGAATGAGATAATGTTAAGGTTTGATAATCTGATGAGAAATTTTCTCGTTCACAGTCCCTTTAAGATAAAATGTTGAATTAAGCTTTCAAGATTCTACTGATCAATTCTCAATAACTCACTTTGCTCTATATCTATCAAATGTTGTTTTACTAAATTATCTTTAACTTATAATTATAATCCTTATTTTTATCAAAAATGGTATGTAATTTTAATGTTATCAGACAATTAAAAAATAAATGATTTACGAGTCAAAATAGTTGATAATCCCAATGATTTAGTGATAAAATATTAATCTTCCCAACCAAAATTGATATATTTTTTTAGGTTTGGAAATGAAGTTCTCCAGCCTGATATTCCAATAATATCAATTTTGTTCTCCTTTCTGAGTATTGTGACCAGCACAGTCAAATTAAACAAATTCAATGTTTCTGAATATCTACCAATGTATCTACATTCAATTCTGTACAGAGTAGCAGCATACTCATTCTTTTGTGTATTTCTACACTACTATGCATTTTTTCCATTTTTTATTATTTTTATCTGTAATGTTGTTATAGGCTGCTTAATTAGACCAGAAGCTCTGAAGGGTCATATAAGAGAAAAACACAATACATATGTTAACAATCATTCAAAAAATAGATTAGCAAAAGCCCACCAAGAACTGGGAAACACTCCAGTTGGGCTAAACAGTTTTCTTGGGATGTTCACCCCATTTTGCTATATAACAGGGCCTTCATCTGACTTCTTAGACATTTTGACACCAGAGGAATACAATGAAGTTCAGAAACAACTAGCAAAGCACCAAAAGAAAATTCTAAGATGGCAAACAATTACCTCAACAATATTTATTCTGCTTTTTACAAGTCTAATTTTTATTCTAATCAGATTTACAGAAAGGAAATACACACCAAACATTCTCTCATTCTGGGATTTTGACTTGTATTGTGGACTCATAGTGGTGCAGTCAATTATATCTCTGAGCTTTGTGATTGAGGCAGACAATTGCAAAAGATTTGGTTTATTTGTTGTTCAGAAAATCAACAGTCAGAGAAGTCAGCATATAAAATTTCTGATCTCTTTTGGATCTGAAGTTGTAGTTTCCTTGTTGAAAAGAATTCAGAGAAGTCAGTATATGAAATTTTTTTTTTCTTTTCACTCTGAGGTTGTAGTTTCCTTGGTGAAAAGAAGTCAGCAAAGTCTACTTTTCAAGGTTGTTTGCTGTCTCTTTCTTTTTGCTTTACCTTTATCGGTATGTTTTCTATCAATGTACACAGCTTATCCTAATGTATACATTGTGAGCAAGAGTGAAAACTCGATCAATCTAGAAATGATAAAAGGTAAAATGATCAATAAAGAATTATCAAAGTTACCAATACAGCAAAGCTCAACAAAATGTTCTGTTTTCAATGATATTGGAGATTTCAATGGAAAGATATTAATCCTGGATCAAGATTGTATCAGTAAAAATATACCAAGTGTATCAAGTAAGAATGATATTGAAGAAAACTTCAAAGGAGCAGCTGGAATATTGTTTGTTTCCAATCAAAAATACAAGGATAACCAGAGACCTTGGAATTATCATATTTTTCATAGTGTAACAGAATTTCCAATCATTCTTGTAGATTTTTTTGATGGTCCAAAACTGAAAGACATGTCTGGTGATGTTATTGAATTGCATGCTGGTGATATTAGCAAGTTACTGCTAGATGATACCTCCTCTATCTATAAGAAGAAATGTTCCAGCTTCCCTTACATTGACGGTGTTGAATACAATGTTTTCCATAACAAGGAAAGGAAAGGTTTTTACCTTGGCTGTAAGGGAAACATTAAAAAATCCATCAAAAATCTGCTTTGTCAAGAAAAAGGACGAGAATGCCCAGAAATTGAACATTTTGAAAATATTCTATTACGAAGAGATCCATTTAAAGCATGCAATGACATAGAGAACAGGCCAACTGATAAATTTAAAAATCACTTATTGCCAAATTGGATCTGTACAGATATAAGCCTCAATTTTGATCACATATTCAACAATGAGTCAACATATGTTGATGTGGAATATAGTTGGAATGGCTATTTTATTTGGCAGGTAATAAACTTTATACCAAGGCACTAAATCTGATTCATTTATAATGAAAATTTTGATACAATTATCAACTTGTTAATTGATATCCTAAACCACTATATCCCACCATTTTTTCCTCTTTCTCACTAAATTAGACAATTTTGAATCAGTAAAGACAAGTTTAATATTTTCTAAGATTTTTTTGTGCTTATTATAATTTCATAGAAATAAATGAAAAACATGTTTTTTTTCTAGGATTGTAACATAGAACTGAAACCCACGAGTCTTGAATGGGGACCAGTTTATATGATGAAAAGGTAAAGCTGCAAAACACTTTTTTTTGTCTATTTTTCTAAGGTTAGGTTTGGTACCTTTCAATATTCCATATAGCAAATAGGGTTAACAGTATTGTTTATCAATGTTTATTCTAAAAGCTTAAGAAAAATTGGTGAATGAGTGTCAAAAATCATTAACAACAATATTATGTTTAGGGATGAGATTTCCAAGATCTGGTTTTCCAGACCAACAAAAGATTGTATTGTATTAAAAGAAGGTGAATATCAACCATTATTTTTATCTAGTCAGATAGATAAATTATTGAAGGTTAGATATATACATACAGGGTGGGGCAAATAAGACCGGACAAACTTTAAACGGCCATAGCGCCAAAACTACTTGACCAATCAGGACGTTTGACCACACTATAAAAAGCTTAGGTAATGACCCTTTTGCACAAAAAAATCTTTGGACAAAGATGGGCGAGTACAACGAGCTGGCCGCGCATATGTTCAACAAGGCAGATTCCAAAAGTGCGGGTTAAATCTGGATTCTCGACTAGGGCCCACTAAATCTGACCTCAGCCCATATGTAGGTGAGGTAGAGTTATGCAACTTGCTGGGGATACTGTTAGATACATAAGTAAGACACTATCTGAAATGGCTTGGCTGTAGTACTCCAGCAAAGTGAAATGGGGCAGATTTTGAGATGTCAAAAACGTCAAAAACCGTGAAAATTGGTGAAAATTTCTCAGTTCTTGACTTCAGGGATCCATATTGAACTTTGAAACTCATTTTAGGCTATAGGTTGCGCTAACAACCCTAGCTGAAACTTCATGCCATTTCTAAAAAGGTAAAGAACGTCGTTCTAGCTCAACTATGGTCCAAATAAGATCATCCATGTATAGGGGCAGCTTAAAAGTTGGGTGAATTTGGATCCTGTGGTTACTCACGTTCCTAAGGAAATGTGGCCTCCCAGCAGCCCGATCTTATTTCAATGGATTATTGGGCCTGGGGCTACTTTGAAGCATGCACCAATAGACGTGCCCATACCACAAATACCTCCCTCATTGCCACTATCAAGGAGAACTACGCCAGCTTGGACAGGTACATTTTGACCTGGACCTGCTGGCGGTTGAGGAGGCGGGTAGAGGCGGTAATTAAGGCTGGCGGCGATTTTATTGAATAATCTAATATTCATATACTTATTTTGCTTGCCAGTTTTTAAATACGATAAAATCTTTAAAATTGATGATTTTATGTTCATTTGTTCAGAAGTTAGAATTTGACTGGTCTTATTTGCCCCACCCTGTATATATTCAGATATAGGGAGACAGAAAAAGAGACAGACAACTAGACAGAGCTGTAAAGGTGGATAGATAGATATTTGGTAAGATAAAATGAAAGATAAATAAAAAATTGGATAAATAAATAGATAGATGACTAGACAACATGAAGCAGAGGTATATGTATAGAAGTATATTGATAAGTAGTTAAAGATTTTTGTTTGTTTGTCTGTTTGTACCAAAAATCTCGCTAACCCCTGAGCCAATTTGGTTTTCCTTTACAGAGTAGCTTCTCATAGGTTATTGGAAGGTTTATATCTATTTTGGGGGAGGGTACCACCACCCTACCAAGAGAAATTGCAAAAAGAATATAAAAATAAAAAATGCTGCCCTGTGGAGTTTTTTGGTACTAGCGGAGAAATAGATATTTTGGTAAATAGCTGATTATAACATAAACCCAGAACAAACATAATATGCAAATCTGAATTTTCAAAATAGCAGCTTTATTATTCATTTAGGATGATTTTATAATAAACTAGCGGATTCGCCCCTAGCCTCTAGGGGCTTCGCCCTATATAGTTATGGGAAGTCAACCCTCCTTAATAGAAATATTTAAAAAAATTATTCTTTGTTTAATTACTCTGTGGTAAAATTAAACCCAGGTTGTGCTCTTTATGCACAAAAATTTTAATTTGTACAAAAAAAAACCAGGTTGTTTGCCGCATACACAAAAATTTCAATTCGTAAAAATTAAACCTAGGTTGTTTGCATACACAAAAATTAAAATTAAAAAAAAAATATTTAAATTTTTTTTTTTGGGGGGGGGATTCTTGGGGGCTTCACCCCATATTGCAGTGGGGTTCCCCCACCGCAATTACTGGTTTTTGTTTACAAAAATTAAAAAAAATTAAAAATTTTGGAAGTGGGGATTTGTTTATTTTTGGGGGGGTTAGGGTGTCCCACCCCCCAAGAAAATAGCTTAAAACCACCAGAGGACCAGTAGGTACATTCCCAGAAGGGTAGAGCACAATTTGATCAGCAGTTACCGAGATTTTACCAAAAATGTAAAAATAAAATTTTTTGGGGGGGAGGTTTTTTTTAAATTTTTTGGGGGGTTGGGGGTGTCCCACACCCCCAAGAAAATAGCCTAAAACCACCACAGGACCAGTAGATATTTCCCTGAAGAGTAGAATCCGATCGGTTCAGTGGTTACTGAGATCTTAAGGGGCGGACAGACAGACGCACAGATGCAAAGACATCAAGCTACTTTATATTATAGATATGAAATGTAGATGCCTCCTTTGGTTACAAAATTCCACTGTTATTTTTTTATTAATCAGCACCAATAAAGCACAAGATCTCTTAAACAGTATTTGGGGTAAATACTGGTGAACAAAAATAGTATGCAAATCCAAAACAAAGCAATAAAAAAAGGTTTTTGGGCACTTTTCTCTTCTTTTAAAGATTGATTCTGATAAATTAAAATTTTTTTTAAAGGGATTTATGCATTAATTATAATGAAATATAGTGTAAAGTAGAAATTCATGATTTCACCATCACCTCACCACTAGGGGATTTTTTTTTCCCGGCTTTTTTTGAAATTCAAGTAGTGCCGTTGCAATTATTATGCCTTTTGGTGAAAAAACACTTGTGTAAAAATTTTAACCATTTTGGACAAGTATTATGCCCAGTAATTTCACTTTGAAATTTTGACGCCCCCCTTATGGGGGTCAAAAAATCATTGCATCAGAACTATGGCTTCATGGTGCTCCCTGAATAGGTCTTGAGGAGTAGAATCAGGAATTTTTGAAATTTTGAAAATATCTCGTTCCTAGACTGAGAAAAGTTCAAAAAACCCCTAAAAAACGCCATTTTTGAAAATTGGCCAATTTTTATAGGTTTTTTGAACTTTTCTCAGGCTAGGAACGAGATAACATGTATTTAGCTTCATCCATAAGACTGGGGGTCAGCAGCTGTCCTCTAATTTCTTTTTTTTCAAATATTTCTTATTTAGAAAAATTATTATTTTTGCCATATACTATATTTCATAATAATTAATGCATAAATCCGTTAAAAAAATGTTATTTCATCAGAATCAATCTTTAAAAGAGGAGAAAAGTACAAAATAAACCTTTTCCCGTTGATTTTCTTTGGATTTGCATATCTATTAGGTTTACCAGTATTAACCCCACAATGCTGTTTTTGAGATCTTGTGCTTCATTGGTGCAATTAACGCCTACGTTTGGGGGGGGGGGGAGGTCATATTGAAAAAATTCTAAATAAATCTTAATTTCTTCATTATGACTTTTGTGTATAAGATAGAGACCTAAAATTTTTTTTGGTTAATTAATACTGTGATATCATTGAACATCTAACAATAGTGGGGTTATGACCCTTTGACCGTTTGACCGCTTCCTGACCGATTTTATGTCCTGTTATTAATGTGGACTTATATCATGTATATTGTGGCTTCTATTACAGCTTAAGACCTAAAAATTTTTGTGGTACATCCTTGAGCAATAATAAACTTCCTTGAGTAGTAAGGTCATGACCGTTTGACCACTCTTTGACCGAATTTATATTTCCTACCTGTAATTTTGCCGTTTGTAAGCTGCCAGCCGTCGAATTTCAAAACAGCTATAGACTAACCAAATTTTTTATGTAGTATTTTATTGTTATCAGAAACAGATTAAATTATTAACTGGCGCCGCCAACCGCCATTTTACTGCCGTAACTGCCGAAAATGGCGGTTTCTGTTATTTGCCGTTTTTCGGCGATGGTCAGAAAAAGTAATTTTTTTGTTTTAAAAAATAAAAGTTCCACCTAAAATTTGGTGATCCTAGCTTTAAAATTGGCAACTTTACAGCTGTTTTAATATATACCGGCTGGCCGCTAAAAAGCGGCTAAGGAGCGGTCTGACCGCTATGACTAAAAAAAGTAATTTTCTCTAAATATGCCACATGAACCACCAGAAAAAAATTTTATGTCTCTAACTGTAACAGGAGCCGAGATAGAGGGGGGGTCAAATAAGACCCCCAGGCCACCCCCCCCCCCCCAGGTCTATTGAGGTGCGAATTGGGGCCTGATCTGTAAGGGTTAATAAAAAAATTAACAGTAAAAACATTTAACCAAAAGATATATCTACAATTTATATTGATAGTAAAATCATCCTAAATGAATAATAAAGCTACTATTCTGAAAATTCATATTTGCCTATTTTTGGTTCGCAGTGTTGAGTAGCTTTGCTTCTATAAAATTAATAAATCAAATGTTTTTATTCTGTTTTACCAATGGATATAGAATATTTAAGCAAAGTAAAAATATTAAAAACCTATCCTATAACTGATATAGGAAACTGAATTGAAATTGCTCAAATATATTATACAGTTTCTATAACGTCGATTTTGAATTTTTCCCCATTTATGGAGAAAATTTATATGAAGCATCATTTATCACCTATATTTCCTAAGAAATATGGGTGCTAAAAGTTTAACATAGCAATTTTTCATAAAAAATATACATGATTACAAAAAGTTAAAAGAATATGATGATTGATTTTAGCTAAAACTTCTCCATAGACGCTACAAGATCCATATTAGCTTCTAAACCCTTCAATTTAAAATAATATTTGCTTTCTGATTATGAATTATAAATGTATTATTGAAATTTTCTTCAACTATTTTCTAATAGAAATATCTATAGAATGTACCCAATGAAATATGAACAAATTAATTCATACAACCAATTAATCTTTGTATAGGAACGTGTTACAAAATAACAGATACAAGAAGAAGCTGGGATGATAGTAGAGCAGAATGTCAGAGAGCTGGAGGAGACCTGGCAAGCATCAAGACAAGCGAAGAATGGCAAATAGTAAAAGGTTAGTGAAATTTTTATTATTCATATTTTTATTTTTTAGGCCTAGATTAAGGAGTTGGGTAAGGCTTTTTTACCCTCTGACTATGTTAGACTCATTTCTATGTGTAAAATATATAAGTCTATAATTTTTCATTATTTTGTTTACTATTTTGGCAATTAGAGCCAGCCTGACATTCAAATATTGAGATAAAATAATTTTAGGCTATAAACTTTTGATAAAGTATTTTTAAAAGTGGTAGTTTTTAATCTATCTTACACATTTAGATTGACATTACTTTAAAATCCTTATAATAAAGTAAAAGGATGTTTGTTTGTTTGTCTGTAACAAAGAATCTCACTAACTGCTGAACCAATCGGGTTCTCCTTAACAGGGTAGCTTCTTACATGCCCCAGGAAGGTTTATAACTATTTTGGGGGAGAGTACCACCTCCCTCCCAAGAGAAATCGCCTTTAGTAAAAAATTACCCACCCCCAAAAAAAAGACTTTAATTAAATTTGTTTAAAAAATTAAATAAAACATGGGGTGGGGGGGGGGAACCTGCCCCC
Source organism: Acartia tonsa (assembly GCF_053477335.1). NCBI lineage: Eukaryota > Metazoa > Arthropoda > Copepoda > Calanoida > Acartiidae > Acartia > Acartia tonsa. Next base: position 17,137,372 of record NC_137274.1, read on the forward strand.
CACCAAATTTTTTGTACATTTAAGAAAAAAATTCTAAATTAAAAAAAAAGGTTTGGGGATTCAACTCCCCCCTCCTCAAGTGCCCCCAGAGGCCTCTAGGGGCGTAGCCGCTCGTTGGTTAATATTGTAATTATTAGATTTATATGAATATTCATTGATCAATACATCCTAAGATATAAATTTTCCATAATTTTTTTTATAGAGAAAATCATAAGAGTAACTATCATAAAGTTATTACGCAATACTTTAGTTTGAAGGAAAATGATTTTTTAGCATCAATTTTACAAAGATATGAAAATTTGACTTTTTTATTTAAAAACTCTTTCTGACCAGTTTAGCAAAGCAGTAAAATTGGTGCAATGATAAAAAAGCAATGAAAACAAGACAATATAATATTTAAATATGCTAAAATATAAACTTATTTAAAGAGAAAATTTGTAGAATATGCCGAACAACAAATTGTGAAAAATATAGTAGCTTGTATGAAATTAGATTACATAACATGATATTGTATCAAACAAGTATAACAACATCCATAAAAGCAAAACTATAAAATCATAGTACAACAAACAAACATTAACAAGTTTGTCAAAACTTAAAAAGCAGAATATAAATTTTAACATCTAAAGAATAATTGTATGAAAAATTAAAACCCCAAAAGTTAACTTAATAGGGTATTTGTAATTTACTATCGACTATGCCCTCTAGAGGCCTCTAAGGGCACTTGAGGAGGGGGAGTTGAATTTTTAAATTTTAGATTTAAACAGAAAAAGTAAAAAAAAATTGGGGAAGAATTGTTTTTTCTATTGGCGATTTCTCTTGGGTGGGTAATCGTACCCTCTCCAAAATAGTTATAAATCGGACTTTTTAATATCTTTGGTAATAATATTGAAACTCCAAATAGAATAAATATCATGTCTATCTACATTATTATTTAGGTCTTTTACAAGGAAGTGGACTTAGTGGACCCGGTGGTTATGCGTGGCTTGGTGGAAGTGATGCTGCTCGGGAAGGCACTTGGGTGTGGACAGATGGATCTCCAGGTATTATCTAAATATATTCTGTAATTTGGAATAAGAAAGAGAAGGATATATATTTAATATATCCATATCAGTTAGCCTAAAACCTTCCAGGACCAATGGAATTCTTCCTGAAAGATGTAAGCGGTCATATAAACTTATTGGAAGGCATTCTGTTACTTTAATCTATAGTATAGAGAAAATTAAGTTTTTGTTTAAGTAACTATCCTTCAGCTTATTTTTTACTTATATTACATACAAATGATATTTTAGATTTAATCCTGTAGAGTATTTGTATCACATCAATGTTTAATTTTTATTATTTAGTAACATTCTCTGACTGGTATCCTCGTCAACCTGCTGGAGGCACTAGTTGGAACTGTATGGTGGTAAACTAATTTTATAATTATCTAGACACTTTAACAAAAACTAATGTTAAAATGGAAATGTTTCCCCTCTATGTGACTTTTTGAGTCTGTTTTTCTTTTGTTTGTTTGTTACTTTAAGTTAGGTTAGGTAAGGTTATATTGAGTAATGCACCGTAGAGTTGATTTAAAATTAGGTTGCCGAGGGGGGGGGGGGGGGGGTGTTTAGTGCTAGACATACATTGTTTGGGAGAGCAACAGATATCCTTCCCTATACTTTGATTTACAATTCTTGGCTTTTTAAATACAATAACTAAATTTGTTTATTATTTCACTATATACTATCTTTATTGATTATGAGTCTATAAAATTTGCTCATAATGTTCCAATAATGCAAGAACATGATTATATATTGGCTTAAACTTTCAGATATATGGGAGTTGGAGATGGTTTGACTGGACTTGTTCAGATATCACATATGCTGTGTGTAAGATACCAGGTAATTACAGATACTTAAATTCTGTACTTAAACATGATTTATGACCTAAGACAAACATTCCATTTTTACAAAACTTTGAATATATATTTTTTCCCCATTTTTTATCAGACAAAACAATAAAGATTTAATCATGCAAAAATATTTCAAATTGTTGCAAAAATCACTTTAATTATGGGCCTTTTTTGCCTCTTCCAGAGGTCTTAAGGTATTAATTGACAGAAATTTTAAGGGATAAGACAATGGTCGATAAATTGATGATAAATGATGGTACACTAAATTACCCCTTCTGTAGATTACAATAAGTGGTTGAAAGTAAGAACACTAAAAATATTGAACCGGCCAATCAAAATTCAGTAAAAGTCCCCAAACTTGTTAATCCAACGAGTAAGAAAATGTTATTATAAGACATTGGGGACAAGTCTAATAAACAACCCAATGTCCCCTCCCTCCCTGATTAATTGAAATATTGAAGTAACACCCATCAGACAACAAACATTCTAATTCCATTATCCTTGTCTTTACTTTGCATCTTATTTATTTTTGCCTGTTTATGGGCTCAGGAATTCCCTCTACTCTAGTTTTACTATTGCTATGAAATGATTTTATAGTAGAATAAAATGCTTATGTTGCTTAATCTCTTTTATTTCAGCATGAATGAATTGAATGATGATGACCTTGGCCTAACTGGATGATATGAAATTCTTAATTTTTATGCTTAATAATTTTAATAAATATTTTTTTGTCATTATTTTTATTTTTTGTTTTTTTTTCAAAATTCTTGACAAAATAAATTATTTTTGGCTTAAAATGTCTTACCACTTAATTAATATCTATGATGTCTTATTGTCTGAAGCTTAAGATTTGTATAATTACTTTTAGATATACTGTAAAGATGGGGGTTGTTTTGGGGGTTCCTTTTCTAAGGGGCCAACAAATAGGTACCTTAGACGTCCGGCCTTAATAATATACATATCACTGGAGTTTTCACTCTGAGTTATATAATATATTATTAAGGTCACGTAACCCCCGGATAAGAAGCATTTAGAATCCTTGTTTTTTCGAAAATTAGTTTTTAAAATGCTTCGAACTAACTAAGGGCTGAGAGGCAATTTTTAGTGAAGGGGAAATTTCTGTAGAGACTTTTTGTCCCATATGGACAGCCTTTCAGAAGGTAAATAGTATCTGTATAATATGTTTATATTCAGGAATAAGATATAACCAACAAGAGAAATAAATCTAAAATAATATTTGGGGGGCAAATGGAGAGGTCGTCAATTTCACGATGTGTTACCCCCCAATGACAGCTGAAAAACACATAAAGGTTTCGTGATTTTTTTCCGAATTAATCTAGTTGTTGTTATAAGCTGGTTTATATCTTAATGTTAGTAATACAAGGTTCAGTGATTTTTTTTATAATGAATAAATTTTTCATCTGCGAGGTTTTATGATTATTAAAAAAATTGAATCTTTTCTATAATCAGGGTCGGTCCCTACTTCAATAACAGAAAGCTTTTTTTGCTAACATTGACATAATGACGGTCGGGGGAGGGGGGGCGTTGAATTTTAGGTTCCAGGTTGGTCCTCCGGGTCTTCAGAAATCTTTAAAAGGCTCCTGTGGCCGCAATTTTTGACTTAGATACTTCAAATTTTAAACTTAAGCTTTTCTTACATGTCTTCATAACGTATTAAAATTTCGTAAAGATCCGCCGCCGTTTTCCCGCCGACTGCGGCAGCTGCAAAGTACAGCTGCAGCCGCTGAAATTTATATTTTGATATTTCAAATATAAAATTTACATAATGGCAAACATTTTCTGCAAAAAAATTGTTTTTCTAGCATCAAAAATAAGAAAATTTCAGCCGTTTAAAATTTTTAAGTAAAAAAGGACCTAAAAACAAAGGTTGTTAAATAAAAGGGTGATGGGAGCGAAAATTGACTTTGACTCACTTAAGGTCGGAAATTCTTTATCAAACAGGGGACTTGCACAAAAATTGTTAGCCCTCTAGCTCTAATAGGAACTGAGATAATAGGGGAGGGGCTTTGAAAGCGCCCCCCCCCCTCCAACTGATCAAGGTTCGGCAAGGGTCCCGACTGTTAGGGGTTAATGTTAGTTTATCCTACTGTTTCAGAGCTTAGCTTTTAATGATGTTGTCATCCTTGTTTTTCTAGAATTTGCTGGAAATTTTAGCTAGGACTAAAATGACCGTTATTGGTATATATGATTCTTAATTCAAGGTCCTGGGAAGGGAAAAAAACATATTAAACCCCATCTAGAGGCTTAATAAGATTTTTTGGGTAAGCATATGAAAAGAAATTGAAAAAGAAAACATTTTAAGTGCCCCTAGAGGCTTCTAGGGGGCGTAGCCGCTATTATTATGCTTATAATGGACATCATGAACTTCCCTATTAATAGTGTTAATACATAATTGTTTTTAAGCAAATATTATAAAGTATAACTACAACTTTGGGTACCAAGGTAATTTACAATCTAGTAGAGCAAGTAATCCCCCCCACACTCTTTATTTTGTTAGGTTATATGTTCACACATGCAGGGAGTAAAACTATTTATTGACTTAAAGAAAGCATTTTATTTTACCAAAATATCTTATTGTAATACATCCTAATATTAAATATAGGCGTTCAAGACAATTTCAGGTTCCAGGTATGATCCTACAGGTCCTATTTATTATGTGTGTCACAACTTAATGAGCAGAACATTAATTTGTAAGTCTAAACAAAAATGGTACATAAATTTGTTGCAAAATTGTGTTAATCTTTATAATAATGTCATAATGGATGTTTGTCTGTTTGTACGGAAGAATCTCGTTAACTGCTGAACCGATTTGGTTCTTCTTTACAGGCTAACTTTCAAAGGTCCTGGGAAGGTTTATAACTATTTTGGGAGAGGATACCACAAACCCTACCAAGATAAATCGCAATTACATTTACTTTTTCTTCTTTTTAAAAGAAATGGGTTATCGAATTCAATACCAAGTGCCCCTAGAGTCGTAGCCGACTGTGCAGAATACAGATATTTATTGTGCCTTTGTTTCCTAGGAATCATTATTTCAAAATAAATCTTATTTTAAAAGGACTCTCCACAGAAAAATCAACTTTGGATTTTTGAAAATCTAACCTGAAATTATTATTCTCTGTTCAATTTTAAGCATTTTTTGTTTTTGTGGCATCGCGATCGAAGCCCTTTGAAATTTTTGACCTCCTTTAAGTGAATCCTCCCGCCATTCAATTTGTGCTGCTTTAGTGATTTTTAGCTTCTATGTTGCCGCATTCATCGCCCTTCTCCGCCGCTACTCCGCTATTCATTGCTGTATGTCGCGGTTCAATACATGCTCCCCTCTCCCTTGTTCAGAAATTAAATGGAGGCTGGGGGTGTTGTGTATAGCGACGTACGCAATGTATAGCGGAGTAGCGGCGGAGAAGGGCGATGAATGCGGCAACTGCGGCAAAAGATTGTTATATTTGGCGGAGGCGAACACAAAATGGAGGCGGCAGGATTGTCCAGTCAAGGAAGAGGATAAATCGTAGAGCGGCTGGTTGCAATGGAGCAAATGTTCTTTAGCGGCAAACATATATTGAGTGGAGGAAAGTGTAGTATATATTATTATAGCGGCAGTACAAATAGGCGGCGGACAAAATTTTCAAAGGGCTTGGATCGCGATGCCACAAAAACAAAAAATGCCTAAAATTGAACAGAGAATAATAGTTTCAGGTTAGATTTTCAAAAATCCAAAGTTGATTTTTCTGTGGAGAGTCCTTTTAATAGGATATTTAGCTCATTACAATAAATTAAAATTTGAAATTGACCTACTGACAATCTGGTAACGCTTTGATATCAATAGGACATTTTTAACATGCCTAAAATAAAGATAATAACTATCGATTATAGACGTATCAGCCCGAATTATGAAAAAGCTTTTCTCGTATTTATTCGAATCCGGTGGATAGTAACCGGTTCTCATCCATACAAAAAAACTATGTCTAGCATCCATATCCAGCTTTCTACGAATATAAAACTTTACAATCATAAGATTAAAACCAGTTTTTTAACCCGTGCCTTCGGCACCTCGGGGCTAAACAAAATGGTTTAATCTTATAATTGTACATACTATATACGCGGGAAGCTGTTTATAATACGATGCGAGAAATAACTATTCTTTTAAGAATATTTACATAGATGTTCAAAATTATTTATTAAGTACTAAATAAGTTTATATACATAATATAATAAGTTAAGAAAAAAACAGTATAAAATAATTTAATAACAATATTAGTTATTTCTCGCATCGTACTATAAACAGCTTTCCACGGATATAAAATGCCATCGGCATCTAGAGGCTAAAAAAACTAATCTTAAGATTGTACATTTCGTATTCGCAGAAAACTGGATATAATACGATGCTAAACATAATCTTTCCGTATGGCTGAAAACTGGTTGTAATCCACCGGATTTTAATCGGTTTCGAAGCGATACAAGAAAAAGATATATATGTATACTCTTTTAGATGGCCTATCATACAAAATAATCCGTATAAATTAAAACCATATAAGAAAACATTATTATAAAACTTTGGGGACTAGTGTAATAAAAACCCAATGTCCCCTCCCTCCCTTCTTTATCCTAAGAAATTCAAAAATTTTAAAGTTTGTCGGATTATACTGTCTGATGTCAGGGGACTTTGGGCTGTTTATTACACTAGTTCTCAAAGTTTTATAAGAACGTTTGCTTATTCGTTGGCTTGACAACTTCTGGGACTTGCGTTGAAATTTGATTGGTTGGTCCATTAAGTTGAGAGTCCATACGTTTTAACCACTTATTATTCATACAGAAAGGGTAGTTTTGTGTAAAATCATTGGGGATGTATATCAATTTATTGGCCATTGTCTTATCCCTTAAGATCCCTGATATGATGTCCCATCTAGGGTTATGAATCTTTTTATGAGAAAAATTAGGATGACAACATCCATAAAAGCGAAGCACTAAAACGATAGGACTAACTGACATGAACTTAATAATCAGAATGTTAATGTATAAATTGTAAGTAAATTTGTTGAAAAACTGCTTAAATACAGGATAATGTTTACTTAATAATACTTGATTATACAGATACTTCGCATTATAACTTTGTACTTTGTCATCCTTTGAATCAGTATTCCAAGAAACAATATCTAATGAATTATTATATCAAATAAAAATTTGTTGTTAAAAAAGTTTTTTAAAAATCAGCATGTTTAAAATGGACGTACAGACATTCTGGCAACGATTATAGAGTTGCTACACTTTCCAAATTGTACATAACTACTATAGGAATCATTATTCAAAGTTTGAAATTGATAGGACAATTCTAACATGCCTATTTTTTTTAAAAAAAAGCTATACGTTCCGGACGGACCGACCCTAATTATAGAGTAGCTTCGCTACTAAAAAAACATAACTGAACTTAATTCATTTTAAAACTGAATATATCACAGCAAATTTTCATTATAAAATACAATAATAGTTATTTAGTGCATTGTATTATAGACAACTTTCCACGGACATTAAATAAATAATTATAAGATTATAGCCAGATTTTTTAGACCCAAGGGGCCAGAGAAATTCGTTGGAAAACTGTCTGTAATATGATTGTATACATGATTTTTCAGTGGATATTAATCAGTTTCGAAGCTATACTTTAATTTTCTTAGAAAAAATTAATTTTCTTTCATTTTTAGTAGCGCAGCTACTCTATAGTTAACTAAATAAGATTTTATTGGCTGCTATATAAGATTGATAGAAAGCTGAAATTTTTGGTGATGATACCCTGTACCAATGAACAAGCATCCCATAATTTACGTCAGTCTGTTGGTCATGCTCCAAAAGCAGAAATTAAATTTTTTCCTTAATGGTTTGTCCTTCTGTCTGTCGCTCAGGCTTTAAGTCATAATCCTTTACATGCTCCCTTCTTCTTTATTATAACAACTGAAAATCTGCACTTTAACTCACATAATCCGTTTGTTTATTTCATGTTTCTAATACTTCGCTACTAATGGCTGGTGTCATCCTTGTTTAACGATTAAATGCTTTAAAAAACTAATCTAAAAAGTTGGTAGGATTTTAGGTTTCTTTCGTGTTATCGGTATAAAAACAAATGTTTTGCTATTAATTTGCATTGTTTTATAGTTTTCACTTTTTTTCTTATCCAATTGGAGTCCCTCAAGGTTGTGTACTAGGATCAATTATCCAATTGGAGTCCCTCAAGGTAGTGTTCTAGGACTAATTATCCAATTGTAGTACCCCAAGGTAGTGTTCTAGGACAAATTATCCAAATGGAGTCCCCCAAGGTAGTGTTCTAGGACCAATTATCCAATTAAGAGTTCCCAAAGGTAGTTACCTAGGACTATTTATCCAATTAAGAGTTCCCCAAGGTAGTATTCTAGGACTAATTATCCAATTAAGAGTTCCCCAAGGTAGTGTTCTAGGACCAATAATCCCCTTGGGAGTCCCCCAAGATAGTGTTCTGGGACCAATTATCCGTTTGGAGTCCCCCAAGGTAGTGTTCTAGAACCAATTATCCAATTAAAGTCCCACAAGGTAGTGATCTAGGACCAAGTACCCCAAGGTAGTGTTCTAGGACCAAGTACCCCAAGGTAGTGTTCTAGGACTAATTATTAATTATCCAATTGGAGTCCCCCAAGGTTGTGTACTAGGATCAATTATCCAAATGGAGTCCCTCAAGGTAGTGTTCTAGGACTAATTATCCAATTGGAGTACTCCAAGGTAGTGTTCTAGGACTAATTAATAATTATCCAATTGGAGTCCCCCAAGGCAATGTTCTAGGACTAATTATCCAATTGGGAGTTCCCCAAGGTAGTGTTCTAGGACCAATTATACAATTAAGAGATCCCTAAGGTAGTGTTCTAGGACCAATTATCCAATTGGGAGTTCCCAAAGGTAGTGTTCTAGGAACAATTATCCAATTGGGAGTTCCCAAAGGTAGTGTTCTAGGACCAATTATCCAATTGGGAGTTCCCCCAAGGTAGTGTTCTAGGACTAACCCTCTTTTTTCACTGATGCAACCAGTCCGCATTCTCTGGCTTAAACTTTTTAAATAGAACTTTCTGTTTCTTCATCATGTTCATGGTGTGACGGGAGGGAGAGGTGGACTTGCTTCTCTAAATAAACAATATTGTCATCATATTTAAGTAGCAGAGCACAAAAAATCATGGAAGGGAATACAGACAAGGAGATTTTAAGAGCATTTGTTATAGGTATTGGTATAGGGAATCTTCACAAAACAATTTTAGCTGTCCATCTTAAAAAGCTGCCGAGAAATTCACATTTCCCACATAGCATATCAGACTAACTAACGGGCGGACAATATAATGGTGAATTATAGATAGCTTACAAACGGATGTATGATGTTTAACATTAGGTTAAATAACACCCAACAGACAACCAAATCTTTGATCTTTTTCTGGAAGTCCTAACTGTGCATGGTATTGAGTTGCGTCTGTTTTGAACCAATACATGTCGCGCACCTGACATAGCAGCAGTAGGAACCATTTTTAACGCCTTTAGTTTTGACGCGGTGTTGAAACTGAAAATTTAATTTTTACCTGTATTTTTCTGGCGGGGGTGCTTAGGATTCCCTCCCCCACTCCTTCCTTGCCACAGTTTACATTTCTAACTTCAGTTTCACCTTCAATAAAGTAAATTATACTGGTACCCAAAGTTTTATAACAAAGTTTTCTTACTTCTTGGCTCAAAAACTTTTAATAAATTTTGATTGGTTGATTCCAAACTTTTCAACCAATAATTCTAATCTAGAAGGTAATTTTCTTATCCACCAAAAGTTTATCTCATGTAGCAGCCAAGAAAATCACTTTCCCCACATTGCGTTACGGATGGACGAAATAACGGAAAGGCAAAGTGAACTATATTACCTTCGCTAGGTACTAAAAATTTGAGCATGAAAATGTTTAACTGACCCCCACCACCCCATATGGCAACAAGAAGAACTTCATTTAGGGAGGGAGGGGTAAATTGAACTGTAAGTTATAATGGTACCCAAAGTTTTATAAACATGATCTCCAAATTGTTGACTCAACAATCATTTAATCTTAAGAGCAGTGTCCTAACTGTTCAACCAAAATTCTAATTCTTGGGGTGTACATCAATATATCATCCATTGCTTATCCCTTAAGATCCATAAGTTTTATAGTTATTGTTCACTTCGTATTATAGACAGCTTTCCGCGGACATTCTGCGGATAGTGGGCCTGAGAACCGGTTCTAATCCTCCGGATTCATACCTGTCCTGTCATTACCTGGAAACAGAATTGCCAACGGAGGCATCTCACTGTCTGTGTTGGTACTTTCTGTACAATCATCTTCTAGACAGAAATTAAATTCAGCGAGAGAGGGGACAATGGTCTGTTTATTACTCTAGTCCCCAAAAAACAACTTTGGGGAATTAAGTGAAGTTTGATTAGTTGGAAAATTTAATCGGGTGCTCACTCAACCACAAATTTTAATCTACAGAAGGGGTGGTTTTGTGGATCAGCATTGGGGGATGTACATCAATTTATCGGCCTTTGTCTTATCCTTTCAGATCCCTGGTGTAGAAAAAGGGTGTATTGATTCATCTAATCCACTTACCATCGACAGAAATTAATCATTTGGCTATTGCCAAAACTGTTTGTTTTTATAAACTATCAAATACAACCCTCCCTATGCCAATGAAGAAAAAAAGATATTGTATTACTGTTTATGGTAAGTGGGTTAAATTAAGCAATTCTAATGTTCACAAAATAATTTTTATACCATGGAAAAAAACTGTGTTTTTTATATATAATTTGTTGAAAACTATGAAAAATTTTTGAGCAATAATTTTAATCTAAACAAGGTTATTTTGTTTAACATCATTGTACATGTCCAAAAAAAATATTGAGATCCCTGATTTTACCTTGTTCAGTATCTTCCATTGGTTCTAATACACTTGAATCAAGCATCGAGTACATATTCGATATCTAAATATGGCAAAGAGTATATATCTAATTTATAAACACATATTACAAAGAGTATATATCTAATTAATAAATATATATGGCAAAGAGTTTATATCTAATTTATAAATACATATTACAAAGAGTTTATATATAATTTAAATATAAATATTGTTAAGATTCCTACCTCCTAACCCCTTCGTCCCATTCCCCTCCCATTAAAGCAACCTAAATTGACGACAATTTATCCCCTGTCATAATATCCAGGTATATTCTATACCCATTGTAAAAGTTTACCTGAACAGTTGGTCTGTGAATAAGTCCACTTTGAGATTGTCTCCACTCTCCCTCTTTACATCTACAACATAATAATACATAATAATAGGGAAGGTTTAATCTATATACATACTAAGGTGGGTCGATTTTGGATATTTTTTTTATCTGAGACCAAAGCGGAAACTTGCACATGATTTTTATCAACCCAACCTAATACAACCTCTCCAATTGATCCAATAGGAAAACAGTGGATAAATAATCCAGCCAAAATTAATGTTTAGAATGTGTAAATATTATGTAATAATTAGTATTTAACTGTTTTAAACCTATTTTTGAAAAGTGTATACCTAAAAAATACGCTCCCACCTGTAGAATCATACTGCAGAGTTAAAAATGAGAATAATAGCCCACATCGATTGTTATTAGTATGTTAAATTTTAATTTCTTACGGGTATTAATCAAGACCATTTGACTAACTTTTTAGTTTATGATTCTACAGGTGTCAGAGTATATTTTTGATATACCTTTCAAAAATAGGTTAAGGATTTTATTTTCTAATGATAAAACTTTGCCTTGGGAAATATTATTGGCCAATTTTCATGTTAGATAAAACTAAACTTTTGTGTCTAATTGAACAACAATTTTTGTAATAAATCTATCTAAATGACTTACCTTTTATTTTTTTGTTGATAATTATTATTTTGAACCCATCCTCTTTCTTGCTCACTTGCTACTCGGCTAAATTTATTTAATAAAGGGGGGGGGCGAAAGTGACACTTTTTGAAACCAAAACTAAGAGTCAACAAAGGAACTCAACTAAAAAAAGGGTTACAGGTCTGAGATTTTGCATGGCAGTTGTTTTATAGGGGTACAATATGGAACTGTGAAGAAACGGCGGCGCAACCGCCGAAAACCGCCGTTTCCCGCCGTAATTTTTGTTGCCTTTTCTCGGCGGTTTTCGGCGGTTGCGCTGCCGTTTCTTTACATTTCCATATTGTACCCCTATAAAGCAACTGCCATGCAAAATGTCAGACCTGTAACTCTTTTTTTAGTTGAGTTCCTTTGACTTTTAGTTTTGGTTTCAAAAAGTGTCACTTTCGCCCCCCCCCCCCCCTTTATCTATAATACAAAGTAGAACGATGTCTGTCTGTCTGCCTGTTTGTTTGTAGTGAAGGACCTCGCTAACCACTGAACCGATCAGGTTCTACTTTACAGAGTAGCTTCTCATAGGTCCAGGAAAGGATTATGAATATTTGAGAGAGGACACCTCAACCCTCCCAAAGAGAAATCACCCCTAGAAAAAATATCACCCCCCCCCCTTGAAGCCTCTTGGGTTGTATATGCCCTAACAGGGATGTGTGATTGGATCTAAACTTCAATTTTTCTGCTCTTTTCGATTTTAGGTAATCGAAACAATGCAAATTTTCTTATTTTAGCTTTTTAAATGCCAATAATATTGTTTGCATCATATTATAAACATCTTTCTGCGGATAGAAAAATGTACAATTATAAGATTAAAACCAATCTTTTTTTAGCCCCGAGATGCCGAAGGCAAAAAACAATGCTTATAATCTTATTATTATACATTTTTATATTAGTAGAAAACTGGATATAATATAAATACTAGATATAATCTTTCTGTATGGCTGGGAACAGGTTCTAATCCAACGAATATAAATCAGTTTGGATGCCATACTGGAAAAAAATACTTATCTAGAAGATAAAGACAAAAAATAATTAATAAAAACTAACCTAACAAGAAATCTGGTTGAATTCAAAACATCTTTGACATGTTTCTCCCAATAAGGACTAGATTCGGCAAACAATTCGGAACTGTGCACGTTCCCACCAATCAGAGGTGGGTCACGTGATCCAGATCCACCAATGAGAAGCATATCACTCGACTCTTGGCCACCAATCAGAGAAAAGTTTGGCTAGAAGAAAAAAATGCTTATTAAAATATGGTCTCTTTGTGTATCCTACAGTTAGAAATGCTATGAGGGAAACATGCTTTTCTCAGCTGCTATTTAAGATGGGTTGCTTATTTTTGTAGTGCAGATATTTGGATCCAGAAAGTATACAATGTACAACTTTGTCCGTCAGTCATGCTTAAAAAGACAAAATTTGTAAAATTTGCTACTTTGATAATGTTAATTGCCAGATACAGTGGCAGTGGGTACAATTTTTAACTGACAACATCAACATTATTTTACCTTTGGTAGTACCGATTCAGCGGGGGCTGACCGGGATTTGAGCTTGTACAGTGGACGTACATCACTGGAGAAGCGGTCACGTGGGCGGTCACTAGTGGAGCGGTCACGTAGTGGCAATGACATTGCATCCTCCATTTCTTCTAGTATAATTGGGGAGATGCGATCTTCCAAATGCTAGAAATAACAAAGATTGTCTGTATTATTTTCATGAAAGATATTTCGTAAAATTGAGTAGGTGGCATATTATTGGAACTAATATGAATTGATTTTGACGAAAAATCAGTCCTCACGAAATTTCTATCCCTACGAAAAGTCTACCAATCACTTCATTAAGTGAGACAATGGACTGTTCATTACGCAAGTCCCCAAAGTTTTATAATAACAATTTCTCAGTCATTGGCTTAACAATTGTGAGGACCTTAATTAAATTATGAATGGCTGGTTCATTAAGTTGAGTGTCCTAACATTTCAATCACTTATTGTAAACTATAGAAGGAGAAATTTATCGGCCATTGTCTTATCACTTTAAATCCCTAAAATTATTGTAGCCTGATTGTTCTTACCTCTTTGGGCTTATTAAGATTTTCTGACCAACTGTTTGATCTTTTTCTTTGGTGGGAAGCTTCATATATATCCTCTCTGCCATGAAATGTCAGGTACACATCATCCTCATCTGATTCTTCCAGCACATTCTAGATAGAGTTGAGTATGGAGCATATCATTGTAACTAATATGAATTGATTATGACGAAAAATCAGACCTCACGAAATTTCTATCCCTACGAAAATTGTACCAATGACCAAGAGTATAATATATCTTTATGAAGTAAGAAATTAGGATGTTAAGTTAATTAAAAAGATAGATAGATAGACAGACAGACAGATAGATATATAAATAGATAGAAGGATAGATAGACGGACAGACAGACAGGCGAACAGACAGAAAGAGAGATAGATAGAAAGATAAATAGAAATAAATAGAAAGAAAGATATTTAGATAGATAGGATAGGCGAATAGACAGACAGACAGAAAAAGAGACAGACCGACTGATAGATAGATAGACAGATGGATAGGTATATGAATACAATTAATGGATAATAGATGGATAGATAGATACATAAGATAGATTGATTGATAGGGTGTTAAAATTACCTTAAGTCTTGAAGAATATAAGTTAACATCTTTAATTCGGTCATTAGTATTTACCTCTTTTCTTCTCCTTTTACAATAGATATAGTAAATCTAGATAATTATGCTCTAATTCAGCCAATAGAAACACAGTAGAGCAACAACTCGGCCATATTTTTGGTTAGACAGTGTACATTGTACAAATATACATACTCTCTATGTCAGCCAATAGAAAAATAGTTGAACAACCTGGCCATTTTATTGGTTAGTAAGTGTACAAATATACATACTCTCTAAATCAGCCAATAGAAACACAGCAGAGCAACAACTCGGCCATTTAAGGGGGGGGGGGGGGAGTTTTGACACTTTCGCTTACTCCGTGATTATTGGGCTAGGTATTAAAGTTAGACTATAGGTTATTTGGGATAAAAGTTTACTTTTGGTTAGTACTTCACGGATTTTTAATCATTTTTTGGATAACCCCACCCCCTAGCCCCCCGGGGCTCAAAATCCCCCTAAAAATGAACCTAACCTTAATTTTCTCAGGAACCATTTGACCAAAAGAGATGATTTCTCAAACTTAAGCTTTTATGCTTATAAACTAACTTCTAATTTAGAAGTCACCCCCCTGCCACCAACCCCTAGACCTCCGGGTTTCAAAAAAACCCTAAAATTGAACCTAACCTTAATTTTCTCAGGAACCATTTGACCAAAAGAGATGATTTCTCAAACTTAAGCTTTTATGCTTATAAACTAACTTCTGATTTAGAAGTCACCCCCCTGCCATCAACCCCTAGCCCTCCGGGGCTCAAAAAAACCCTAAAAATGAACCTAACTTTAATTTTCTCAGGAACCATTTGACCAAAAGAGATGATTTCTTAAACCATATTTTTGGTTAGACAGTGAACATTGTACAAATATACATACTTTAGGAACCAGCCAATAGGAAAACAGTGACAAAACAATCAGGCCATATTATTGGTTAGAAAGTGTACAAATGTTTGATCATCCTTAAAGTTTTATGAGGCCAGTGTGACCCAGGGGTAGCTATTGTAACAATCAAATCTACAAAAAAAATCACGCATCCTTTTGAAAGTATGTGGAAGTATATGTTACTAGCGGCTACGCCCCTAGAGGCCTCTAGTGGCACTTTAAATGTTGTTGTTTGTTAAAGTTAATTTTTTATGTACGATACCACCTTATTTGACGTTGAAGTCTCCTCTAAATTGGAAAATTTTTTGATTTTTTTGTCATTTCTCTTGGGAGGGTGGTGGTACCCTCCCCCAAAATAGTTATAAACCTTCCCGGGACTTATGAGAAGCTACCCTGTTAATGAGAACCCGATCGGTTCAGCGTTTAGCGAGATCCTTCGGTACAGACACACAGATACACAGACATCCTGTTACTTTAGTATAAGGATTTTCTTGTAAATGAAGAGGGGTGGGTAAGAAGGGGAGGAAAAGAAGAAAGGGGTTGTGGGGAAATTTTGCTTTAGAATTGTTTGTCAGAATATCATTTCCTTGTCCCTGAGTGTGAGCATCTAGATCTACTATATCTATCCCTTTTTCTCTTATTTCTCTTTCTAAGAACTTTGTTTGCCTCTCTGTCAACTTGAAGAGGATTCACCATACTACCAACTGTACAAAGACTGCCAACTAAAAAAATATAGATTACAAATGAATTTGTTGTCTGTCCGTCTGTCTGTCAGTCATACAGTCTATCTGATGTTCAGTCCGACAATCTGTCAGTATGGCCGTCAAACTGTCTATCAGTCTGTAAGATAGTCTGTCTGTCAGCCCATCCGTAACTAAAATGTAATTTTCTCAGTACTTATTTAAGTTGTAAATCTAAAATTTGTACCTAGTGAAGATCCCTATATATATTTTACTTATGTCCATTATGCCTTAAAGGACACAAATATTATAAAATTTTTGAATATACCTAGGTTTTGTGATTTTTAAAAAAAAACTTTCCTCTATGATTCTTTTTAAAAAATAACTGAACATCTGCTCTATAACTAACTTTGTCATTTTGGACATCCATTATTTTTGTTGTGCTTAGCTACTTTTATTTGGAGAAAAAAACCACCTTCAATGGACTTGCGTCTTGTGGGTTGTTCAACCAATTTTTCTTTCTCCTTTTCTTTTTCTGATTTGAGAGTGTCCAAAGATAATCTCCGATGCAGGTCGCTAGGTTTTCTAAACACAAATCATCATAATGTTATCAAATGGGATGCAGATAGTGTTATGGATGATGTGTGTTTTCAGAAAGAAAATTCAAAAAAGGAAAATTTGTGTAAGAAAAAGTGTGGTAAAGTTTAAGTTGCCAAATGTTGTCTGCTGGTTATCTGTATACTTGATGAGGTAATTCATCAACAGGACTGAGAGGGTTGCCAAAAATCCGGGTTTTCTAGAAAAGTCCGCGGACGGACAATTGAAAAGTCCGGTTTTAACCAGTTAAATCGTGGGAAAAAAAAACTAATATTCTACTGTTTTCTTTATGTACATTAATTTTTTTTCAAATAAAAATGTTGCTTTTTAAAAAAAGTTGAAAGTTTTGTAAATAAGTTTGTTGTAAATTCTACAGGCATTTTAAGAAAAAAATAGGAAGTTTCTTAAGCTAAAATAGTAATTTAGGACCTTTTTGGATATGAAAACAGTATTTATTTCAAGGTGAACTTTTGCCATTGATTTTTGTGGGTGGTTGAAACCGGAAAAAAAGCCAACTGCCCTGGACCCTTCTTGCCAACCCTGGGACTGACAATGATCTGATTACTTACCTGTCTTTAATTTTATTTGTAGGACTAGTACACCAGAAAAGAATTAATCCCAGGAAACAGACCTCCAGTATGACCAGCAAGCCATGCCGTGACATCAACTCTTCCTGTGTGTCTGCCAGCTGGGTTTCATATTGGTCCAGTCGCTGTGTCAAACTATCAACCTTTCTCTCTAGTGTAGCCCCTCTAGCCCTGCAGGATTCCTCTCTCTTACCCAAAGCCAGAATGTTGTCACTCATTTGCTTTACAGCAGTGTTTAACTCATCAATTTGTTTGATGTACTTCAAGCTCAACTCCTCAAGAAACCCAGTGCTTAAGGTCACATTTCTTTCAAGGGCTCGGATTCTGTTTGCTAATTTTTGCCAGGTAGTTTCTCTGGATGCTCCTCCAGGTTGGGCTCCAGGCACAGGTCCACCAGGCCTAGCGTCCTTGTCATAAATAGAGTTATTGTCATCATCTTTGGTACTTTGCTGTGGCATATCCTTGGTGTTGTCCTTTCCCCTTCCGCCAGCGGCGTCATTATCTCCTCCACCGCCCGTATTCAACCTCTCCCCCTTATCACTCCCCTCAGAAATTTCCGTTGCACCCTCCCCGGCCAGCTGATTACCCCCGGAGCTCGCTCCCTTCACTTGGATGGGTGTTGTTGCGGCTACCCCGTCCCCCGGCCCGTCTCTGCTCTCTGCACTAGAATTGTTTGTTTTGGCCGCCATCTTGGATGTATCATTATTAACCAGCACAAAGTCTGTCACGTGACTTTCGGCCGGGGAATTGGCGCCATTTTTACCGCCACGTGGTGGGGACAATCCACCATTGAGAACAACAGAACCTAGGTAGAAAAAAAGAATATTTTTCATGAAAACTGAGATTTTTGAAATAAAAAAGTATGACTGTCCTTTCGTATACAAACCTGAAACAGGACATATAAATGATTAATTGATACAGGCGTCCGTAGGGTTCTTGATTAACTTTTTTAGATAAACCATAGCCAAAGTTAGAAATTTATAAATGGAATACACGAACAAGAAACCAGTTAATTTATTTGAATAGATGTAAAATAAAAAAATTTTTGAAAAAAGACAAAAAAAAATCTTTGAAGGATTTTTGAGAAAATCGTCTAAACCATTTTATATTTACCATATCTTACTGTTCTACCTGGAGCTGTTCCTGTACCCTCTACAGAGCCACTATTGATTCTGGAGGTGTTGACTGTTGTCATGGAGCTGGCCAACTTGGAGGCACCCAGCTCGATACTCAGCACATTACAAAGCAGCAGCATAAAGTCTTCTCCGTGTATAACCTGACAACAACAATAGAATGATATTTTGGGAATAGTCCCTTTCGTAACATCGCCCCATAAGGGGCGATTCGTCGTATTTTTAAAATGGCTTTTTATATGTTATTTTAGGTTATATTGGGTTAGGTGATTGCCCCACAGGGTTAGGTAAGTGGCCCCGCAGGGTTAGAGCCCCCCGCAGGGGCTAGAAATAGGCGAAAAGCTACTGTGAAAAATACGAAGAATCGCCCCATAAGGTGTGATGTTACGAAAGGGACTTTACCCCATATTTTTTGGCAAAAATGTCTCAGCCTTCTTCATGACGACTTAGGTCCAAACCCAAAGTAACTGTGGCTATCAATCAATTAATCAATGAAAATGACAATTTCTTATCCTATTTTTACTTGCGAGAAAAAATATTTGATCGTGGGAAAAAACATTTGATCGTGGGAAAAAATATTTGAGCGTGTAAAAAAAAATATTTGAGTAGCTATGGTCCACTTTATCACCTGAAGAAAAGCCATCCACCTCCAGGCAGCCACTGGACTGTGGGTCCTTGCTGGAGCTATGACCGTCACAGGATTCAGAGATTCAACTGATTTGACAACAATTTAGATTTTAAGAATATTGTGGCTTTCAAAAAGCCTTACTATTTTAGAACTACTATTTTACATTTACCTACATGGAGGGAGAAGACATTGGACTGTATATTACACTAGTCCCCAAAGTTTTATAATAACGTTTTCTTATTCATTGGCTCAATAACTTTGGGAATTATATTGATTTTGACTGGTTAGTTCAAACTAGTATTGTTCAAACGTTTCAACCACTAATTGTAATCTACAGAAGGGGTAATTTTGTGCATCATTATTGGGGATGCACATCAATATATCGGCCATTGTATTATCCCTTTAGATACCCGATTTAAATAAATGTCATTGAGTAACTTAACAAATAATTTTACATGTTAGTGATCACCAATCATGGGTGATGAAGGGGACATTGGCCTGTAAATTACACTGGTACCCAAAGTTTTGAAACAGGCTTTCTCATCTCTTATCATAAAAATTTTGAGTAACATTATTAAATCCTGATCAGTTTTTTTAATTTTTTCAACCAATAATTTTAATCTATAGATTTTATATAATATCCTTTGGGGATTTATCCCCAGAGGATCTCAAGGGATAAGACAATGGCCGGTAAATTGATGTACCTACCTAATAATAAAAAATCAAATTTCCTCTTCTGCAGATTAAAACTATTGGTTGAAAAGTTGGAATACTGCTAGATTGACCCCCCCCCCACTGCTTATATCACTTAATATCCCTGATACCAAGTTGTTGTTGCCTGAAGGTAGCTGGAAACCTGCAGCATCTGGAGGTTGCTGGAAACCTGCAGCACCCGGAGGTTGCTGGAAACCTGCAGTATCAGGAGGTAGCTGGAATCCTGCAGCACAGGTACAAAACTGGAAGAGGGCAGAACTTAATGTTGGCATGGAGGTCAAATATACAGACACACTGGCATACTCTATGTACACAAATATTATCATCAAGCAATTCTACACTTATGATTTAAGCATCAGGGAGGCATGGAACATTGGACTGGAACTTACACTTGTATCCAAAGTTCTCATCATTGGCTCAATATTTTTAGATACATTTATTGAATGATGATTTGTTATTGAAAGTTAGTAGTTAGTGTACAAGCTTTTCAACCAATAAATTTAATCTACAAAAGGGGCAATTTTGTTCATATTAAATTTGGATGACCATTGATTTATTGTGTAATATCTTATCCCTAAATATCCCTGCTTGATTATAATTCCTGTGGCGAGTAGGTATTCCAGCATCTGAGTTCTCTCCGCTGCAAGGTTGTCCAGGCTACCCAGTGCAAGCTCATACACCATACTAGAGCCTGACAGCGAGCTTGACTCCAGGTCCAGGATTATACTAGATAAATAAATATTACAAAGAGTATATATATTATATAATTTAGGATGGGTCGATTTTGGACCTTTTTATCTGCACTGCATGATTTAAGATTTATCTTAAGTCTGACAACCGCTGGCGACCACACATACATTTGTATAGAACTATGGCTTCATGATGCTCCCAAAAATGGCCCTGAGGATTTGAATCAGGAACTTTTGTCAGTTTAAAAATATCTCGTTCCTTGCCTTAGAAATGACTGAAAAAAAACCCAATTTATTGAGTATTGTCCAATTTAAAGAGTTTTTTTTTATAGATTTTCTCAGGCTAGGAAAGAGATATGTTGAAATGGACAAGTTCCTGATTCTACTCCTAAAGGCTTTTTCAGGGAGAACCATGAAGCCATGGTTCGGATTCAATAAATTTTTTACTCCCATTCACAAATAGCTATACAATTGTAGGTCTGGTCGCCATCAGTTTTCAGACTACACAAATATTACAAAGAGTACACCATACTAAAGATTGACTCCAGGTTCGGGCTTGTGCAATAAATAAAGATATTACTAGTGGTAACACCTGGCCCCCCTGAGATGTGATTGTAGGTAACAACCTGGAATTTTGGGGACTTTTGAAGACAACATTTCTTAAAACATCAACAATGGTCTTGACACTCTTCACAATTGGATTTTCACTTGTCTTATCTCCTCCTTCACAACAATCAAATAATCTTTATATAAAAGTAATTGAATTTTTTTCTGTATAACCAAAGGATCTTGCTAACTGCTGAAATGACAAGGTTCTCCTTTACAATGTAACTTCTTATTGGTCATGGAAAGTAAGGCTGTTTTTTTAATGTAATTATTTAATTTCCTTGATTTGCTAGCTCTGTTAGATTTTCATCTTCGGGTTCATCCCCCTCTTCCTCCTCTATTTCTCCTAGAAAATAATAACAGGATTGGTCCTAGAACACTACTTTGGGGTACTTCAATTGGATAATAATAAAAATTGAGTGTCTTTTACCTGAAATTAAATCAATTTCTGGAATTCCAAAAACTTTGAACATTGAGATAGGACAGTAATGCTCAGCCCCATGGTGGGACAATATCTCTACCTAGACAAGATTAATCTATAATTTACTTTGTCTGTCTGTCTGTATGAATGGCTGTATGAATGGCTGTATTTATGTCTGTATGTCTAGTCTATCTGTGTTTATGTCTGTATGTGTGTCTGAATATCTATCTGTAGCTCTGTCTGTATTTCTGTGAGTTTTTCTGTTTGTATATCTGTCTTTCTGTGTGTATGTCTGTCTGTGTTTAGGTTGGGCCGGATATTTTATTGGCCGGATATCCGGCTAACACCGGATATCCGGCAAATATCCGGTTATCCGGCCAAATTACTACATATTAAAGTATCAAAAAAGGATATAGTCCCTTTCGTGGCAACGCACCTTAAGGGGCGATTCATCCTATTTTTTAAATTGCTTTTAATAGGTTATTTTAGGTTAGGTTAGGTTATATTTGGTAAGGTGATTTCCCCGTAAGGTGGCCCCGCAAGATTAGAGTCCCCCGCGAGCGGCTAGAAATGGGAGATACGCTACTGTGAAAATACGAATAATTGCTCCTTAAGGGGCGTTGCCACGAAAGGGACTATACCCGCAAAAAAAATTTCTTCATAAACTGGTGTTTTATATTATACTAGCGGCTGCGTCCCTAGTATCTTGGGATATTAGAAGGGACATGAAAGAGCAGAAAAATAACTTAAAACCTTACAACGACTTTTTTTTTATAAAAATCAAACAGCCTAAAACCACCCTGGGACCTATAAGAAGCTTCACTCTAAAGGAGAACCATATCGGTTCAGCGGTTAGCGAGATCCTTCTCTACAGACAAAAAAGGCTTAGCAAATAAATCTAATTAACTATTACTACTCTCAATCTGTAATATCAACGGTTTGAGGATGGGCGGGGAGGTGGCGTTGAATGCCTGCCCCCCCCCCCCTCAGATTTTTTCTATCCCATTTTTTGTGTATAAAAGGTAGAGGGCTATAACTGAGTGACTTTCAAAATATGGGTATGACACATAACTGAGAGTTGAAATTTTTTTAATACCTCCTTCCTGGCGGGCACAGGATACCAGCAAATCTGGCAAGGTCATTCAGGTAAAAAGTAAAAATATTTTTTTACTTAAACAAAGCATTTCATGTTATCTAATACTAAAATATCCTATAGTGGTACCAGGTATAATACTGCAAGTCCTGAACCTCCAGGTCTCAAGATATCTTTAAACGGTTCCTGTGACCGCAAATTTTTTACTTGAAGATTTCAAATTTTAAACTTAGGCTTTTTTATATATCTTCATGACATATTACAATTTCATAAAATCCGTTGCCGTTTACATGCCAACCGTCGGTTTGCGGCTGGCAGCTGCCAAGTACTGCTGCCACCGCCAAAATTTATGTTTTGAGATTTCTAATATAAAATTTACATGAAGATAAACATATATTCAGAAAAAATTGTTCTGGCTTTAATAATAAGAAAATTAAAGCCATTTAAGATAAAAAAAAACTGAGATTTTTGTTGTAAAATATAAAAGATTATATTGCCGGATATCCGGCCGGATAGTTTCAATATCCGGTATCCGGCCGGATATTGAAAATGGCCGGATATCCGACCACACCGGATATCTGGCCCCACCCTAGTTTAGCGTACATTATCCTTTATTTTATCCATTAGGACCCTTGTATAAAATAGATGGATTATTGTGTCTAATTGACCATCTAAAGTAATAATGGATTATTCTGACTAATTGACCATTTAAAGTAATATTGGATTATTGTGTCTGAATAACCATCTAAATTAATAATGGATTATTCTGACTAATTGACCATCTAAATTAATAATGGATTATTCTGACTAATTGACCAACTAAAGTAATAATTGATTATTGTGTCTAAATGACAATCTAAAGTAATAATGGATTATTCTGACTAATTGACCATCTAAATAAAAAAATGTATAGTTTACCTTGGCATATTTTCCAACCACATTTGTAGCTGCATCACTATTGAATGTCTGAATAGATCTCTCATCCTGGAAAAAAAAGAACAGTAAACTGTAGGTAATGCAGTAGATAAACAGATATCCTTGTGACACATTCAGTAAAAGTAATAAAAAATGTATTAAAACAAACCTATAGGTCCTGAGATGGTTTAATGCTGTTCTATTTTTATACACAAGTTTGGGTATAGTTTTAGGCTATTTTGGTGTCCTTTCAAATTTGATATGATTAAGATTTAAAGACAAATACATAGACAGCTTTTTAATGTTCAGAAAAAGATGATTTAGATGAGCTTCAATTATTAAGAAATTCTTCTTAGGTTCAAAATTTGTTTCTTTGTCCCCAGCAAAATTTATTTTTAAATAACACACTAATTTAAATAAATTTGAAATAATATTTGGGGGGGAAGATAAAAAGGTCTTCAATTCTACCAAGTGTTGCCCCCCAAATGACAGCTTAAAATCATATATTGGTTTTGTGATTTTTTTTCTCGAATTAATTTTGGTGTTTGTACAAGCTGTCACTTCTGCTTTCAATAGATAGCAGACATATTGCATACAGTAACAGAACAAAAATTGAACTTTATAGAAATATGACTTCCAAGATGTAAGGAAAAAAATAAATATTAAAAATCCCCTAGAACAACCTGAATTTTGATACTTTTAACCACATAAATTTTGAAAATACTATCAAAAACAAGTGATTAGTCAGAAAGTAGCAGGTTTTTTTTGTCTGTAGCTTAAGATTTCAATACATACTGAACGGAGTGAGCTCTCCATTTGAGGGAAGTTTCAGATATGTCTCATTATGGTTTATGCTTTATTATTTTTATAAAAATATTTTGCCCTTCCTATCCCTTTGAATTTAAAGACCCTAGATGCTAAGAGCACAACCTGCTAGTTCTATTATATATAATATTTTATTTTTTGTCTGTAGCATAAGATTTCAATCACTACTGAAAACTGATGGGTAACTCCATTTTAGAGAAACTTCATATTGGTCCCAGGATGGTGGAAGGCTATTTTTATTCATCTCTACTTTTTGATGAAGGCAAGTAATTTCATAATTTTAAGAAGAATAAAAACTAACAAGATAATTGCAAATATTTATTGATAAAAAATCAAATTTTAACAAAGTAAGGAAGAGTAAATAAGTCAGCTGGGTAGTCATACAACCATGTTGGTCCTGCAAAAAAAATTATGGATCATTTGAAAAAAAGTTTGGAGGTCTAAGTGCTAATTTTTAGGACAAATACAGAGGAAAGCACTTAGCGCCGGGAATTTGCTTTAATAAAATTAACATAATAATATTTTTGATGTAAACTTAAATATTTTTCATAGGAAAAAAAGATCTGAATACTAGTTTTGGAGATGAATTTTAGATCCAATAATTTCCTGTAACATTTGTATTCAGTACCATGTCAGTCCATTGGCCTTTGGGAAGATAAATATTTCTTGCAACAGCACCCTCATCCAACACAGGAGCAACTAAAATTCTATCACCCAACAAAAATTCTGAATCTATACTAAGCGCAGTTCTATCCTCTGGGTCACTCCACCAAATTGGGCGGTTGATTCCAAGACCTTGATAACATTTATTTTGAATATATTACATTTTCAATAAAAATAAATTTAGTATAAATTGTTATTATATTTAAAATTTTACCTGTTTCTGTGGATGCGTGTGCTAGCTCAATAATATATGGAGCATACTCTTCATGAAGACTTATCAGTTGTTTGAAATGATCAACTACTTCCAAATCATATCTCCAAGGAGTGTAGGACAACTGAATTGCTGGCATAAACACATTAGCCTGCATCCATCTAATATACAACTCTCTGCTAGGTGGAATGACATATCCATTGCCACCAACCATATCTGGCAACACAAATGGATAGCCTACAAGGCCAAATTGCAATAGTGTAGGAATCAGGCTCTTCAAACCATTGAGGTAGTCCCATCGGGAATATTTGTCCAGCATTCTGACAAATATTGGCAGTTCTTGAGTTAATGCAGATGCTCTAACTTCAACCAGATTTCCAAATTTAGCTGCAGCATTCATGTAACTATTGGTGTATCTTGTAGATACTCCCTGCAAACCATCCCCAGCTCCTAGCACATATCTTTCTGGTAGAAAACTATTTTCACCTGCATCAAACTTGAAAGAATCAATACCAGTTGCATTAAGAAGAGCCTCTAATCTTCCTGTCCACCAATTAACAACCTCTTCCCTGGTGAAGTCAATGATACCAGCTTCAAAGCCTTGCCACCAGAGAGTTAGGCCAGGTAATTGTTTATTATCTTCTCCTATGTACTTGGATTTTTGTGTCATAACCATAAATTCAGAATTTTCAGAAAATACTTTGCTGTTTGCATTTATGAATGGATGTGTCCAGAGTGTGACAAGAAAATCTTTGTCATGTAGCTTCTGAACCATATCAGCAACATCTGGGAATTTATCTTTATCAAACTCAGCATCTCCATAGTTAGCCTCCCATCTGTCATCAATCTCAATTTGACTGAAGGAGAATTCATTTTCAATGATTTCATCAGCATAAGCAAGTACCTTTGTTTGGTTTACATTTGTTTTCAACTGTGCCCAGGTGGACCATATTGGATGTGTAAACATTCTTTCATTTGGAATAGATTTAGGCTGAAGCCACAAGTTTGCAGCAGAATATGTATGCATTAGCTTGGCATTCTCCTCTCCACATATGATATACTTTAATTCAATACTAGTAGACTCTTGATGAAAATAAGGATTGGATCTTTTACTTGACAAACACCAGTTGTTGTGAAAATTATGATTCCAAGAGTAGAATAAGGGTTGGTAAGGGGCAGCATAAACAGCACCTCCAAAACTGTTCAACCAATAAGGCTCGACAACACCACCAAAATGTGAATGAACCATATCTCCAGGCAGATATGCAACTTGTTTCAATGTCACCGACTCATTAATTGGAAAATATTGAGGAAACTGTTCAGGTCCACCATACCAGAACACATCTATATTGTAATATTTAAACTATTGGGAAAATTTAGCCAAAATAAAAACAGAATATTTTAATTTGAATCATTTCCCTAATTAAAAAATAGAAATTAGGCATTAGTTTAAAATTCCTGATTGGTCAAAGCAATCTTCTAGCTGAGAAATGTGATCAGAATTCCAGGTGATGTCATAGCAAGTATTATCTTTCTTGGAAATAGTCAAAGTAGCAACATCCTCCCATGTATATACAGCATCTTTACTATCTGAGTCTAAATTATCTTATAATTCTTTAGAATTGAAGGCTTATAATGGTTTCAGGAAAATCAAAGAGTCCCAAACGGCGGAGTGGACAAACATAGGAGTGTTAAAATAATAATGTAATTAAATATTCTTATACAGGTTAGGTTAGGTGGAAATATGAATATACAAATAAGCCCCCCGCAGGGGTTAAGCATTTGAAAACCTTTAAGATAGTTTAAAATAGGTTAGGTTAGGTTAGTTTCCACTCCCACATTTGGGACTTCTGCATTTTCCTAGGACCCTTATAATTACCTATGAAATATCTTACTTTTTATTGGAAAATGTGAGGGAGGAGAGGGGGCTTTAACTTACTTAAGATCTAAAATTTAAATTTCGTAGGCAGATTATTTGTAATAAGGCACTGGGGAACTTTTTAAAATAAAAATCAAAACATAATAATAACTAAACAACAAATTAGCCAACACCCCTTGAGGCCTATATGGGCATTTCAGGGAATACAGGGGAGTTTGGGGTAAGTTAACCCTTCTCATTAAATTTCATTTTTTTTAAAAAGTAAATTTTAGTTTGATAATTTTTTTGTAAAGATTAAATATTTTGGAGGGTATAGTTCCCCCCTCCAAAATATATGTAACAGTTCCTGTAACTGTACTTAAAAAGAAGCTTCGCTGTAAAGGAGAACCATATTGACTCAGTGGCTAGCAAGATACTTTTCTACACATATAGATTATAGACATCCTGCTACTTTCATATACAGATAACTGGTAAAAAAGAATATAAATTCCTAAAGATGGAGCCACAATTCCAACAGGTAAACTAGCTCCAAAGGTTCCAGTTAGTACAGGTTTACCAGAGTTGGAGGAAAGTGTAAAACTAAGATTAACATGAAATTATTTGTAGAACTATGTGCGATTTATCAAATTTTAGTTTTAACAAGATCTATTATTAACAAATTTTAGTTAATTTTAAAAATAAAAACAGAATCAGTTTAAAGAAAGTTAATCATTACCATGTTATGTTTCATCAAATAATCTGTAATTTAACACTAAAATATTTATTTTTAAATTTATTACCCCATGGACCATCATTAAATGATACTAAAACAAGAGGTGAAAAAATTACATAGGTGGTATTAATTAGAATATTTAAATCAACAAAAAAAATCTTATTTTCAACCAACATAAATGATTTATAATTGACTTTACTGTCTGCTAGTTTAAAGTTTTAACCACTTATTGTAATCTACAGATGGGGTAATTTTGTGCATCATTATTGGGAAAATACTTCAATTTATCTTCTATTGTCTTATCCCTTTAGATCCCTGGAAACAATGATGTAAAGAATAAGAATTATTTCAAGGGATCATAGGGGAGAAGACATTGAACAATAAATTTATGTCAATCACCTAAATTAATAAACAAAATTACCCCTTTTGTGGATTGAAATTATAATTTATGACTTTGGTCCAAGATATGATTTTGATTAAAAAGTTATAACCTGAGTTTATTTCCTTCAACTTGTACATTAAGTTCACTAAATGTGTTTTAATAAATAACTTTACCCTGGAGAGAGAGGGGACAATTGGCTGTTCATTACACCAGTCCCAAAAGTTTGAAATAACGTTTTCTTATTCGTTTGCTTGATTACTTTGGTGACTAGTGAATTTTGATTGGTTGATTTATTAAGTTGTGGTTCAAATGTTGCAACCATTAATTTTCTATCTAAAGAAGGGGTAATTTTGTGTATCATTATTGGGGATGTACATAAATTTATCAGCCATTGTCTTATCCACTTTTGATCCCTGTTGACAATGTCATTGTCCAAAATGTCGTCTTCCACACAAAGACATAAGGAATAATGGGATAGAGTTTTAGTATTCGAAGAACACAAATACAGTGTGTTTTTTTTTATGAGAACTTTTTTGAAAGCAATTTTACCCCACTTATACCTAGTTATCAGAATTTAATGATTAATGGCTTATTTTCTTCGTTTTTTAAGGGAAATTATGAAACAACAAAAAAAAATTACACTTTTTGTTGAAAAAGTACAGTAAAGTTGAAAATTAAAAACTTAGGTGTCAACATATAAAAATGGTTTTAGCGCATTTTTCTTAAAAAAATGAATTTTCTTTAGTCGACTTTGGGGGGCCAGTACTCCCTCCCTGGTTGAGATATGACCTTCAAACTTTGATATGTTCTAGTACATGTCCCTAATAGTATCTGTATACATTTTTAGCTCTATATCTCAACTTTGAAGTGTTTAGCAGCCATTCTTGCAAAAGGTTGATTATTTGAGCATAAGAAAAATGCGCTAAAACCATTTTTAGATGTTGACACCTAAGTTTTTAATTTTTAACTTTACTGTAATTTTTTTTGTTGTTTCATAATTTCCCTTAAAAAACGAAGAAAATAAGCCATTAATCATTCAATTCTGATAACTATAAGTGGGGTAAAATTGCTTTCAAAAAAGTTCTCATAAAAAAAAACACACTGTATATGGCAGAAAACCTGCTTTGACAGTAAGGAAAGTAGGAAAATAGCCTAAAACCAGCCAGGAACTTTTACGAAGCTTCCATAAAATGAAGAACTTAATCAGTTCAGCAGTTATCAAATTCTAAAGCTAAAAAACCTAGCATAACTAGAGCAATTCTTAAACAAACATTTCATGACATAAAAACAAGGATAACAACATCCGTAAAAGCGAAGCCCTGAAATGGTAGGACAAACTATTATGAACACTCGAACGGAATAAGCATAATGCTAATGCATTAACAAAATTGTAAGTAAATTTGTTGAAAAAAATTCTAAATACAGGATACTGTTTAAGGTCATGCTTACATTTTTGGATTAGATAATAGAGATGCTTTGCTTATAACAGTGTACTTTGTACTTAGTAATAGGAATCAGTAATCCAAAAATAAGATGAGTAGGAAAATTATAACATACAAAAATTGTTGTCAAAAAAGTGAAAAATCGTCATGTTTAAAATGGACGTAGGGACTTTCTGGTAATGATTATAGAGTTGCTTCGATTCCTAATTGTTATAGGAATTATCATGCAAGGTTTGAAATTAATAGGACAATTTTAACTTGTTTAAATTTTAAAAGAGCTAAATGTCCCGGACGGACGGATTATTCATTTATTTATTAAAACATCCCTTGAAGAAACATTGACAAATAAAAATATAAAGATTAAAATTTTAATAAAATATTTGTTCATGATGAACAAATAACTGTAACTGTTCATTTTATGTTTTATCTTATGTTTTGTTTTTACTGATAACATGTTATTTAGTTTAGAGTTGGGCCGGATATCCGGCTGATTTCTGATATGTCGGATATTGGGTTATCTGGCCCATAGAATCTTCTTTGATCTGGCCGGAAATGCAGTAATTTGCCGGATATCGGAACATTTTCAATATCCGGCCCAACTCTAATTTAGTTTTCCGGTTGTTATCCAGCGGATATTAAACGTTTTCGAATCAATACTGGAAATATTCTTATCTTTTAAATGTAAAAAACAACATCTATGAGTAGCGAAGCACAAAAAGTGAATAGAAGATTGTTAAATGAAGAGTGTGAAAATGTATGTTTGATATGTTTTAATGTATGTCTTAATATTTATAATTTTGTAGCATGAATGACAAACCGAAGGACAAGTTAATTCAGCAAAAACATGTTGTTCTGTCATTCAAAACAAAATATGCATCTTTTTGAATGTTATTTGCATATTTGAAAAAAAATATTAATATTTTGTTTTATAAGTTGACCTCTCACTCCAACAGACTTAAAACTTTTCAACTTTTCTCACATTTTTAAAAGTAGTTCTTAAACTACAAATAACACAAAAATGGTACTTATATTTCAGAAAACTAGAGTTGATTAGATAATTCTAACGCTAAATCGAACCTAACTACTGAAGGAATTACCATGCAAAGTTGGAAATCGATAGGACAATTCTGACATGACGAAAAAAGCTAACCATCTATGACGGACGTAAGGACCGACCCTAAATATAGAAAAGTCTCCATGTTAAAAATACACAGTGATCTCTCAGTTCACATAAATGCACGAAAAAGACTTATTTTACGCGTTTTTTCTTAAGAGAAGCTTTCCCTGTGCATCATTGGAACTTGGTTCTTCCAGATTTTGGGTATAGTCCCTTTCGTGGCAACGATTTTCAATATGGATTTTGATAGGTTATTTCACATTAGGTTAGATTATATTGGGTTAGGTGATTGCCCCGCAGGGGCTAGAAATAGGAAAAATGCTACTGTGAAAATACGAAGATACGAGCCACGAAAGGGACTATAACCCAGATTTTTTGTAGTCCTTCTTATGCCGCTTAACACGGGATACGTTCAGCCGTTTGGCAGATAGCAGCCTTTAAAATTCATAGATTTTTGAAGATATTCGTTACTAGGAACATTTTGAAATTTCTAGTACCAGTCGCTTTCTGGCTAGAACCGGCTAAAAACGGCGGCCAAGAGTATGATGTGTAGATTGGCCAAAAAAATGATTAAACGGCTAAGCCGCAAGTCGTTATATTTCCAATTTTTTTTCGATTTAGGGAAAATAGACCTACCAAGAATTACTTATGCCATTTTTCATAACGAAATTTGCGCATTGATTACGGGATGGTTGCATTACCCCCCCCCCCCCCCCCCAATAATTCTCACCTTATATTCAAAAGTGCCAAACTGGACCCAGTCTTTATCTCGTCCAGGATAGGTGTGCCCAATTGATACTCTGAAAAAAAATAGAACTGTATTTTAAAGATGCTCCACGCATAGCCTTGAGCCTTATGGTCCTTAGAGTTGGGCCGGATATCCGGCCATTTTGACTCTCCGGCCGGATACCAGATATTGAAACTATCCGGCAGATTTTTAATGCTGGGTATCCGGTTTTCCGGCCGGATACCCCGTAATTTGCCGGAAATCTAACGTTGGCTAGATATCCAGCCGGAACCGGATATCGGGCAGTATAAATTATCCGGATATCCGGTATCCGGCTTAAACCATTAGAAACCATTGTTTTTGAGGTATCAAGGGCCTTGCATATAACAAGAAAACATTTAAACAAGAATTTGAAAAATAGATACAGCCGAAGTTCCGGTCTAACAAAACTGGTTATTACTTTATGATTTTAATTCTAATATGTGTGGAAAATTGTCAGTAATCCAATGCTTTATATGATTTTTTAGTATGGCATAGAACCGGTACTAATCCAGCGGATATTAATCGGTTTCAAAGTCATACTGGAATAGTTATTTCTCGCATAATATTATAAAACGCTTTCCGCACATTTAATATGTACAATTAAAACCAGTTTTTTTAGCCCCAAGATGGCGAAAAAAAGATGGCTGAGAACTGGCTCTAATCCAACGGATATTAGTCGGTTTTGAAGCTATACTGGAATAGTTACTTCTCTCTCGCATCATATTATTAACAGCTTTCCAGACATATAAAATATACAATTGAAACCAGTTTTTTAGCCCCAAGATGCCGAACAATATTTCAGTATGGCTGAGAACTGTTTCTAATTCTAGCTGATATTAATCGGTTTCAAAGCCATACTGGAAACTTAATTTATACCTAAATTCTTTTGGTGAGGAGGAGTAAAGTTCAAAATTGGCCATCTGAACTTTCAACACCTTGATACTTTCACATAGCTCAACAACAAAATATGCCCTGAAATTAAAAATATATTAATCAATTAATCAATCAATCAAAAATAATCAAGCAATAAATCAGTCAAATAATCAAGCAATAAATCAGTCAAATAATCAATCAATAAATCAATCAATCAATTAATAAACAAATTGATTAATCAATCAATTAATTATTCTTAAGGGATAAGATAATGGACAATAAATTGATTTATATTACCAATGCTGATAAACAAAAATCCCCTTCTGTAGATTTGAATCATTGATAGTAAAGTTTGAACAGTGTTAGTTTGTAACAACCAACCAACATTTTTAATGGATAAATAAAACTTTGGGTACCAGTGCCCAATGTCACCTCCCACCCTGATGTTACCTGTCAGAGCATTTGTTGAGTATGTATTCATCTCTAGAGGAACTAATAACATTGCCTCCACCCTGACTCTCTGGGTTAGTTGATATAATCTAAATATTACAAAGAGTACATATATATTATATATAAATAATGCAAAGAGTACATATATATTATATAAATAAATATTACAAAGAGTATATATTACACCTCTACAGGAACTAATAACATTGCCTCCACCCTGACTCTCCGGGTTAGTTGATATAATCTAAATATTACAAAGAGTACATATATATTATATATAAATAAATATTACAAAGAGTATATATTACATCTCTAGAGGAACTAATAACATTGCCTCCACCCTGACTCTCCTGGTTAGTTAATATAATCTAAATATTACAAAGAGTACATATATATTATATATAAATAAATATTACAAAGAGTATATATTACATCTCTAGAGGAACTAATAACATTGCCTCCACCCTGACTCTCCTGGTTAGTTAATATAATCTAAATATTACAAAGAGTACATATATATTATATATAAATAAATATTACAAAGAGTATATATTACATCTCTAGAGGAACTAATAACATTGCCTCCTCCCTGACTCTCCGGGTTAGTTGATATAATCTAAATATTACAAAGAGTATGTATTACATCTCTAGAGGAACTAATAACATTGCCTCCTCCCTGAATCTCCGGGTTAGTTGATATAATCTAAATATTACAAAGAGTATAAATTATAATATACTAACGACCACGCCCCTAGAGGCCTCTAGAGGCACTTCAAATGTCTATAATTTTCTAATAATTTCTATGTTGCATTCAAGTCTCCACGTAAATCTTTTTTTTATCTTTTTGTGATTTATCTTAGGAGGGTGGTGGTACCCTCCCCTAAAATAGTTATAAAACTTCCCGGAACCTATGAGAAGTTACCCTGTTGAGGAAAACCCAATCGGTTCAACGGTTAGCTAGATTCTTTGCTACAGACAAAAAAAACACCTTAATACTTTATAGTTTAGGATTGAGCTAGATCAGACACAATTCCAAAACTGTAAGAACCATTCTTCTAGCTGTACTGTAGCCAAAATTACACCAATTTTAACTTATTTCTTCAAAAAAAACCTAAAAAACAAGAACATAACTAACCTTAGCTGTGCAGTCAGGACTAGCAAAGTTTTTGGTCAGTTTGTTGCTTGATGCAGATTTATTCACATTAGATTTCCTTTTTAATACCACAATCATTTTATACATAACATTTTATAATCTCTTATAAAAATTTGGATGGGGACAAAAAAAAATTATCATCTTTTTAAAAATACACTAAAATGTTCTAGGGCATACCAAATTACATATAATAAGTTAAAGTCCAAAATTAGACTTCAATTGACAATTTCCCTCGAAATAGCTTGTCTAGCACAGAAAAAGTGCTAGTGCATCCATTCGTCATAAAGAAGATGATGAGTTTGAATCTTGACTAAACACTATCTCATCACTTAAGATATTAAAAATGGTTCCTATTCCATGTTTGCTGGATAATACTATTACTTAAACTAATATTTTGACAGAAAAGGAGATATTGCCGTTTTAAGTACTTTAAATCTTGTAGATAGACCCCATAATGTTCAGAGTTTTTGGCGGTGCATGTAAAGACCTTTCTAAACACATTAACCAGATTTCTAACTAAATTTTTGCCAATTTGGCATCAAAAAGCCAGGTATTTCTTTTTTATGTCGTTACAGGGTCTATCTTCAAGAATTAAAGTACTTAAGACGGTTTGTTCTTTTAAAAAACAGACAAACTTTTCTAAAGAAGTTGTATCAACTTTTTCACTTTTTATTTAAGATAGCTAGCCGGCTCTTTTAGTAAGTAGTAGATGTAAAATTTTTCATAGAATTCAGATATGCAATCGGTTTTTTTGTAGACCTCTTATTTTTTAAGTAATTTAAGTTTTTAAAAAAAATAATTAAGTCGGTTTTAAGGTACTAAAACGCAACAAAATAAAAGAATAAAATGGCCAGTATGAACAAAAATAGTAAGATCTTTAATTTGACACCTTACTTTTAAAATTCTGTTAAGTAATTATTGAAAAAATCTATTTTGTTAACCTCGGATTAATCAAAACTTTGAAATTAAAAATATCCTCTCACAGGCATAAAAAGTATGTGTTCATATATACTTTTAGAATGAGAAAAATAATACGAATCCAGTCTAAGCAAAATTGAAAAACTTTTATAAAACTAAAATAAAAAATATAAGTTTATTTTAAGAATCATAATTTTCGGCTTTAAAGGGTTAGCTTGAATAAAACCTGAACAAAACCTAAACAAAAGACAATGCAATGTAGCAGATATTTTTTAAACACAAGAAACAATAATGTATTTTTAACTGCATTGTTTTGAAGTTTATAAACAGACTGATGCATATTTGTTCATAATTTTTCATTCTTTACATGTTCTGTAATATCACTATATTTATTGTAGTATCTATTGTATATATTGTATGAACGTTCTCCTTTTTTTTTGGTAATTCTATTGGTTAACTTTATAGGTTAAGCTTCGCGATTCGTCAATTTTCGCGATTTGTGATTGGCTAGTTTAGTAGTTACAATTCTTAAAATAAACTTTTTATTTTTTATTACAATTTTTTTAAACTTTTTCAATTTCGCTTAGAATGGATTCGTAATATTTTTCTGATTCTAAAGGTATATATGAACCCATAATTTTTATGTCTGTTTGATAAAATATTTAGGTTTAAAGTTTTTATTAAACCGAGATTTAAAAAATAGATTTTTTCAATAATTACTTAACAGAATTTTAAAAGTAAGGCGTCAAATTAAAGATCTTACTATTTTGGTTCATTCTGGCCATTTTCTTCTTTTATTTTGTTGCGTTTTAGTACCTTAAAACAGACTTAATTATTTTTTTAAAAAACTTAAATTACTTAAAAAATAAGAGGTCTACAAAAAAACCGATTGCATATCTGAATTCTATGAAAAATTTTACATCTACTACTTACTAAAAGAGCCGGCTAGCTATCTTAAATAAAAAGTGAAAAAGTTGATACACCTTCTTTATAATAAAATATGCACTTTCAGCTGTAGCGCTCTGGAGAGATGAGAAAATTCAAAATTTAATATTTTTTTCTTATTGTCATTGCTGGAGCTTGAATTGAATTAATTTTCTTTAGTTTAGGACTAAAACTGTAAGGTTTATATTGAAAAAAGTGAAGCGATTGGTATTTTGTTAAACACCCTTTATCTGTATTTGTCTACAAATTTATTGATAAGTGAAAAAATGATTGTGATTCCTTGTCTTAGTTTGTGTATTATCATCTCTGTTGTCTGTATCCTGAGATTAGGGATATAATATTTATTTGGATATTTTAACAGGGGAAAATAAAGGGGGGGGGGAGGGGGAAAGAGGTAGGTTGTGTCTAAAATCCGTAAAGATTGTGAGTTTTAATGCTTAAAAACAGTAGTTGAACGATAATATTCACTAAATATGTGTATTCCTTATTGAAAAGAACTATATTAGACAAAAATATTAATATTAGTGAAAAATATTTAGTGAATATTATGGTTCTACTACTGAGCTGGATCTTTGAATCGTTTTAGAGGTGCGCTGAATCAGGGCGATTCAAAGGTGAACCAGAGGTGCGCTGATGGTGCGCCACAGCTACTGCGATAAAACATGGATTTTTAAAAGGTTTTTGGCACGGTGTTAATAGATCGCTGGCGACACTCAATAAAATATCGATCCGCGCCAGTACAACTTAAGCTGTGTCAGTACGGTATTTTATATAAAATGCCGTGTCAGTACGCTATTTTATATAAAACAATATATAATTTATTTAAAAAATAACTATAAAAATTTTTTCACAATAGTTTTGCAATAAAATATTAAAGTAATTAAAAAAAATATTTATTTATTAAATAAATGACCCCGGATTGGCGCACCAATGGTACTTTCTGAGTATCATTGGCGCGCCACTGGCCGCGCCGATTCGCCCCATGCCATTTCGATTTAAAGATTGGTATTAATAATCTGATGGTGCGCTGAAATGAATCGCCTCGGTTCAGCGCACCTATAAACGATTTAAAGATCCAGCTCTGTTTCCATGCCCTATAACTCACACCTTTACGGAATTTTGTCAATTCATCTAGCTAATATGGACATTATTTATTGGTCAGTTTGTTCATCCAGTAGGAGGGCCAGGGATAAGGTAAAGAGGGTGGATGAAGGGTATAATTATTTAAACCCAAAGAAGGTAAAGTATAGAATTGAAAACCTCAAATATTTTGTCCAAATATTTCTTAGTCATTTTTTACTAAATTCACGTTTAAATCAAATTTGCAATTATACATAGTTTTAATCCATTATAAATGGTTGAATGCCAGTCGGTATGGCTTTCAGTAAATTATTAAAAAAGGCATTAATTTCAATAATATATCAGATAATTTCTTAAATCATGCGTTTTTTACTAAAAGCTATACTGACTTTTGGGACTTTCAAAAGTTCCAATTTTATTTCAGGCTAGCCAGGTAGAATCGTCTACATGGATTCTATTCTATACTTTCTCTTTTTTGTTTAAGCCAGCTGTGAGAATTACTTTATCAGAGTACATAGAAATGTGGTGCAACATCCAAGTAATAATATATCCATTCCTGAGATGGAGTTGGATCTGTCTGCTTTACTGCCCATTCACTAAATAAATATATAATATTACAAAGAGTATATATTATAAATATATATACAAAGAGTATATATTAGGATTGAACTGCCTGTCTGCTTTACTGCCCATTCACTAAATAAATATATAAATGTTACAAAGAGTATATATTAGGATTGAACTGCCTGTCTGCTTTACTGCCCATTCACTAAATAAATATATAAATGTTACAAAGAGTATATATTAGTTGAACTGTCTGCCTGCTTGACTGCCCATTCACTAAATAAATGTATAAATATTACAAAGAGTATATATTACAAATATATAATACAAAGAGTATATATTTGGATTGAACTGCCTGTCTGCTATACTGCCCATTCACCAAATTAATATATAAATGTTACAAAGAGTATATATTAGTTGAACTGTCTGCCTGCTTTACTGCCCATTCACTAAATAAATATATAAATGTTACAAAGAGTATATATTAGTTTAACTATCTGTCTGCTTTACTGCCCATTCACTAAATAAATATATAAATATTACAAAGAGTATATATTAGTTGACCTGTCTGTCTGCTTTACTGCCCATTCACTAAATAAATATATAAATATTACAAAGAGTATATATTAGTTGAAATGTCTGTCTGCTTTACTGCCCATTCACTAAATAAATATATAAATATTACAAAGAGTATATATTATAAATATATAATACAATGAGTATATATTAACTAGCGTCTTCACCACTAGAGGCCTCTAGGGGCATTTGAGAGTGGCACTCGCCCCCTTCTCATTTTCAACTTTTAAGTAAAAGAAAATAAGGGGTGTTTTTTCTAGTGTCTATTTTCTTTGGAGCCCTCCAAAAAATAGTTATAAGGAGCTAAAGACAAAAAAAACACTACTGCTACTTTACATAATAAAATAGGATATGTTACAAAGAGTATATATAGAATATATATTGGTCTATCCATCAAAGAAAGTAATGGTTTGTCTATCTGTCTTGCTAGCGAGGCAAAATTATTTTTGTGAAAAATTCTCCAAAATCACATAATAAATATACAAAAATGAAGGTTCTTAACATAAGATTTTATTTAATTTTTGTAGAATCTTTTATGTGATTTTGGAGGATTTTTCACAAAAACAATTTTGCCTCCCCAGCGATCCTATTTTTTAAAAAGAATTTACATCTGCTCTGGGTGAGTTGTGTCTACAGTTAATTTACGGAATTATACAAAAAATGACGCTATTTCTGGCTTTTGTCATTTATTTCGAAGATTTTACAAAAAGTGGATCGGTGGATTTTACTAAAATCGTGGTTGAGCGATTTTTTTTTGAATTTTTAATTCTTTTTAACAACTTTTTCAATTTTTTTTTACAATTTCTGTCCGCCTTTCTGTCTGACTCAGACTGTCATTTTGTGTGTTTTTATGTCTCTCTTTCTGAGTAGAAATTTTCATATTCTCTGTAGAAAGCCACTTTTCTTAAGTAAATGCCCCGGGGCTACTTTGTTCGAGGCTACTTTGTCCAAGTTCCCAAAAAAATACTTAGTTTACCTGAAAGAAATAATATCTTTATCTTGTTTCCTTTTGTCCTCCAACATAGCTTCATGTACTAAAATAATTATAGTTCTACAAATATTTTTTAAAAATAGTTTCTAACAACATATTAATGTATTAGTAACAGGATGTGCGTGCGTTTGTCTGTCTGCACTAGTAAAATATAGGTTTTTTAGCCAAAAAGATGAATACTCTAGAAATTTGACCAGATATCATTTATTTATACCTATATAGAGAGCGCCACGTTTTTATTTAAATCATAAGTGCATGGCCTAAAGAATAAAATGCATTTGAACTTGAGTGTATTTTTTCTTGAAAAAAAGCTGTAAAATTGTGTTTTTTGACTATAAAATTCATTGAAAAAAATCCGCAAGTTAAAAAATGAAAAATCCGGGAAGCTTTTTAGTAATAAAATTCATTCTTAGTGTGATTTATTCTCGAATAACAAAGATGCCATAGTTTGCAATAGATCATTGAAGAGATCCAAAATAATTTGTGTTGCTTGTGAAAGAAAAGGCAAGAATTGCCAAGATATGGAGAAAAATGAAACATTGTTCGTTCTTGTAAATCAAGTGCAAATGAAGGAACAAACAGGTCTTTGTAATACTTGTAAAACATATTTATTAACATATTTTTAATTATGAATTATAAATTCAAAGTTATTTGTCATTAAAAGCAAAACTTTTCTGAAAATAGTGTCGGTCTGTTCGTCCGTCTGGATAGTTTTTTTCCGTTAACTTGGGCATCTTAGAATTGTCTTAATGATTTTAAACTTTGCATGGTGATTCCTGTAGTAGATAAGTATTTATGATTTAGAAAACGTAGCAACTGTATAATCGTTCCAAGAATGTCCGTACTCAGTTTTTCAACAAATTTACTCCAATTTTGTTTTGACATTTAGAATATTTACATATATTATGATTATTCTATAAGTGTTAATGTTCGTTCGTCCTAGTGACCTATTCCAGTATGAGAAACTGAATTGCTATAATAATTTTTTTGAAATATCTATATACTTTGAAATTTATTTCAAATTTTGAATGTCATCTTAGTTAATTAATTTATTTCTATACAAAAAAAACCCAAATATTTTTGTGGATTTAAAAGAACTTCATATAAAATAAATGAATAAAACTTGTTGAAATGATGTTAGATCTTTGGAAAATAGAGGGTTTTATTATAAAATATGAAAAAAAATTAGGCCATGCACTTATGATTTAAATAAAGACGTGGGGCTCTCTATATAGGCATAAATAAATGATATCTGGTCGAATTTTCAGAGTATTCATCTTTTTTGGCTAAAAAACCTATATTTTACTAGTGTCTGTACAAAAGGATCTCATAAAAAATGGGTGATTGACATTTAACATTGGATGTAGAATATACGTGGATTATATAACAGGAGAAAAATTGTCGTCAATTTAGGTTGCATTTCCCCCCGTTTTTATTGGTTGGGCCTTAAATCCAGTAGGAGTAAAGGGGATGGGATTAAGGGGTGTATGGGGGAGATCGTTTTTTTAACCCGCTACAGAGTACATTTTATTATAGAACATGAAAATCTGGTGTAAGATCTAATTAATAGTACATCCATTTTATTAATACTAACTACTTTTTAAAGCATAATTTAACAAAAAAACTTCCCAAGTCAATTAAGAAATAGATGTTTAATTTCTGTTAAGGCTGATTGGGTTCACAAAGTAATACTTTTGTTCCATCCAAAAAAAAAACATTTAATCATCTTTTATAGAAAAATTAACAAAAATACCATACAGTTTTTGGTAGCAATAGTCTGTACGTCCATTAGTCCATAACGCAGTGAAGAAAATGTGATTTTATCGGCTGATATTAAAGATAGTCGACTAATAATTATTACATGGTATTTATCTTTCTTTTTCATGACAAATGAACATCTGCTTGGTCTGTTTGACCATCCGTGACTTTTTTATTGCTTCGCTACTTATGGATGTTGTCAACAAAGATTACAATAGTTATTTATCACATGATATTACAGACAGTTTTCCGCGGATATTAAAATGAAAAATTTAAAGAATAAAACCAGTTTTGTTGACCCTGAGGTCAACAACCCAAGTATTAATTTTAAGATATTATTTTAATATTCGTGGAAAATTGTCTTTACTACAATGTTATACATTATTTTTCAGTATGTCTTAGAGCCGGTTCTAATCTGTGGAAATTAATCAGATTTCAACGCCATACTGGAAAGCCTGTCCGTCGGTCTGTCAGTCCATTTGTCTATCTGTATGTCTATCTGTCTGTTTGACTGTCCGTCTATCGGTCTTTCTGTCTAACTGTTTGTTTTACAACTAAAATTATTCCTGAATTTTCTTGAGAGTCTTGGGAGGCATATGCGGGGGAAGGGTCTTCATCAATACTCAGCTGATGACCTCTTTCTGGCTGTTCTTCATTACTCATGACTGCTGCTGCCCCTTCACCATTTTCCTTTATTTCATCCTCCTTTACGCGTCATACCAAAGATGTTAAAGTTGGTACTAGGGTTTGGCCGGATATCTGGTCAAATTACCGGATATCCGCTATCTGTATAGTTTAAATATCCAGTAACCGGCCGGATATTGAAAATGGCCGGATATCCGGCCCAACCCTAGTTGGTACTTACCTGCTTTGTTCGGCACAGGACATAAAATAGTTTGAGTAGGGGGAATGCCACGGCCTCAAACAGACGCAACTCATTACCATGCACAGTGAGGATCTCAAGACAAAGATTAGGCAATCAAAGGGTTGGTTGTCTGCTATGTACTGTACCACGGGTATGAGGTGATCCTCCTTTAAAATGGATTGAGTCTTGGAAGGAAGGAAGGGGGGTGGGGATATACCACGCTTTGAAATGAATTTGAGAGGAGGTTGGGGGATGGGGGGGGGGAGGGGATTCCTTAATAAAATAACCAGCAATTGTGACAATGGATATAGGATCTGTGTGGATATATTAACAGAGAAAAAGCTATCTAATTATATCTAGTTAAAGGAGGGTAAACCTTTTGATTAGATAAGACAGGATCTTCTTTCTTTACCCCACCACTTTCTTCCTTCTAGAAAAGAAAAAATTCAGAGGTGGATTCTTAAAATCAGCTATCACTAAAGCACCAATATTATTATTGTGAAAAATCTT
This sequence comes from Acartia tonsa, assembly GCF_053477335.1. Lineage (NCBI taxonomy): Eukaryota > Metazoa > Arthropoda > Copepoda > Calanoida > Acartiidae > Acartia > Acartia tonsa. Next base: position 17,179,554 of record NC_137274.1, read on the forward strand.
TCAAAGTCATATTAAAAATCCCCCAAAAAATGTATAAAATATTTCGTTTTTAATTTTAGACCATTTTCCACCAAGGGGGAGGTAGGTTGTACTAAAATTCCGTAAAAGTGTGAGTTTTAAGGCTTAAAAACAGTAGAAGAACGAAAATATTATCGCTACATTTAAACAATTTTTTTTTGTCTGTGGTTCTTTTCAATAAGGAATACACATATTTAGTGAATATTATCGTTCTACTACTGTTTTTAAGCCTTAAAACTCACACCTTTACAGATTTTTTTTCACAACCAACCTCCCCCTTTGTACAAAATAAAATTTTTGTTGATTTGGCTCTCATTGCCGTTTCAGTGACTTTTGTTTTTTAGGAATCCACCTCAGAATAGAAAATTCAATGTAATAAATAAATCTGGTACCTAAAGTAAGTTATAAACGATATCTAACTCGGTAGCTTAAAAACATTGGGATATTAAAAATTCTCGAATGGGTTTATCAAATCTTTGGATCTACTGCAGTTCACGGTAAAATATTGCTGGTAACGAATATTGCCAAAAATTTTTGAATTTTAAAGGCTGCTAGCTGCCAAACGGCTGAACGTACAGATCATACCCGCACACTATTTTACGCGGTATAAGAAGGCCTACAAATAATCTGGAATAGCCAAGATCCAATAATGCACAGGGAAAGCTTCACTGAAGAAAAAACGCGTAAAATAGGTCTTTTTCGCGTATTTCTCTTTACTGCTAGATAATTATGCATTATTGATTTATGGTTATTCCAGATTATTTGTAGGCCTTCTTATGCCGCTTAAAACAGTGTGAGGGCTTGATATGTACGTTCAGCCGTTTGGCAGCTAGCAGCCTTTAAAATTCATAAATTTTAGGCAATATTCGTTACCAGCAATATTTTACCGTGAACTGCAGTAGATCCAAATCTTTAGTGTCTCAGACATTACAACCAATTATCTTAAAATTCAATTCAATCATCCATTGTCTTATCCCTAAAGAACCTGAGCTGCAAAAGTTTACCTTGGAAGATTTTGGCACGGCGCGCACAATATAAGGTGGCGGGTTGGCCGGCGGTACAGAGGGCGGAGTCAATGGCGGGGAGTGTTGGGGTGCAGAATCTGAAGGTGGGGAGTTAAGGGGTGGGGACTCAGAGTTGCGATGTGGGGACTCAGAGTTGCGATCCGCAGGCTCTGAGGGCGGGGAGTGGCGGTGTGTGGAATCTGAGGGCGGGGAGTGGCGGTGTGCGGAATCTGATGGCGCCTCTTCCTTTTAATAAAAAAAAGATTATTAATTTACAGGGTAGGGAGGATCAAAATAAAAGTAAAACTAGGGAAAAGGGAATGTGATTCTGACAAACATTTCTAAATGAAAAATTTCCCACAACCTTTTACCCTTTTTTCTCCCCTTCTCATCCACCCCTCTTCAGTTACATGAAAAAACAAGTTATACTCCAACTTTACTCCAACAAAATATTTATATTTCGCGGCAATTTCAATTGGAATTCATTGGCTGAATAGCAGCCCCTGAGTAAAACAAAACTGAGAAAAAGTCCTGCAGCTTAAAACCTCATTAACCACTGGTCCGTAGGGTTCTTTTTAAAGGTGAAGTTCTAGTTTCAACAACAGCTGAGTAAATCTCATTTCCCCCATAGCATTACGGATGGACTAAAGGACGGACATATAAAGTAAATTATAGAGTAGCTTCGCTAATAAAATATACTAACCTTAATCTGGTTGTTATTTTCTGAAGATTTTTTCTCATCATTAATTTCAATATGGCCCTCACTCGAATCCAAAGTTTCACTTTAGAAAAGGGTATTTTAATACTATGATTTAAAAGTAACAGGATGACTGTCTATCTGTAACGAGGGTTATTGCAAACCACTGAACCGATATGGTTCTTCTTTAAAAAGTAGCTTTACATAGGTACTTGAAAGGTTTATTGCTATTTTAGAAAATGGTACCACCAACTTCACAAAAGAAATCGCTCTTGCAAAAGAATTACCTACCCCTCTACAAATTTTATTTTATTTTTTTGTTGTTTAAAACTAAAATTGAAAATGGGGGGTGGTTGACTTCCCCTCAACATCAAGTGCCACTGAAAGCCTCTAGGGGCGTAATCGCTAATACTGTAACATATTCTAATACATTAAGTAGTAAACTTTTTTTGTCTGTAGCGAAGGATCTCGCTAACCGCTGAAATGATATGGTTCTTCTTTACAATATGGAGGGTTAATAGCTATTTTGAATAGAAAATGGAGGTATCTAGGGGCGTAGCCGCTACTACTGGAAAATATTAACCCACGGAATGAATGTAAATGTCATACTAAGGACGTTGCTACCACTAAGCGTGTAGTAATACCCTGACCATGTACCAAACATTTTTGTACATTGGATGAGGGGTAATTTTGTGTATCATCATTTGGGATGTACATCCATTTATCGGCCATTGTCTTATCTCTTTAGATCCCTGAGCTGGATCTTTAAATCATTTCAATTGTGTGCCAAATCGGGGTGCGCCGAATTTCAGCCAATCACAGCGCGGCATTTCGTAAAATGCTGTGCTCTCATTGGTGGAAAGTTGGCTCACCCAGATTTGGCGCACCATTGAAATAATTTAAAGATCCAGCTCTGGTAATTCTCAATCCAATGTCCCCTCCTTCACTGAAAATTTTTCACAGTCCAAATATTCAGCCGTCTATCACAAAAAGCAGCTGTGTAAATCACGTATTAAGTATACCCTGGGTGCTTTTTTTCTATGGCTTGAATAGTTTCGACATGGCCACTATTTGAATCTTCCACCCCAATTGATTTTAATTCTTCAAATGTTTCTGAAATACCGGACATTTTTAAAAACGAAGCTTTTCCTTCGGTGTTTATTACTCTAGTCCCCAAAGTTTTAAACAACGTTTCTTTATTCGTTGGCGGAAGTGACACTTTTTGAAACCAAAACTAAAAGTCAAAGGATACCAACTAAATAAAGAGATACAGCTCTGAGATTTGGCATGGCAGTTGCTTTCAAGAGCTACAAAATGGAACTGTGAAGAAACGGCGGTGAAACCGCCGCTCCTGCCGAATTTTGTTTTGCCTTTTCTCGCCATATTAGACAATTTTAAATCACTTTTTCATAAAATTTTCCCATTTATTTTCACTTAATACTTTTTACACTGATTTTACAATTTCTATCCTTTTTAACCATGTCAATATTTAAAAAAAGAGTAAAATCTTACAAAACGTGAAAATATAAGGGAAATTTGTATTAAAAAAAGTTTATCTCAGATGATTGAGAATTGTTTTATTTGGCGAAAATTCTAAGGGAAACGGTAATTTCCGGCGTGAGCAGCGGTTCCGCCGCCGTTTCTTTCCAGTTCCATATTGTACCTCTTAAAAGCAACTGCCATATCAAATCTCAGAGCTGTAACTCTTTATTTAGTTGAGTTCCTTTGACTTTTAGTTTGGGTTTCAAAATGTGTCACTTCTGCCCCTCCCTTTGTTGGTTCTTTAAATTGAGTGTCCAAACGTTTCAACCACTAATTGTAATCTATAAAAGGGGTAATTTTGTTCATCATCCTAGGGGATGTACATCCATTTATTAAACAATTGTCTTATCCCTTTAGATCCCTTAAACTTAAAATACTTGGGCAGGGATCTTAAGGGATAAGACAATGGATGTTACAAAAATTGAAATGCCTCCGTAGTGGTTTTATTTCGGAACCAACCAATCAAAGCGCAATTTAAGTACCCAAAGTTTTTAAGCCAATGAATAACATAACGAGGTTACAAAACTTTGGATACCAGTGTAATTTTTGGTTCAATATCCCCTCCCTCCCTGGTGTCTAGGGGTCGGTCTGTACGTCCGTCCGTTACGGATAGCTCATATTGTTAATTTAGGCCTGTTAGAATTATCCAATCTTAAGGGATAAGACAATGGACGATAAGCTATGTTGTATACCCCTAATTACGATATAAGTTATTTATTGCATCGTGTTATAGACAGCTTTACGAGGTTAGTTAAATAGTCGAGGGCAAGAAGGCCCAGGACAACAAAACTAGCATTAATTTTATGATGTTTATTTAATTATTGAATTTACTACGAAACGATACATGATTTTCCAGTATGGCTTGGAATTTACAGTTCAATGTCCCCGCCCTTTTTAAAACAGGGGTCTAAAGGGATAAGACAATGGCCGATAAATTGATGTTCATCCCCAATGATGATAAACAAAATTACCTCTTATGTAGATGAAAATTAGTGGTTGAAAAATTTGAACTACCAACTTAATGAATCAACCAACCAAAATTCACTGAAGTGAAGTCCCCAAAGTTGTTAAGCCAACGGATTAGAAAACATAAAAAAAAACTTTGGGGATTAGTATACTAATCAGCCCAATATCACCCCCTCCCTTCTAAAAACATAAATTTAAAAATGTCGGTTCCTTTAAAATCAGCAGTTGATATCACAGTAGAATATTTATCCTCTTGCAAACAAACCAGTCCACTTTCAGACAAGACTCGGTAATTTCTGAAAAAAAACAAGGATGACAACATCCATAAAAGAGAAGCTCTGAAACGGTAGGACAAACGCACATTAACACTGGTAGAGTGTCAAAACTGAATAATCAGAATATAAATGTATAACAGTTGAAGCAAAATTATAAGTAAATTTGTTGAAAAACTGCTTAAATACAGGATATTGTTTAAGGACATACTTACATTTTGTGGACTTGATTATAGAGTTGCTTCGCTTATAATATTGTACTTTGTTGTCCCTAGAATCAATATATCAAACTCAGATCAATTTGATAACTAGATAACATAAAAATTAGTTGTTAAAAATTTAAAAATCAACATGTTTAAAATTGACATACGGATATTCTGGTAATGATTATAGAGTTGCTACGCTTTCTAAATCGTACCTAACTACTAAAGGAATCACTATGCAAATTTTGAAATTGATAGGAAAATTCTAACATGCCTAAATTAACGAAAAAGGCTATCCGTTCTGGACGGACCTAGCCCAATTTTAGAAAAGCTTCGCTTTTAAAAAAACTAGGGTGACAACATCCGTAAAAGCGAATCATCCTTTACTCCACCCCCCCCCCCTTCTACTGGATTAACGGCCCAACCAATAAATGAGAGGGGAAATTGCAACCTAAATTGAAATCCACATATATTCTATATCCATTACTGTTTGTTTGTGCTTCGCTTATAAGATTGTACCTTTTTGAAATGTAAATCAGTATTCCAAAAATCAGAAATATAGAATAATTATAACATACAAAAATTACAAAAGTTTGTTGTCAAGAAAGTAGAAAATCAGCATATTCTAAATGGCTGTATGGTCTTTCTGGTAACGAATATAGTGTTGATATGCTTCATAATTCGTACCTAATTGTCAGAGGAATCATCATGCAAAGGTTAAAATCAATGGAACAATTCTAACCTGTTTAAATTACCAAAAAGAGCTAACTGTCCCGGACGGACAGATCGACCCTAATTATAGAAAAGCTTTGCTTTTAAAAATGATTAAAAGTTATACATATTTCACAAGACCAAAAACGGTCATAGATGTAACATAGAAAAACTAAAATATGTTGCATCCTATTCAGAGAGGGAGGGAAAAAAGATTGTGTCTTACACTAGTCCCCAAAATTTATAATAACGATTTCTTATTTGTTGGTTTAACAACTTTGGGCACTCGAGGGAATTTTGATTGGTTGAGTGTTTAAACGTCTCAAGCACTAAATTTAATCTACAGAAAGGGTAGTTTTGTGTATCATAATTTGGTACATCAATTTAACATAAAATGAATAACAAAAGGATATAAGTAATAAACTGTGAGGAATAGTCCCTTTCGTAGTCGTATTTTTAAAATGGCCTTTTAGAGGTTATTTAGGTTAGATTAGGTTATATTGGGTTAGGTGATTGCCCCACAGGGTTAGACAATTTTGCCCTGCAGGGAAAGAGTCCCCCGCAGGGGCCAGAAATAGGAGAAAAGCTACTGTGAAAAATACGAAGAATCGCCCCTTAAGGTGCGATGTTACGAAAGGGACTATACCCAAACTGTGTTTCAAAATGATACTCTTCAGTAATAATTTGATACTTACAAAAAATTAAAAGTTTCAAAGATTTTTACAAAAATTATTTGAGGATTTTTCATGACATAATTTAAATATTTAAAAGAAATATCTTCAATTGAGCAGTTTTAGGTAGATAACAGTTTTAGCAAAAAAAGAGCAAAATTTTCCATAATGGCTAGGTCTCGAGCTGTAATGCTTCTACGTTAGTTCACAGTTAGCGAGATCCTTTGGTACAGACAAAGATCCTATTCCTTTTTAAAAAGACGTTTCTAATAACTTTTGCATCAGACATAAAAACCGTGCTACATGTTAATTATACCTCCATAATAGTTATAAATCGTCCTAGGACCTATGAGAACCTACTTTATAAAGGAGAACCATATCGGTTCAGTGGGTGACGAGATCCTTAAGTACAGACAGATAGACACAGATTCTGTTATTTTATTACTGGCGGCTACGCATCTAGAGGCCTTAAGGGGGGAGGAAGTCGAATTAAATAACCCAAATTTTTTTCAGGGGGATTTTTTCTAGGTGCGATTTCACAAAATAGTTATAAACCTTCCCAGGACCTATGAAAAGGAGAACCATATCGATTCAGCGGTTAGCGAGATATTTTGGTACAAACAAACATACAGAGATCCTGTTACTTTATAATAAGGATATTGCATACTCTATATAAAAATACATGTTCGTTCAGGATAAAAAACCGTTTATAAAAATCGTCTTCCATAGATAAAACATTTTAGTATCCTAAATCAGAAAGGGAGGGAACATTATATTAGTACCCAAAGTTTAAAAACCAAGATATCTTGTTCCTTGGCTCAAAAACTTTGGGTACATTCGTTGAAAATTGTATGGTTTCTAATTTGTAGTATTCAAACTTTTCAACCAATAGATATAATCAATAGAATGGGTAATTTTGTTTTATCATTATTTTGCATTAATTTATCATAATATTATGGGCTACAATAAGAAGACCCTCCATCCAACGACCATTTTTTACTTGTTATAATGCCTCATCTATGTAAAAAAAAGGTTACAATAAAAAAAATCAGCTCGATATCTTTTTAAAAAAGCTCAACTTTAGTGTTTTGGGGGTGTTTTGCCCCACTAGCTAAGAAAAGTGACAAAATTTTCATAGTTTTATAGGTAGATCCAATCATATAAGAGATTATACAAAAAGAATTAGGTTGATAACGATAACAACAAGCCCAAACGTCCAGGGCAAAATTTTATACTAAAAATTTATTTCCTATAAGTGTACAAACTCCCCCCCCCCCCTCCACCTTATAGAGAAAACAAATATTTCAAACCCCACCCCCTCCTTCCAACTCTTGTATCTAGCCCCTGAAGGAGGACGCTCTAACTCTACTAGGCTCTAGCCTTGCGAGACTCTAACCCAGGAAAACATACCTAAAATAAAAAAATATAAAATAATTTATGGAATAGTTATTTATCACATTGTTTCAGACAGCTTTCCGCTGAAAGTGAAATGAAAAATTAAAAGGATTACCCCGTAGGCCCGGGTTAACAAAACTAATATTTGCTTCATGATTTTATTTTAATATTTGTGGCATATTGTCAGTAATACAATGCCATACATTATTTTTCAGTATTGCAGAGAACCGGATATTAATCGGTTTCGAAGCCATACTGGAACAGCTGTGCTATGACTATACAGCAATGACTACTAAAAATAACAATCGAAATAAATCTAAAATGATATATTTCGAACGTCTTTACTAAAAAGCCCTAAAAATTGCCCCCTAAAAACACAAAAAATAGCTGAAAATACCAAATATTTAATAAAAAGTTTTAGCGATTCCCATGAAGATTGGGTTTTACATATTTCTCAATGGTTTTAATACTTTAGAAACTAATGTTCTAACAAAAAAGAAAAAATATTCAAATTCAAAAAAAAAAATCTTTCAAAAATTTTGTCCAAAAGTCAGATGAATATGATAATCTAATTTCATAAAGAATTGTTGTCAAAAAGTTAAAAATTACCTAATGTTTTAAATGGAAGTACAAACATTCTGGTAATGATTAAAGAATTGATACACTTTCAAAAAATGTACCTAACTATTACATATGTGAACATGCCAAGTTTGAAAACGATAAAACAATTCAAACATGCCTAAGTCAATGATAAGATCTATCCGTTACGGACATATGGATGGACCAACCATAATTATAAAAAAGCTTTGCATTTAAAAAGGATTTGTAAATATAAAATTTATTTTTCTCAAGGACGGTTGAACAATTACAATACATTTTTTAAAGAGATAGTTACACAAAGTGCATTTTACGAGTTTGGGTTCTTTAAATCTTTAAAATTTGGGTACTTAGAGTAATGAACCTTTAAAAATTAAATTTTAAAATTCATTTGGGGAGGGGTAATCACACCTTTATCCCCCACCCCCCATGGACGTTCCTGTATGCCCTGAATTAAACAGGAAAAAATATGTTGTACACAAAATTCAAGTTTAAAAGTATTTCGTGCAACTACCTCTTATATTTTATGGCGCTTTCAAACTAAGTACCCTTTTCAGCAATTATACCCCGGCCCCCTTTTAAAAAAAAATAGTAATAGGGGGGTGAAGTTTTCTATTTGTTTGATAATTACTTTAGGTCAGGTTAGATTTCGTTGTATTGGGAAGCCCCGTAGGGTTAGGTCACAGCAGTTTATACCCCAGAGGGGTTACGCATAGTAATCTGAAGTGGTGGTGGAGAGGGGGGGGGGTATCATTGCTCAACAAGGACTTTATGTAAAAGACCCTAATTTTAAATTACATTTTCAGAAAGTTAATTTATAATTTATATGATAGATATTTAAAATAGAGAAAAAGAGAAAAATTATAAGTTACATACAAAATTTTTAATCTAACAAAATAAGATTTTGTTATTTTAGATTCATTCTCCTATATTACTTCAGGTTAAAATTTTAGGCTGGCGCTTGGCTGCTTGCTGAGCCTTGACTACTATGCTTGAGATTATTTGTATAATATATATTTTTTGGATCATGAAAAGAAAAAGAAGTAGCGGATTTCAACGTATTTTCACAGAAGCTATTGGTAGGTTATTATAGGTAATGTTAATGTTAATGATTGCCCCGCAGGGTAAGAGCCCCAACAGGGCTAAAAGTAGAAAAAAGCTACTGTAAAAATACGACAAACTCGCTATTTCATTTTCTTCCATGATTCTATTTTTTATTTTAAGGGGACTATGTATAAATAAAACTTTAACCCTTTTCGCGTATATACATAATCATATGAAAAAATACTGAAATTTTTAAAGAGGACATTGGATTTTTAATATTTTGAGATTTTAATGATTTTTAAAAAATCTTTGAAAAGAAATGAAAAAAATCCTCCAATGAAAACATATAATAATCTTTTATAGAGAACCTTGTATATATAAACAAAAAAACCTTATTTTCTATAAATCTTTAAATTAATATATTTTTATATACAATGAAAGAGTAGATATTTCTGCACTAGTTAGCTTGAGCAAATTTATGATAAAATTATGTTCTAATTAACAGAGATGTAAAGGGATAAGACAATTGCTGATAAATTCATTTACATCCACCAGTAATAATAAGCAAGACTATCACTTATTTAGATTAATAATTATATTTTTTGTTGAAACGTTTAGAGTCTACTAGCTACGTCCCTAGAGGCCTCTAGGGGCCCTTGAGGTGTGGGAGGGTTATAAGTCAATTTAAGTTTTAAAATGAGTAGAAAATAATTTTTTTTGTGTATAATGTTATTTTTTTCTAGGTGGAAATATCTTGGGAGGGTGTTTGTAATGGTACCTTCCCCAAAAATAGTTTTAAACCTTCCAAGGACCTATAAGAAGCTATACCATATAGGTTCAGCGGTTAGCAAGATCCTTCAGTACACACCCACAAACATACAGACAGACACAGATCCTGTTACTTTTATATTATAGGATTTAAAAGAAGGTATTTTTTTCGTGTAATTCCATAAAGTAATGTGTGTTGGGTTTAGTCAAATGCTCTTATTAAGTCAAACTGTTTCTAATTATGGACCAATTCATTTATATAAATTTGGAGGCAAGAAAAGATACCAACGGACTGGTCTAAAGGTATAATCATAAAACTACCTAAAAAGGGAGATTTGAACAATTGTGATAATTGGAGAGGAATTATGCTGCTTTCTATCCCAAGCAAGGTCCTATGTAAAGTTATTTTAAACAGAATTGATGAGAAAATTGACAATAAACTAAGAGAAGAACAAGCTGGATTCCGTGCTGGAAAGGGCTGTGTTGACCAAATTTTCACCCTTAGGACGGTTATTGAACAATGTGTTGAATTTAACAAGCCACTCCATGTAAATTTTGTTGATTTCTCTAAGGCCTTTGACTCCATACACAGACAAACACTTTGGAAAATACTAAGAAGTTATGGTATACCTGAAAAGATGATAATTATGATAACTAAATTCTATGACAACTTCCAAGCCTGTGTTTCAGTTGGAAACAATAAGACATCTGATTTCTTTAGAATAAGCACTGGAGTTAGACAGGGATGCATTTTATCACCTATTCTATTTATATTGGTCATTGACTGGGTGATGAAGAAAACCACAGAGGACAAAAAACGTGGTCTCCAGCTGGGCATACTAGGACACCTAGAGGATCTGGACTTTGCTGATGACCTGGCACTGATTTCAGAAACAATCAAACATCTACAAGCTAAAACAGATAGACTAGTCAAATATGCAGGACAAGTCGGGCTCTTTGTCAATGTCAAGAAGACCGAAATTATGAATATACCTACAAACCCTGATCAAAATATAACAATAAATGGTGAACAATTGAAACAAAGCAACAAATTCACCTATCTGGGGAGTGTTATCAGCAGCGAAAATGGCTCAAAAGCTGATATTAAGACCAGGATTGATAAGGCTAGGGTTGCTTTCAACAGTCTACACAATAATTGGAATTCAAAGAAACTTGCTCTGAAAACAAAAATCAGACTTTACAACAGTAATGTGAAATCAGTTCTTCTTTATGGAGCTGAATGCTGGAGAACTGTGAAAACTGAAACAAATCAACTTAATGCATTTCACAATAGCTGCCTAAGAAGAATTTGCAAAATATTCTGGCCAAACAAAATATCAAACATTGAGCTGCATGCTAAGACGAAGTGCAATAGTATTGAAGCAGAAGTGAAATATAAAAGACTAAGGTGGCTAGGACATGTGCTCAGAATGGAACAAAATAGGTTTCCAAAAAAGTGCTTAAAATGGAACCCCACCACTGGTAAACGTAAACGGGGACAACCAAAAATGACCTGGAGGCGAAGCACTGAAAAGGACCTCTTTGATTTGGAATTAACATGGGGAGAAGCTGAAGCACTTGCCAAAAAAAGAAATTCATGGAGGAACAAGGTGTCCGTATTCTCTGGACTCAACAGTCAAAAAGAGAGATGCGCCTGATGATGAAATTTGGTTATAATTAAGAACACGTTAACTTAATAAGCGCATTTGACTACAAAGAGAGGGGTAGGTTTCTGGTAGAATCCGTAAAGGTGTGTGTTTTAAGGCTTAAAAATAGTAGTAGAACGATAATATTTACTAAATATGTGTATTTCTTATTGAAAAGAACTATAGACAATTTTTTAAATTTTTGTCGTTCTATTACTGTTTTTAACTTAGAACACATAACCTTTACAGATTGTACCAGTAACCTACCCCTATCTTAGACGCGAAAAAAGACCCACTTTTTACAATATGAAAAATATGAATGCTATAACAGAAAATATGGATAGAAAATAAATCATAACTCTTCTCACAAGCCTGCGTGATGACACTCGGTATTTCTGTCCTAAATTTTGTTCATATTTAAGCAGGGATCTTAAGGGATAAGACAATGGCCCATAAATTAATGAAATTCTGAAGGAAGATACACAAAAATGAACTAGCCAACTAAAATTCAATGAAAGTCAACAACGTTTTAATCCAACGAATAAAAAATGGCATAAAAAAAAACTTTAGGGACTAGTGTAATAAACATACAAATGTCCCCTTCTTATCTGATATTTAGGTGTTATTAATTACACTAGTGGCTTTTCCTTTAGATGCCTTTACTTTTATCTTTAGGATTTAATTCCAAAGTTCCTTCACTTGCACCTAGTTGTCCTAGGAATCACTATTCCAAAAATCCGACGAATAGCATAATTATATCATCCAAAAAAAGTGTTTTCAAAAAAGTTACAAATCGCCATGTTTTAAATGGACTTCCTAAATTGTACCTAACTGCTATAGGAATCATCATACAAAGTTTCGAATCAATAAGACAATTCTAACATAGAAATTCTAACAAAAAGTTATCCATTTTGTACAGACGGACTGACCCTAATTATAGAAAAGTTTAAAAAGTAAATTATTTGTTTGAATGAAGAAAAAGAGAGAATGAGGAGACAGTGGGCTGTTTTATTACACTAGTCCCCAAAGTTTTATAATAACGTTTTCTTATTCGTTGGCTAGACAACTTTTGGGACTTCGGTGATTTTTGATTGGTTGGTTGATTTAGCTAGGTGTTTAAATGATTAAACCACTAATTTCAATCTACAGAAGAGGTAATTTTAGTTATCATCATTGGGGATGTACATAAATTTATCAGCATTGTCTTATCCCTTTAGATCCCTGGTATGAATGATATGAACTAAAAACCTTGAGATATAGAAATATGCTCGGAATGAGAACCAGGTTCATGTCGAGAATTCGTAAATTTTGTTTGATTTTCATCATCATCATCAAAATTATAATTATTATGAATTTCGTTGTGCTCAGTCTTTGCTATGATGATATCACCTTCATAATCAACCACCTTGAGATCAATATTATTCTTTGCTATATTCAAATCATAGGAGTAACAGGATCTGTGTCTTTCTGTCTGTCTGTACCAAAGGATATTGATAATTATTGATGAGTACCGAAATGGTTCCCCTTAACAGTGTAGCTTTTCATAGATTCTGGGATGGTTTATAACTATTTTAGGGGAGGGTACAAAACTTTCTATCATGAGCAATGGAAAACTTTCAAAATTTTCATATGTCATTTGAAATGTCTTTAACTTTTTTGTTATTAAGACTGAAGGCTTCAAATTATGGGTATTGGGTCTACTTGTGGCAGTCTTTCAGCAGTTAGATCAGTGTATTTCTTGTAGGCTTCCTTTAAACATTAGCATGTTTTATATGGACTTTCTGGTAACAATTATAGAGTTGCTATGCATTCTAATTCATACCTAGCCACTACAGAAATCATAATGTAAATCACATGTCATAATGTATCACATCGTATTATAAACAGCTTTCTGCGGATATAAAAATGTACAATTATAAGATTAAAACCAGTTTTTTAAGCCCTGAGATGCCGAAGGCACGGGATAACAAAATCTTTAATCGGTTTAAAAGTGACACTGGAAAAACTTTGCTTGTACCAAAAGAATAATGCCTTTGGAAATTTAAAGTTTTGAAGTGACCGCTTTCTTCTCCTTAGGTTGATATAAGACTCAGGTACAGTAGTATTCTCACTATAGTTGTAGGCTATAGTCGCTTTCATAATATCGACTCTTGAGGGATGATAGTCGCCTTTTTCTTTGTTCTAATCAATAGATATAATATAGCTAGATGGTCTATCTGTCCCCAAAATTAAAAGAGATTCAAGCAAACACTTCTGTTTATTTTATGTAATATAATCTTTTTTTAAAGTTATACAAGCAACAAAATATTTCGGGATACAATTTCTTGAAAGCTAACTTTTTCTTAAAAAATTTAAGTTATTATATGTTTTGCAATGTGCTTCACACTAGGAAAGAAATTTTTACATGATATAATTTGTGACTGTTTATAGCTGACTCATTAAGTGAATCATCAACATCAACATCAAATATTTATTTCAGTCAACATATTAAAATACAGTGATAATGACAGATTAAGATCTGTCACTTTCTAATCAATATTATAACCAGGTTGTTCTTTCACTGTTTTCCTATTGGCTGATTTAGAAAATTTGTATCTACATTATCAACTAATAAATTTCTGGTTTCATTATACAGTTAGGGAGTTGAATCCATTTTTATAGAAGCAGAAATAAAATCTATGATTATGGTTTGGACCCTCTAAAACTCTAATCTACCCTTCCACTTTCCCCTCTCTTGGTGAAGATATCTTCAACGCTGATACGATTTTTGAAATATAAGATTCCACTTTTGTCTCTCTTGTTGAAGATATCTTCACCAAGAGGAGGGAAAGTAGAATCTTACATTTCAAAAATCGTATCGGCGTTGAAGATATCTTCACCAAGAGAGGGGAAAGTGGAAAGGTAGATTACAGTTTTAGAGAGTCCAAACCATAATCATAGATTATATTTCTGCTTCTATAAAAATGGATTCAACTCCCTAACTGTTATAAGCATATGGATAAGACAATGGTTGATAAATTGATGTACATCATAATGACAAATAATGACATACAAAATTAACCTTTCTGAAGATTACACTTAGTGGTGGAAGAGTTTGGACACTAAACTAAATAAACCAAGCAATCAAAATGCAAGACTATGGGGACTAGTGTAATGAAAAGCTCTATGTCCCTTCCCTCCCTGAATCTAGATACATACACTCTAAATCAATAAGAAAACATTTGAGGAATAATCCAGCCATATTTTTGTCTAGAAAGTGTACAGATTTTTTATAAAAGGTAAGTTGTTTTTTAGTTCCTGTGCATTATGAGATAGCTATAAATAGTTGTTATTTCTAGTCTGAATAATACTGTATCTCCCATTATAGAATGTAAAGAAAACATATATAATATGTCAGCTGTGAATAATTAAATTTCTTAGGATTAAGCTTTTGTGAAATAATATTTGACGCCCATATTATTAGAATGAATCTATAAAAAAAGGATTCATCTGCAAGAATTTCCTTTTCTATGTTTAATGGATTATGGATCCAGTTTGACCATCTAGATCTACTATATCTATTCCTTTATATGATTAGGAGTTGGATTATCAAGATTGTTAGGAATATGGTCCTCTTTAGTGTTATCATTTGATTTAGTTTTATGCTGATTGATTACTTGATTAAGATTATCAGGATCAGGATTTGGAGTTAGTGAGCAATTGTCAGTTAAATTGGTCAGGTTTTCATTTCTGCTGTCATATGTAGACAGATCCTTGCCATATGTAGACAGATCCTTGTCATATGTAGACAGATCCTTGTCATATGTAGACAGATCCTTGTCATATGTAGACAGATCCCTGTCATATGTAGACAGATCCTTGTCATATGTAGACAGATCCCTGTCATATGTAGACAGATCCTTGTCATATGTAGACAGATCCCTGTCATATGTAGACAGATCACTGTCATATGTAGACAGATCCCTGTCATATGTAGACAGATTCCTGTCATATTTAGACAGATCCTTGTCACCATCAATGTGAATGCAAGCAGCAGCAGCAGTCTCTGTGATAGCAGCAGTTTTCATGTTATTAGACTGTGTGTCTAGAAATGTCATTATTCTCAAATATTTACTAAATTGTAAAAATGTAGCTAAAAAAATCATGCGGGGGGGGGAGGGCATAACCCAGCTAACCAGTATTCAAAAAAGAGATATACGAACAACCAAACCTCCCCCCTCCCCCCTTATTTTCAATTAAGAAAAAATTTTACCTATCATTGCTATTGCTGAAAGAACTAGAAGTCCTACTTTATATCTACAAAATTACCACATCTGTAAATCAAAATTACGGGTTGAATAGTATGGCCACTACTAGTTTAGAACCAAACAATAAAATTTTTAAAAAAGCACCCAAAGCTCTTTGAGACAACTAATAAGATGACTTTAGGTACAAGTGTAATTTAAAGCATAGAATTCCCTCCCACCCTAGGAAGGTTTATATCTATTTTGTTGGAGGGTACCACAACCCTCCCAAAAAAATAAGTAATCTAAGGATGAAATTTTTTGGTTTTGATAAACAGCTGATCTTAACATATATTAAAAAGAAAACACTTTACATGTCCCTAGAGACATCTAGGGACTATCCACTAGTAACCAAGAATTAGATAAATATTTGATGTAAGCCTACTGGAGTGTAACTCAGTCACAGAATAATTCTCTATAAAGTATTCTCCTCTCCTCCTGTTACAACAGCTGTCAATACATCCTTCTCCCTCCAAACTATGCACAACAGAACCATTGCCATGTTTCCTTTATTTACAGGGATATTAAGGGATAAGATGATGCAGGATAAATTCATATACATGGCCAATGAGGATTGTTAAATTTACCCTACATAAAGATCAAAATTATTGGTTCATAAGTTTGGACACTTCCAGTTTGGAACCAACTAATTAAAATCTTTATAACAGTACCCAAAGTTTTAAAGCCAAAAAAATATATTTTAATACTTTGGATACTTGTGCCTCTTTCTTGAAAAGAGACAAGACAAATTGATATACATTCACTGTACTGATAAACAGTACTACCCCTTCTCAAATTTTAAAGTTTGAAACTAACCAATCACAATTTAAGAAAAGTACCCAAAGGTTTTGAGCAATCAAATAAAATAATGTTCTTACTATGCTTTTAGAAAAAAAACAGTCAAATGTACCCTTCCTTCCTGCTTTAAGACACATAGATTTCCTGCATCTTTATATCAAGATTTCCATTTTTTTCTATATATATTATTTTTTACCAGGGATCTAAAGGGATAAGACAATGGCTGATAAATTGAAGTACATTCCCAATGGTGAAGCACAAAATAATATTCTGTAGATTCAATAAGTGGTTGAAAAAATTAAACACTAAACTTAATAAACCAACCAATCAAAATTAATAATAATTCAGTGAATAAGGAATCTTTATTGTAAAACTTTGTTGAATGTGTAATAAACAGCTCTTTACCTCCCTGATTTGTTCTGTCTGATTATAAAGCATTATCTGGAGATATACAAAAATGTATTGTAATAAAAAAATAATACATTAGTATCATTATATCAAGGTTATATCCAGGGGCGTGCACATGATTTTACTGGGAGGGTGCATTCAGCACACCCTGAAAATTGTTTACACCCCCAGAAATAAAATTCAGGAGTGATCTAATATTGTTAGGGGGGGGGGGAATACAACCCATAGTTGTCTACCATTGTCTAAACATTCTGATAATTTTGTTAAGTGTTCAAGACCCTTGTCATGGAGGTGTGTTGGGGAAGGGGGTAAAATTAAGAGACCTAATTTTTCCAGGGGGATGGATACACCTCCCTTTTGCACACCTCTAGCTACATACATGAATATAATCAAATCCATTTTCTTTGTTAATCAAATAAATTTCCTTTTAAGGGGGAGGAGAGTGGAAGATTCACATATTAAAGACAAAATAAAGAAACTTGGTAAAAGTTCATCTAGAGAACACAAGGGCATCAACTGCTTGGAATGGAATGTAATAATCTCTGTAAGACAACCTATATGATATTAGGTTTCCAACCTTTTGAATGTAAGAACTTTGTCTAAGTCCTAACTATGCATGATATGGACCTATCCATTATAGGGAAGCTTTACATACATCCTCATATGGTTTATTTTATTCTAAGGTTCTAAGATATTTCACTGTAAACCCTATCCTAGATGATATTGACACAGCTACTAGTTATTTTAAAAGAAACATGCAACCTTTGATGTTGAAGATTATCTCCATCCAGAGACAATGAGGTCATTCTAGCTTTCTTCATGGAGTCATGACTTCTTTCTGTGTGATACCCTGAGTCAGGCAGAGGTATACTACAATCATATGACTTGGTATCTGAACCAGCAAGATTGGGAATGGAGGTGTCTTCAGAACGTGCTGCGAGTAATTGTCTTTCTTCAATTTGTTGCTGGTAAAAGTATAACCTCTCTATTAATAAATTAGTTTATGGCAAACTGATTCCAAACCGTGGGCTTGTTTGTATAACTTCTATATGAAAGGGGAGATAATAGTTAAAAAATAAAAATCTCTGTAATCCTGTTAGATGAAAATAAGACACTCTCCTCTCCCAATGAGAATAATATTAATACTTTTTATTGTAATTTAAATGATAATGTTTAAATTACAGTATAAAAAAAATTATACTGGAATTCCTACATTTTAACATAAAATTCTGCATGATAATTTTGTAATATTCCAAGAAGATTTCCAAATTATTCTGCCAATAATCATATGGCATTAATTGTAATTTCTACCTTTGTCACTGAAGGGGAGAGAGAAATTTCAGGTTTAGCCATTTGATCAAACATTGGCAAAATAAAAGAATACCTATTACAACATGATGAATATTATGAAAATATGACAAAAAACTAGACAACCACTTCAGTATTTTTTTTTCAAAAAGTAAAATTTCAATCTGCTTGCTAATAAAGGGAGAGGTAGGTTTTGGGTAAAATCCGTAAAGGTGTGTGTTTTAAGGCTTAAAAATATAGTAGAACAATAATATTTGCTAAATATGTGTATTTCTTATTGAAAAGAACTATAGACAAAATTTTTTTTCTAATAAGTTAACATAAATTTTTATCATTCTACTACTGTTCTTAACTTAAAACACATAACCTTTACGGATTTTACCTGAAACCTACCTCTCCCTTTAATTAAGAAATTTATGACAAACTTTTCAACCTGGATGTTTCTCAATCTCAATGAGCTTGCCATCCCTAGTTGAAACTGATGGAGAGAGGAAGGAACAGACTGTGACCCTGGTAGAGATGATATTGTGATTGAGGAATCCTCAGCAATACAAGTCAGTGTCGATTCATCAAGAAAAGAAAGCCCTTGGGCAAATTCAATTAAAAGATTTGATAACATTTAAAAAGAAGTATCAAGTACTTTATTCAGTTATATGTGTGTGTGTATATCCTTATAATAAAGTAACAGGATGTCTATACTTAACCCATTAGTGACAAACCGGCTTTTAACGCCCGGTTCCAAAAAATGCCGAAAAAAACCGGTTCTCAGTTTTAGGATTGCATCATTCTCAGTATAAATCCCCCCTCTACTACCCTGGTTTTCATTTCCCCCTGGAGCAGGCAGTTTTGCTTACTTCCGTTTGCCGGTATAGCTCAACAAAATTTGAAAACCAAGAAAAACGATGTGATTTTAAAATACCCCTCCTAACTTTTTTGTTTATGAAGTAAAGTTAGTGATTTTTTTCGTGAAATTTATAGTTTATTGGAACTACATTCATTTGTGAATTCGTTTTATTCAAATTATTATTTTTTATATGATTTTTTTATCGTTTTTTTTATATAGCTCCGGATCGGCGCGAGTAAAGATACCTGCTAGTTTTATTGCCCTGCTCGGCGCGAGTAAAGATACCCGTCCACATATAATATCAAAAGTTTAAAACTTCTAGGAAATGGGCTTTTTTAACCGAAAAGGGCGGTACCTATAGCCAAAATCTTAAATGTGATATAAATTGTTTTGTATGTTAGTTGTAGCTCTATCAATTACATGATGTTATGTAGTTTTCAATTACGGATTGTATCGTAGTATTAGCTACTCTACAACTCACTTTGGACGTTCAAAAATTACATTTTTAATTTTTTGGGCCAAATAACCGGGTATTTAGGACAAAACCGGGCTTTAATGCCGGGGGGAAAGCACCAAAAAACGCCAAAAGTGGTTACCTATGCCGAACGGTTTCTTTACTCATGCCGAACCGGGTTTTCCTGCAACTTTCCTGTGCACGCCACTAGAGCAAAACAAAAAAATTGGAATTCCGTTTTTACCATAACAAAGCTTCCCTGAAATTTTCAGCTCGATCGGTCCATAAAAGTGGCACTCGGCACTAATGGTTTAAGTATCTTGCTTACTGCTGAACTGATATAGTTCTCCTTTACAGGGTAGCTTCTCATAGGTCCTGGAAAAGTTTTTGGGAAATGCAACAACCGCCCATCCAAGAGAAATCACAAAAAAATATGTAACTAGTGCCATCTAGTGGTTAAGAATTTTTTTTTGATAAACAGCTGATCTTAACATAAAATTGAGGCCTCTAGTGGCATATTTGTAAGTGAATAGGATTTGATTTCTTCATAATTGTCAAGTAACCATAGTAATCTTTTAAAGAAACCTTCATTGCTTGAAGTTGTATCTGAGTGAATGGGTGATGAAGTTGAAATTTCTAGAGATGAAAGCCCTGATATGGATGAAGATGGGGATGAACCAACTGTTGATGAACTGTTGTGAGCAAGATATATTGGAGCAGTGTTTGCTTGAGTTGAGACCATGCTGTAGTTTACATAAAATTCTTCATTACTTTTACAATGTCTTAAATCTAAACTATTATCATTTACGAGAGCATTATCAGGTGAAGATTCTTTTGATGATTTGCAATGGGAATTATCATTTCTTGCAGCCACTTGGATTGACTTAGTTTCTTTATCTGTAAGATATCATGTTGAGCTATACAATATATTAACATTTAATAGTATTAAAAAAAGGTTCAGAAGGTACAAATCAACTAAATATTTACAATGGAATGAATTCAAAACCCCTTTCATAAATTTAAATGTTTGGCTTATATCTTATGTTAAATTAGTTGCTACACCCCTTATTTTTTTCTATGGTTGTCCTCTCTTGGGAGGGTGATGGTACCCCCTCCCCCTAAATAGTTATAGGGCCTATGAGAAGCTAAATTGTAAAGGATAAATATACATTTCAGCAGTAAGTGAGATCCTTCAGTACAGACAGACAGACAGACAGACAGATCCTGTTACTTTTAAATATGCATGCATAGAGTACAGGTCAACACTATCCTGGAGTGGGAAGAGGAGATGGCCTATAACCATTGTCAATAGAAACTGGAGATCTATGTCTCACTCCCTTTACTTCTTCCTCCTCAATTTCTGGGACAACATCACCAGCTTTAAATTTATTGGATGGTTTAGAGTAGGGAAGTAGAGAGGATTCTGAGGTGGATTTATAACAAAAATTAGGATCGCTGAACTGTCTTTGGTAGATAGTTAACCAACATCGTTATTTTAAAAAATTCTCTAAAGTCATGCAAAATTTCGTTAAAAAATAAAATCCACCTCTGTTGTAATCGGATTTTAATAATCAGTGAACCTAATAAGTTTCTGTTTTTAGGGAAACTTCACATCAAGGGCACAAGGATGTTTCCCTAAAGATTTAAGTAATGGGATGATTTCTTTCTGCCCAGCCCATACCGTTAGAAAATAAAGAGCTCCTAGATTATATAAAGTTTTTTTTTGTCTGCAGAAAAGGATCTTGCTTACTGCTGAACCCATATGGTTCTACTTTACAATGTAGTGTCTCATAGGTCTTAAAATATAGAGGGGGGACGGGGGTCAAATTCAACACACCACTTTCTTAGGTGACTGTAGAGGCCTTTAGAGGCGCAGCTGCTATAATTCAAATTTAGCTGTTGATTTCCTTGACAACACTGAGCCAGCCTTCTATGTTCAGGAATGCTGGACAGAGATGTAAAACGAACAAATGATGCTTCTCTTTATAATATTTAATTATGGTTTTATGAATTATTTACAACCATTACAACATTATTTTCTTCAATATTTTCTTTTATGGTGCTAGTTACATTTTTTTGTGATTTTTCTTGGGACAGTGGGGGTACCCTCCCCAAAAGTAGCTATAAACCTTCCCTATAAACCTATGAGAAGCGACTTTGTAAAAAGTTAGCAAGATCCTTCATACAAACAGACAGACAGACAAAGTCCTAGTACTTTATTTTAAGGGTGTATAACTACGCCCCTAGAGCCTATAGGGGGAGGGGAAAGTTGACCCACCCTTTCAAATTTAGTTTTAAATAAAGTAAACAAAATATTTTGGCCAGTTGGGACATTCTTTCTTGCAACTATTTCTCTTGAGAGGGTATTGGTACCCTCAACCAAATAGTTATAAACCTTCAGTGTATCTATTAGAAGCTTTATTGTAAAGGAGAAACATACCAGAGCAGCAGTTAGTGAGATCTTAAACCAGAACAGACAGACATCTTTCTACTTTTTGGATTGTAATTCTAATTACTAGTGCCTTTGCTGGCTTTAGAATGTAACTTTAGAATATCAATTATGACAAATAAAAATCTGCTCTATAACTCACTTTGTCCATGTTTTGTGTTTTGCTAACACTGGATGTTGTCATCCTTGTTTATTTAAAAACTGGCCTTATGTTGCAACAAAATATAATATGATGCACAAAGAAAAGTTTTGTATGGGGCAGGGATTAGACAATGGACAAAAATTCATAAACATTCCCTATGATGATATACAAAATTTCCTCTTTTACATGAAAAATATTGGTTAAAAAGTTTAAACACTTTTAGTTTGTAACCAACCAATTAAATTTCATAGTACCCAAAATTTTTGAGCCATTGAATAAGATAACATTGCTACAAAACTTTGGGTACCTGTGAAATTTACAGTCCAGTGTCCCCTCCCTCCCTGGTATGAGCAATGCAGATAACAGAAAAAATTTTCTCGTATTCATTCGAATCCGGTGGATAGGAACCGGTTCTCATCCATACGAAAAAACTATGTCTAGCATCATATTATATCCAGCTTTCTACGAATATAGAAATGTACAATCATAAGATTAAAACCAGTTTTTTTAGCCGGTGCCTTCGGCACCTCGGGGCTAAAAAAAACTAGTTTTAATCTCATAATTGTACTTTCTATATCCGCGGAAAGCCGTTTATAATACGATGCGAGAAATAACTATAATTTATCTGCATAAAATATGGTCACAAGTAGCTGTATATATAAAAATAACAGGATGTCTGTCTGTCCATCTGTAGCCTAAGATCTCGTTGACCACTGGACTGATATGGTTCTCCTTTACAGGGAAGCTTCCTGTAGGTCCAGGAAAATCAAATAAACACCAAGGACAGACTGACAGACCAAGTAAATTATATACTGGATGCTCATTAGGATATATAAGTTGGAAGGAATTTTTATGTTAGGGGGAGATTTGAAATCTGCATCAAATTTTAAGGATTTTTTAAATAAAATTGGTTTTTTGTACAA
The DNA here is from genome assembly GCF_053477335.1 of Acartia tonsa. Taxonomy (NCBI): domain Eukaryota; kingdom Metazoa; phylum Arthropoda; class Copepoda; order Calanoida; family Acartiidae; genus Acartia; species Acartia tonsa. The sequence goes on from NC_137274.1 coordinate 17,202,697, forward strand.
TTCTTAATCTAAAAGCGGAAATACATTTTAAGTTGATTAATTTTGACCAATAGGATAGGAAACTACCTGCGCTCTAATTGGGTGAATGATTTACGACACTTTAGCTTCTCCAATCAGAGCACAGTTTTTTTTAAATCCACAAATTACAGATGTAAAAAATAATTAACTTAAATTGTATTTCCGCTTTTAGACAAAGAATTATACAAAAAATGAATTTTATAAAAAATCCTTAAAATTTGATGCAGATTTCAAATCTCCCCCTAACATTAAAATTCCCTCCAACTTAAGTGTCCTAATGCTCATTACTACTGGGAATCTTCACCTATCTTCAATAGCAGCCAAGAAAATCACATTTCTCCGATAGCGTTATTGACAAACTGACAAAATAAGATATCGAGTAGTTTTACTACGTAAAATAATAGTTATTTCTTGCTTTGTATTATAAACAGCTTTCCGCGGATATAGAATGTACAATTACAAGATTAAAACCCTTGCCTTCAGCACATCGGGGCTAAAAAAACTGGTTTTAATCTTATGATTGTAAATTTTTATATTTGTAGAAAGCTGGATATAATACGATGCTAGACATAGTTTTTTGTATGGATGGCAACCAGTTTATATCCACTTGATTCAAATGAATAGGAGAATAGTTATTTATCATATTTTCCTAATATTGTGAATGCTAGAAAGGATATTAAAATTATTTCAACAATTTTGGTCATGTGATCAAAATTTGAATTTTCCTTCTACTATTGCCCCCTCTGGGGGCGAAGTAGGTGGAAATTTAAATTTTTGTCACTTGACCTTAATATTGGTGAAATAAAGTTGTATAAGCAATATTAATAAAATATGATCTTTTTCTTAAATTCAAATAAGTCTATCAAAAAATCATCTAAGGGTGAACAATAAATATCTCTGTCTATTTTTCTCTATATTTCTTCCCCCTCCCCCCTCCCTCACTTTTCTGTCTATTTCCCTCTCTCTCTCCTCCTCTTTTGTACGTTCATTTATACAATAGAGATAACCTAGAGACAGCACAACGGAATTTTGTTTACATTATGCATCAGCTATAAATTGTTGAATATCTTAGGTTAAAGCTTTCCTTGGGTGAAATATTTGAAGAAAATATTTCTTCCATCATATAATGTGAAGCGAATGACACAACATATAATAAGTTAGTTATAAATAATTTAATTTCTTATAATAAAGTTATCTTTCAAAAAATTATATCATTGCAAAATTTAGTTGCAAATAATGTTGCCTATAGGGCTGTATTTCATATACAACAAAAAGTGAACAAAGGTTTCTTTTTAAGAAAAAAATGGGGTCAGATTGACCATCTATGTCTAATGTTTATACCCACATCAAATATTAAATTATAACAATGTACAGTAGAGTGGATCAATTTTGGACATTAAATTTGTAATCAACATCTACAGTTTAAACGTCATATAAGAAACCTAAATATAAAAAAATGATTTTGTCCTTGAGGGGAAATGGGGGGAAGGTGTTTCCATGCATTAAAAATTTTAGAAGTTTATTCTGGAGGTGCAACTTTTTTTCTTTCAAAGTATTGCTTTATGCATCTTTTTGAATTTGTCTTGTTGATTAATATAAGAATATCAAATTGGTTTTAAAAAATATTCATCCAAGCATGAAAAATCTTAAATTAAATGTAAAATCTCTTGGTTTTTAAATTTATTTATGGATTTTTCTTGCTAGGATCAATAGTTTTAAAAACAGATTTTTTATTCTTATTCTACTCTTCAAGACAAAATTGGGAAGGTGCATAAAGCTATACTTTGAAACAAAAATAATTGCCCCCCCCCCAAAAAAAAAAAAAAAAAATTCTCCCCACAAGTGTCTTTCTAAAAGTTTACATGCATCAGCGAGCCTCCCCATTATTCAAAATATTTTCTTTTCATTTTTTGGTCTCTTATATGATGTTCAGACAGAAAGTGTATGTAGCACATTTAAAATTAGAAAATCATTGAAAATCAAGCCACTCTAATGTACAGCATTTATTTCTTCAATTCCACAGTACAAAATTATTCCTGTATTTAAATTTAACATATCATATAGGAAAAAATATTCTTGTATTTAAAATTAAAAATCATGTTGGAATTTTTTTACAATTTTAAAATTTTTTAATAATGCACAGCAAATTATTTCCTTTTTATCTCATGTTTTGAAATTTATAAGATAGTTAGAATAAATTACAGAAATAATGAAAGATTTAAAGAAGAGAGCGTCAGGGGGGGGGTCGAGGGGGGTTTCCCCCCTCAGGAAGGGGGGGGGGTTGAGGGGGGTCTCCCCCCTCAGAAAAAGCTTGGGCTTAAATCTTCAACAAATAAAGAAAACAAAATTATTTTAAAAATTTCTTTTTTATGTTAAATATTATTATTTTTATGACACTTGATTTTGAATGACAAAAAATGTTGAAATAAATATTACCCACTGTATGAAATGTTAAATTAGAAATCAATAATGATGTTGGAAAATTTATTCTCATTTTATACTCTGAAAAAAGGAATTGACAAAAAATAATAATTTTTATTCCAAACTTTTAAAACAGCATGCCTATTTCTTATTGGTTGACACTCGAATTAAAATAAAATAATGAATATTATTTCAAGACTAGAAATAAATTTGAAATAAATAATTTTCTTTCCCCTATATTTTTTATTCCAAAATGCCAAGAATTAATTTTGAAATAAAATAATTTTCTTTCCAATATTTTTATTCCTTTTTCTTATTGGACGTCATTTTGTGTCCAATGAGAGACTAGTGTTTAAATATTTTAAAGCTTATTACAGCATTTATTTTGAATATGATAATAGCCACATTCTCACATTAAATGTGATAAAATATTTTAACTTTTCCATAATTAAACCTATTGCTCTGACGGTCAAAAAGGTCCAGTGATTTTGACTTTGAATCATTCAGCTTTATTTTTCTCCTTCTTTGCAGCATTAAGTTCTTGTTCAATTATTCAAGAGTTTATATAACTACCAGCGGCTATGCCCCTAGAGGTCTTTAGGGGCATGTAAATGTTTTTGTTTTGTTATCAGCCATTTACCATAGAATGTTTTTTTTCGGCCGCTAGTTAGTTTTTTACGATTTCTATTGTTAGGGTGGTGGTCCACCTCCCCAATATACCAATAAACATTCCCAGGACATATTAGAAGCTACACTGTGAAGGAGAACCATATCGGTTAAGCATATAGCAAGATCCTTTGGTAAAAACAGACAGACAGACAAACAGAAAGACAGATAACAGACAGACAGACAGACAGACAGACATCCTGTTACTTTATTATAAGGATTATTGAAACTCTTAAAAACCTTGGATCTCTTCCAAGCCTGGATGTTGACATCAAATGATTTAGATTTTTTCATCGCGGATTTCTAATAAATTCAATTCATTCCATATTTATCAGGGATAAGACAATGGCAGATAAGTTGATGTACATCCCCAATGATTTTACACAAAATTATACCTTCTGCAGATTACAATTAGTGATTAAAACGTTTTGACATTCAAGGTAATGAACTAACCAATACAAATTTGATGAAATCCCCAAAGTTGTTAAACCAACCAATAAGTAAATTTATTATAAAACTTTGGGGACTAGTGAAATATACAGCCCAATGTCCCATTCCTCCATTTTTTATCTATTCAGGGATCTTAAGGGATAAGACAAGGGAAGATAAGTTGAAGTACATCCCCAATGATTATACATAAAATCATCCCTCCTGTAGTTTAAAATTAGTGGTTGAAACGTTTTGAACTAAGCAATAAAAATCCAATTAAAGTCCCCAAATTTGTTAAACCAACTAATAAGAACACGTTATTATAAAACTTTGGGGACTAGTAAAATATACAGCCTAATATCCTCTCACATTTGGGATTATAGAGTAGCTTCATTTAATCTGACCATATGTAAAGTGGTAAGAATTTCTTGTCTGAATCTTAAGATCTCAATAACCACTGAACCAGTTAGGTTCTCTAATTAAAGTAAGCTTCATATATGTACATAGGTACGATGATGGTTTTAGACTATTCTATTTTCAAATTTAAATCTTTGTTTATTTTTAAGGTATTTTTCTAGCCCCTCTTTTCCTTCGATTACATAGCCCCTAGATGCTAGGGGCGTATCCACTAGTTTAGAATAAAAAGTACCAATTCCAGGGATCTAAAGGGATAAGACAATGAACGATAATATTATATATTCACCTAATAACCATTCTGTAGATTTGAATTATTAGCGGAAAAGTTTAGTCGCTGTTATTTTGTATCAATACTAGCGGCTTCGCCCCTAGCCTCTAGGGGCTTTGCCCCAAGAGGTATAATTACATCTTTTATTACCTGGAGATGACCCCACTCCAACACTATTTTAAATAATCTAAAAAAAATTGGTGGGGGGATTTTTTGTTTTTGGGGGGTTGGGGATGTCCCACCCCCCTAAGAAAATAGCCTAAAACCACTACAAGACCAGAAGGTATATTTCTGAAGAGTAGAATCCGATCGGTTCAGTGGTTACCGAGATCTTAAGGGACAGACGGACAGACAGACTGCTGGACGGACGGACAGACTCCATTCTACTTTGTATTATAGATTGTACTAAAACCTTGGATACCAGTATAATTTACAGTTCAATGTTCTCTCCCTCCGGCCTCCCTTCCTCCCTGAGTTAGACTAATCAGTCAGAATTCACTAATTTGCCCTTTTTAAGAAACTTTTTAGTTTACATAAAAAAAACTTGTGTATTAAGTCTTATGTATAACAGCAGAGCTACTCTATAATAAACGTTGTCTGTCCGTCTGTCTGTCTGTAAGAAACAGTATGGGGAAAGTGTAAATTTCTTGACAAATAGACATTTTTGTTACGGTTCCTTCTTATGCCACAAACATCAAGAATATAATTTGCTTGGTCCGTCGGTCTGTCAGTACATAAAGACATACATCCCAGGGATCTACAGGGATAAGACAATGGCCGATAAATCAATGGATGTACATCCTCAATGATGATACAAAAAATTACTCCTTCTGTAGATTAAAATTAAAAGGATCAAAATTAGTTGTAGAAACGTTTGGACAAATTAAGATTTACTAAAGTCCCCAAAGTTGTTAAGCCAACGAAATAGAAAACTTTGGGACTAGTGTAACAGCCCATTGTCCCCTCTCTCTATGCAGATATTCTGTTTCTTTTATATAAGGATGTTGATCACTTGAAATTAAAGGAGCATTCCGCCACTGTGTTTATAATAATATCTGGTGGATTAGAAACGGTTTTCATCCATACGAAAAAACTATGTCTAGCATCGTATTATATCCAGCTTTCTACGAATATAAAAATGTACTATCATAAGATTATAATAAGTTTTTTTAGACTGTGCCTTTGGCATCACAGTCTAAAAAACTGGTTTTTAATCTTATAATTATAGATCGTTATATCCGCAGAAAGCTGTTTATAATACGAGGCGATAAATATTATTATTAGCAATAGAGAAAATTATGTTTCCCAAGGAAGGGAGGGGATATTGGGCTGTTTATTACACTAGTCCCCAAAGTCTTATAATAATATTTTCTTATTTGTTTGGTTAACAACTTTGGGGTGCCTTTCATTGAATTTTAATTGGTTGGTTCATTATATTGACGATTGACCACTAATTTTATCCTACAGAAGGGTTAATTTTGTGCATCATCATTGGAGATGTACATCAATTTATCGGCCATTGTCTTATCCCTTTAGATCCCTGGATTTATGCTAAATTGTTATTGCATCGTATTATAGACAGTTTTCCGCGGATAATTAAGTTTAATAATGGCTCAAAACCGGTTCTTATCCGGCGGATATTAATCTGGTTTAGAGTCCAATAATATTGCTGCATAATTATCCTTGTCATAGTCTGGACTACAGTATTGGTTATTGGGATCTATCTAGTGCAGAGGTGGATTCTTAAAAAAAAAACAGTGTTGGCTCACCATTTTTGCTAATCCTTCTCCAATATGCTTCACCAAGACAGTTCTTTTTAAGATTTGGCAATGGCTAGCTGGTTACCCAAGCAACTTGGCGAGACAGCGTTTTAAGAATCCACCTCTTATGGTAACGATTATCTCCAAAAAATTTTGAAGTTTAAAGGCTGCTAACGGCCAACCGGTTGAAGGTACAGATTATGCTAACATAAAAATTTACGAAAAAGAATTATTTCTTCAGTGAAGCTTTCCCTGTGCATAATTGAATCTTAGATATTTCAGATTATTTATAGATCTTCTTATGCCGCTAAAAACAGTGTGCTGGCATGATATGTACGTTTTGCCGTTTGGCAGCTAGAAGCCATTACAGTTAATATATTTTTGGAGATATCATTACCAGGAACATTTTATCTTGAACTGCACTAGATCCGGTTATTGTAAATTGGACTGTAAATTATTCTGGTACCAAAAAATTATGAAATATATCATTTGTTGGTACAGGTACTTGATTACTTAATTAATCTTGAATGGATAGTATAACCAATTAATCTAATCCTTTAAAGCTTATAGAAGGACTAATATTGTTTATCATAATTGGGAGGGAGGGGAGGGGTGTGACACATCAATGTGTCTTTATTGTTGGTTTAAACTAGCAATAATCATAAATCAAAGAAAGGTTAATTTTTGTTTCACAATTGGGGATGCACATTAAGTTTTCATCCATTGTCCAATCCCTAAAGATTATTAAAAAATGAACAAAAATTTAAGATAAAAATCTTTTTTTTTAAACCAGTATATTAAACCAACGTGGGGGGGGGGGTGTTTTGTTGGTCCAATAAGAGTTTGAAGGGATATTGCCTTTGAAGTAAATATTTACTTTGTCTGTAGATCCATTTATTGGTTTGTATTTTTTATCTTTATTAAAAGATTGCAGCTATGAGAAGGCTGAGACTACATCCATAAAGCAAAGCTTTAAAATTAGACAATAGGATAAATGAATAACCCTTGTAGAGTTTCACAACTTAATAAGCAGAATATTAATTTAATAATCTAACCAAAATTGTATAAATATTTGTTGCAAATGATTTTAGGGCATACTTAAATTTGTAAAACTTCAATATAGATTCTTAGATTTATCATTTTGTACCTTGTTTTCCTAGGAATCATTATTCTAAAAACCAGATCAATAGGATAATTATATCCTCCCTTAGGATCCCACCAAAAATTAAGTTTTTCAAAATAATAAAATTAATATGAATTTATTTCCTTTGTTCCTCCAACTTTGTTTAAGCTCTTTGTAATATCATCCATCTCTGTATTAATATGAACTCTTTGTATGATCTACTTAACTTTGTTTATACTCTTTGTAACATAATACATTTCAGTGAATTCTTTGTATGTTTCAATACAATTTTGTAACATTATATGTGCACTCTTTGTAATATCACTCATCTCTTTATCAAATTGAACTCTTTGTATAACCAATGAAACAATGTTTATACTCTTTGTAACATTAATAATTATATATATTTATAAACTCTTTGTATTGTTTGATAAAATTTTCTTTATACTCTTTGTAACATTATACATCTCGGTGAACTTTTTGTATGATCTGATGCACTTTTGTTTATACTCTTTGTAACATTATACATTTGAGTGAACTCTCTGTATGTTTCAATACAATTTTGTTTAAACTCTTTGTAACATTTAACATCTTAGTGAAATCTTTTGTATGATCTGATTCAACTTTGTTTATACTCTTTGTAACATTATACATATATACTCTTTGTAATACAATACATCTCTGTATTAAAATGAACTCTTTGAATGATTTACTTAACTTTGTTTATACTCTTTGTAACATTAAACATCTTAGCATCATACATTACTGTATCAAAGTTGTGTTAACTAGGTATCAATTGGATGCAAAAGGGTTCACCTGTTTTAAGGGTTTATTTCTAACTGATTTTCATCTTTTTTTGTTGAAAATATTCAATTTCATTCATCCATCCTTAATTCTTCTTAGCCACATTTTTATTGTTTTTTTTCTGAATCACATATTTATCCAAATGAATTTATCAACAATATAATTACGCCATTACTTTTATTTTAAATTAGTCAATAAACAAGTTCCTAATTATATGCAATTAAAAAGCAAAATGAAGGATTATTAAAGAGTTTTCCAAAAAACTAACTTCATGGAATTATAAGATTAGTAAAGGATCTAAAAAGCATCATATTATACACAGCTTTCCGCAGATATTAAATGAATACTAATGAGATTAAAACTGGTTTTTTTAGCCCAATGGGCCGATTTTTAAGTTAATTACAGTTAGTGGTTGAAACATTTGGACACTCAACTAAAATAACCAACCAATCAAAATGGAATAAAAGTTCCCAAAGTTCTTAAGAACAAAAATAAGAAAAATTCTATCATAAAACTTTCGGAACTAGTGTAATAAACAGCCCAATGTCCCCTCCCTCCCTGCTTAAAAAACTGACATTATTATGTATACTTAAGAATTAGCCTAATAACATCCACAATAACTAAAGTTTTAAAATAATAAGATAATTCTAACATGTCTAAAAAAAGATGAAATTATGATGTAGAAGCAAAAATTATCTTTAAAATTTTGAAAATATTTGGTGTTAGCAACAAATCTCTTACAAAGTGACTACTACACATTTGCTTTTAAAGGCAGGTATGTTAATATATAAATAGTGTGTGTGTATGTGTGTGTGTGTGTGTGTGAGTGTGTGTGTAACTCTGAACTGCCAACTGGCTTGACTAGAGGTCCGATTGTAACTACGGAATTTATGGCAACTTCCAAGAGAGATGGTGCTCATACATTCACACAAAAAATAACAAATAAGGGGAGGTAGTTTTTGCTTAAATTCCGTAAAGGTCTGAGTTATAAGGCTTTAAAACAGTAGTAGAAGGATAATATTCACTATATATGTGTATTCCTTATAGCTATAGACAACAAATTTTTAAGTTAACATAAATTTTATCATTCTACTACTGTTTTTAGCCTTAAAACTTACACCTTTACGGAATTTTAGCACAGCCTACCTCCCCCCACTTTGAATAGAAAAACATACTCAAATTTTCAAAATTGAAAAAAAAATTCTAAGAGGATATATTACCTTATAATTCACTTTGTCTGTCTGTCTGTAACGCTATGAAGGAAATATAATTTTCTCAGCTGCTTTTTATAATAGACTGCTATTTTTTTTGGATACAATACCCATTACAACTTGAAAATATTGAAATTGACAGTCTACACATAATATAAATTTTTTTTTCAATTTTGAAAATTTGTGTACCTCCCCCCCCCCCCCCCCCCCCGAGAACGACGAAAAACTATTTTAGATTAGGTTTTAGGCTAGGGAGCCGAGCACTGCGGCCAGAGTTCATAGTTCGCTGTTGGGAGGGGGGTGTATTTAAATTTTCAAAATTGAAAAAAAAAATTCTACGAGGGTAATACCATTTTAAGGTATTACCAACATGTATTTAACCTGCGACCATGACTTAACACGTAGCGCATCTGCTCGTCGTCGGGAAGGTGAAAGGTTTGAATCTCAGCCCGACACGGCGTTATAACAAAATACGTTTAAAATGGTTTCTATGCTGCTTTGTCAGGTGCGCAACATAATTGGTTAAAGTATAGGGAATGCCTTGGCCCAAGAACAAGAGCAACTCATTAACATGCACAGTTAGGACTTTTCTGACAAAGGTTGTGCAATCAAAGGGTTGGTTGTCTGTTGGATGTTACTTAACTTAATATCCTTGGGTGTTAGAGTATCACATCCCATTACATGCGGATGATGCTCTGGATTCTCTAGATGATCTAGAGAATCTCGCCCTTGCGAGGTAAGGTATGTTTTTTGGGTATAGTCCCTTCGTGGCAAAGGTCCTTAAGGGGCATTTTTCGTATTTTTCACAGTAGCTTTTATCCTATTTCTAGCCCCTGCGGGGGGCTCTAACCCTGCGGGGCATTCACCTAACCAAATATAACCTAACCTAAAATAAAATGACCTATTAAAAGTCATTTGAAAAATACGACGAATCGTCTCTAAAGGGGCGGTGCCACAAAACGTGCCACAAAAGGAACTATACCCTGTTTTTTTTTAAAGTTGCTATTTTATTTTATTTGCAGTTACATGGAAACATATCTCCAAGTTTATTCGGAGGCCCCCCGATGCACACAGCCGTTTCTAGGGGCCAATATTATCAACCAATATAACAATACAGTCTTGTAACACAGGAATCTAAAGGGATAAGACAATGGCCGAAAAATTTTTGTACATCCCCAATGATGACCCACAAAATAAATTGCACCTTCTGCAGATTATAATTAGTAGTTGAAAAGATTAAACACTCAACTTAATGAATCAACCAATCAAATTTCCCCAAAAGTCCACAAAGTTGTTAAGCCAAAGAATAAGAAAACGTTTCTATGGACCAATGTTATTAGGTAACTAATATAACACAGAGAGAGAGATGTGACAATGGGCTGTTTATTACACTAGTCCCCAAAGTTTTACAATAACATTTTCTTATTCGTTGGCTCAACAACTTTGGGGATTATAGTGAATTTTGATTGCTTTGCTCATTAAGTTTCAAACGTTTCAACGATTAATTGTAATCTACAGAAGGGTTAATTTGAGGGATTTACATCAAATTATCGGCCATTGTCATATCCCTTTAGATTCCTGTAACAATACGGCGTTGTAAGTTAACAATAACATTATCAGACGTTTTCATTGGAGGATTTTTAAAAGAGAAGCTATAATTAATGTTGGTTCGTAAGTACGTCTGTCCGTTACAGTTATTTCTTTTCGTCAATTTAGATATGCTAGTATTACTCCTATCGATTTCAAACTTAGCAGGATGATTCCTAAAACAGTTTGTAATCGATAGGACGATTCTAACCTGTCTAAATCTAAACTGTTATGGACGGACTGACCCTAATCATAGAAAAACCTCGCTTTATAGGTCATAAAATCTTTTTATATCAAACCAAAACTATTTAAAGCCTTAATTTATAATTCTTAGCTGTAATTATATGCTGTATAGGGCTTCAAAGAACCGGTTTTATACTGCATTGCCATCCATGGAGGGAGGGAGGGGACATTAGATAGTAAATTATACTAGAACCTAAAGTGTTAAAAGCACTTTTTTTCATTATTTGGCCTTAAAAATTTGGGTACTTTGTAAAAATCCCGATTGGTTGGTTCAAAATTGGACCGTTTCTTGTAAAACAAATTGTATAAAATCAGTGTGACTACGCCCCAGAGGCATGTAAAATGTTTTCTTTTCAATCTATATTAAGATCAGGTCTTCACCAAAAAATATTTCACCGCTAGTTAGTTATGTGGTACCCTCGTCTAAAATAGCTCTAAACCTTCCCAGAATCTAAGAAGAGCTACACTGTAAGTGAAAACTATTTTGGTTTATCGATAAGCGAGATCCTTCGGTACAGACAGAAGTCCTGTTACTTTTTATAAGGACTAGCAGCATATTCTGAAAAGGACAGAAAAATAGCCTAAAACCATAACAGACTTATTTTTATTCTAATTATAGAGTATAAAATTATAATAATGTCTTATAACTTTATTTCTGGTGACGTAGAGCGAGAGAGAGAAGGGGGGAGGTAAAGATAGAAAGAGAGAGAGAGGAAAGTGGCTTTATTGTACTCACACACACACAGACATACACACATACAAACACACACACACACACACCCACACACATTCCTATATTAAAATGTTTTAGTACCGTTTAAAATATAAAATAAAATATCAATATTTTGTAGTTACTTCGCCCCTAGCCTCCAGGGGATGGGAGTGGGGGGGGGGGGGTAGATATACCACACTTTTCTGGGATCTTGCTGAGTCAAGTATCAACTGTTGGGAATATCAAAGGATGACTCCATGCAAAATTTGAGCCGGATCCGGCCAAAACCGGCCGTGAATTTTATAAAAAAAACGTTTTTTTCCGGTTTTTAGGGGGTATCTGTAAATTGATTCAGCTGGAGCAAAACCGGTTGGAGGTACAAAAAATTTTACTTTACATGAAATTTAGCCAATGCAATTGCCTACAAAAATGTAGTTTATCATCAACTTGATTGGACAACTCTTTCCCCTCCTAAATGTCCATTAAAACCTCGGAAACGGCAAAAATCGCCAAAAATCACGCCTTCGGCGGCGAATAACGGCTAAACGGTCAGCCGGAGGCGAATGAAACATAAGTAAAGAAATGTCTGCCTCAAAAAGTTGTTCAACATCAAAGAGATGCTTGAAGTCTCTAAAACGACTCCTTCCCCTCCTTTAAGGGGAAAAACTAAAAAAACGTGATTTTCAAAAGTATGCCCACTTCGTGGTTGTGGGGGGCACTGAACCCGTCACCCCAGGGTCACCAAATATAAAGTCTAAGCGGCCCACAATGCTGAATTTTCACCAAGTGAAAGTCTTGTGTCATTATCTCTTATGAGAAAAAAGTTATTAACTAATTAAAATTTCAAATTGTGATTTTTTGATGGATTTCTTTGATTAAATGACAGGCTGGTCAATTTTTAGGCCATTTTTTGCTGTTTTCGGCCTGCCACGCCTAAATGGTTTGAGATAATCTCACGGGACCTTTTGCCCAACCTAAGTCTGGTTATTTGTGAGGTCCAGGATCCACCTGGAGGCCTGCAGCATCTGAACCTGGAGCCCGATTTCAAAATTTTCTTCAGATTAGTTATTACCATCTATAAAGAAGCCACTTTTGTTAAATAAGTTTTGTTCTAACTTTAAAATTAAAAATTTTCAATTTTTACCTGTCCAGGATCCACCTGGAGGCCTGCAGTACCAGAACCTGGAGCCCGATTTCAAAAATTTCTTCAAATTAGTTCATACCATCCATAAAGTACAAACTTTTGTTAAATAAGTTTTGTTCTATCTTGAATTTTCAATTTTTACCTGTCCAGAATCCACCTGGAGGCCTGGAGTACCAGAACCTGGAGGCCGAATCCAAAATTTTTTTTAAAATAGGAAAACTACATCCCAAAAGGAAACTTTTTTGCCAAATAACCTATCCATTATCTCCAAAGACAAAGCCTATAATCACTGTTTACGCAAAAGTGTCAGAACTTCCCCCCCCCCTTGTTTTTTAAGACAACAAAGTGTACAATGTATAGGTATAATAAATGTTTTTAGATATTATTCCTTTTAATGATTATAATTTTTAGACATTTATAAGGCTTGAAAAAACCTGCAATTTTCTATCTTAATCAGTTAGTTTGAATGTATCACTGATATTTATCATCTAAATTATATTTAATTTCATTTTCATATTATATTCCTTGATTTTCAAGATGCTATAAAACAAAAAACAAAAAAAAACTTGGACGTAGTTATTTATCGCATCAGCTTTCCACGGATAGTAAAACAAGTTTATGATTATATCCAGGTTTGTTGGCCCAGAGGGGATTCTTTTTTTTCTGGAAAATTGTCTATGATACGATGCGATACATGACATTTCAGTGTGACTCATAACCAGTTCTAATCCAGCGGATATCAAGGGAGGGGGGGAAGTTTTGACACATATTTTACAGGTCAACTTATAAAACAAAATATGCATTTTTTTAATGTTATTCACATGTTTGAAGTAAAAACATGCATATTTAGTTTCATTAGCTGACCTCTAACTCTTAAATCTTAAAACTTCGTGAAATTCATCATATAAGAATGATTTTATCTTTAATAACCTATCCTCTCAGTCCAAAGATAAAGCCTAGGCACCAGGTTTACGCAAATGTGTCAAAACTCCCCCCCCCCCCCCTGGTTTCGAAGCCATACTGCAATAATATAAAAAAAACGCATCCTACCTAATTAAGCTCATAAAATCAGGTAACGGGCAGCAAACGGTCAAATCTCCGTTGCGGCAATTAACGCCGGCCGACGACCGCCAGCTGCGGTCATGGCCGTTCTCCGCGGTCAGCTGTGCCGGAATGGGCGCAGCCGCAGCCGCGTTACTGCCGCCTTCATCATTCCCTTGCGGACTGAAATAAAAGACTTTAAATTTGGGACACCAGATCTATAGTATAGATTGATATACAGACAACTACCTCCCTTCCTTTTCAAATACCTCTTTCGTCTGCTTTTAAATTATTTTCTGCTACTTGGCTGTGTTAATATAAGCAACACCATTGGTTGATTTTCAATGACCCTTTAAAAAGGTTGCACAAGGCGGTTGCGATGGAGAGATACAGTTATTTAACCCTTTATCCCTCTAGTGTTTTACTCTGATTTTTGGACAAAGAATAGCTGAAGGAGTGCCTTGAGATTGGAAGGAGTGATCGAGAGAGAATTTACAGGGTTCTTAAGGGATAAGACAATGGCCGATAAATTGATATACATCCCCAATGATTTACCCCTTCTTTAGATTACAATTAGCGGTTGAAACGTTTGGACAATTAATCTAACGAAACAACCAATCAAAATTCACCAATTGTCTGTCTGTCTTTCTGTATGTTTGTCTGTCTATTTGTCTATCTGTCAGCTTATATATCTTTTTGTCTATCTGTCTGTCTGTCTGTTTGTCTAGATATCTGTTTGTCTATTTATCTTTCTCTCTGTTTGTCTGTCTATTTGTCTGTATGTTAGTCTATTTATCTGTCTGTATGTCTGTAAATATGTACCTATCATCTTGACTGAATGACCCTCCGTCTAGTAGTAGGACACTTCCACAATTCTTTATAACAGCTAAACTTAACCTAAACAAAATTGTGCATTAAGTTGCAAAACTGCTCAAATACCGGATACTGTGTAAAAGGAAAAGGACGTCAAATAAGGGGGAAAGGGGGTGATTACCACCCAAATAAATTTGAGGTAGCCATAGTTTTAATTCCCTCCCTCATAAAAAAAAATAAAAAGCTTGGACGTCCTTGCCTGTATGATACAAATATTTAATTTTTACCCCCCCCCCCCTAAAAAAAATGTAAAAGTTTGGACGCCCTTGTAAAAGGACATACTTCCATTTTTAGGATTTGATTACATAAATGCTTTGCTTAAAATATTGTACATTGTTGTTCTAGGAATCATTATTCCAACAATCAGATGAATAGGATAATTATATTATAAAAAATTTTGTCAAAAAAGTTAAAAATTTAATCAGCATGTTTTAAATCAAGGACGTATGGACTTTCTGGTAGAGATTATAGAGTTGCTAAGCTTCCTAAATCGTACATAACTGTTATTATCAGGCAAAGTTTGAAATTGATAGGACGATTCTAACTTGTCTAATAGAATAAAAAGAAAGATAAAAAAAAGATAAATAGGAGAAGAAAGAGATACAAAAGAGAAAGTAGAAGATAGAAAAAGAGTTAATAGTCATTTCTCGCATCGTATTATAAACAGCTTTCCACGGATATAAAATGTACAATTATAAGTTAAAAACCAGTTTTTTTTTATTCCCGAGATGCTAATGCTAAAATATTTATTACATGAGATAAAATTGACAATATGTTTACAAATAAAATATTTTTATTAATTATTACTATTGTTGTATATTGTAAATCATGATGAATTTGGTCGAGTTCATAAAAGGTAAGATCCATGTGATCCAGATTCCAAGAAGGCATGTAAGCTATCCACTGTTACAAGGAAAGCTTGCCTGTAAAGCTGGTTCCGGAATAGAGTAATTAATATTAATAGTAAAATGGTGATGTTGTTGTCAGGAGTGGTGGCTCGGTGGTGGCCCAAGCAGGACAAGGTGGGTTGGTTCAGGTATAGAAGTATTAAATTATAGTAGTCACGTATGATGTAAATATTAATATTTGTTGGTAAATAATTTAGTATGGTGTTCTCTATCTTTAACTAAAGTACAAAAATCTATATCGAATTTAACAGGTAATCCTTCACTGAAGATGCTGAAGGCACGGGCTAAAACTGGGTTTATTCCTTTAATTGTACATTTTTTATATTCATAGAAAACTGGATATAATACGATGCTAGACATAATTATTCAGTATGACTGAGAACCGGTTCTAACCCATCGGATTACGATACGGGAAAAATAGATAAAAAGTATAAAATGACTCACCAAAGAAAAAGAATCTTCATGTTGCACCATTGCTTCAGATTCAACAAACAAATGAAAACTTCAAGAATCCAAAATTCATTAAATTTTAAAGTAAATTCATTTTAAAAAGGAGCTATTATTTTGAAGAGAATTAAAGGGATAAGACAATGGCCGATAAATTGATGTACGTCCCCAATTATGATACGCAAAAAAACCTTCTGTAGATTACAATAAGTGATTGAACAATAAAACTCAACCAATCAAAATTCACTAAAGTCCTCAAAATTATTAAGCCAACAGATAAGAATAGTTATTTCTCGCATCGTATTATAAACAGCTTTCCGCGGATATAGAATGTACAATTATATGATTAAACCCAGTTTTTTAGCCCCAAGGTGCCGAAGGCACGGCACTTGTTTTAATCTTATGATTGTACATTTTTATATTCGTAGAAAACTGGATATAATACGATGGTATACATAGTTTTTCCGTATGGATGAGAACCGGTTCTTATCTACCAAATTCGAATGAATATGAGAAACCGTTTTTATAAAACTTTTGGGATTAGAATTTAATGAATACCTTTAATTTCACATAGAGCACCTCCCAAACTTTTCACTTAAAATTGCATTTCCTCGATTTAACAGATTTTTTTTATATTTTTTCACAGATTTTCACTTAGGTAGTTCACAATAAAATATTTATCATTTTTTTCTGAAATTAATTATCTTTAAACAGATAAATAAAAAAG
The DNA here is from genome assembly GCF_053477335.1 of Acartia tonsa. NCBI lineage: Eukaryota > Metazoa > Arthropoda > Copepoda > Calanoida > Acartiidae > Acartia > Acartia tonsa. The sequence goes on from NC_137274.1 coordinate 17,219,496, forward strand.
TATTTCCAGTAGGTATGGCTTCGAAACCGATTTATATCCGCTGGATTGGAACCGGTTCTCAGCCATAAAAAGCATACAAGTATACAAATAAATCAAAAATTGTAATATTCCATTAAATATACCTAAATTTCTTTAAAACCTCTAGAGTATCCAACAGCTTATAGCCCTATCAGTTTTAATAGCAACCATTTTGTTTTTCCACAAAAAAAGGCGGGAAATATGACCGCAAAGAAAGAAATGGCGGGAAATTTCACTATGTATGAGGGAAAAAAGCGGGAAATTTGACTAGGAACAAAGAAAAAAAGGCGGGAAATTTGAGTGTGCATCACCAGGGCAGCGGGTCTCCGAGGTTGTCAAAGAAGTTTCCATTGTGAATGCTGGTGTTGTAGGAGTCCACCAGGGACAACACTCCACGGACAGACTGCAGGACATCATCACATTTTCATCCAAGTTTCAGCAATTTTTTTTTTAAAGTTAACATAAATTTTTATCGTTCTACTAATGTTTTAAACTTATAAAACATAACCTTTACGGTTTTACCCGAAACCTACCTCTCCCTTTTTGAGCCAAGGAATATGATAACGCGGTTGTAATTGTTGGATATATTTATAGTCCAATAATCTCTCAAAACAAACTTTGGGTATTGTCGGTTTCGTGACATCGCCTCTTCAGGGGCGTTTTATAGTATTTTTACATTAGCTTTTAATATGTTATTTTAGGTTTGGTTAGGTAAATGTAATAATTGCCCCACAGGGTTAGAGCTACAAATAGGAGAAAAGCTACTGTGAAAATTACGACGAAACGACCCTGAAGAGGCGACAATACCTAAAGTTTGTTTTGGGTCCCAATGCAGTTTAAAGAAAACGGCAAAAATTCCTGCTTTTGGACTCCATTATAAAGCACACACAATTTTTTGAGACCACTGCTTTAGAGGTTCCTATGAACATAGAAATGATAAAAAAGAGCGTATTTTTTTTGCAATACTATGTATTTGATCAAAATTAAGTGCAGTTTGACTGGAAGCTTGTAACCAATTATCTCGTATTCATTCGAATCCGGTGGATAGGAACCGGTTCTCATCCACACGAAAAAACTATGTCTAGCATCGTATTATATCCACACACCCCTCCTTAACCGAACTTTAGATTAAAAAATTTCCCAAACATTCGGACAATTGGGCGTTCAAATAGGACCTAGTGGTAGTTAGAATCAGTTGAGAACGAAATCCCAGCCGTTCCTTCTTGCCGAATATAGCCATTTTAAGATTTCAGGTAAAATTACACTAAATAACCTGATACAAACTTCACTCTTCTTTCTAAATTTTAGTGTAATTGTAGTGGGACAGCCCCAAAACAGGGTAGCTTTGGTCCTCTTGCCAAACATACTGCCTGGAGTTGCTAACAGGAAGTACCTTATAATGTTAACACAAGTAGGGATTCGAACCCATTCCCAAAACTATCCAACGTGTGGAATAACTGTATATTACAGCTTGATGACAGTAATTTGTATATTGGGCTCAGGAAGGGTGTCCCTTACTTTAGGGGTTAGCACACTATGCTGTGGTTGGGAAAAACCATGTTCAAGTCCCAACATAGACTTTGCATTTGGTTGACAAATGTTGTGGCAATTTGTCAGATAATGACAACGCAACCTTCCCTGAGATGCCCTAGGGTTGTAAGGCGGGATATTTGTAGGAAGTTAGGATTCTACCAATCAAGCAGCTTTAACCATGCTTTCCATCACCCATGCTCCTCGTATGAGAGTGCCATTAATTAGGATGGCTTAACATGGAGCACCTGCCAAAACTTTAGGCCAGGCTGATGGAATAATTAAGTAGCTTCCATGAGAAATGTGTGTCAGCTTGTATTTTAACACAGATTACAATTAGCTATGCGCAAAGCTTACCAATCTAAGATTGGTCAAAGGATTCTCACATCTAATCTCTGTCTGCATCTGAATCCTAACTTCAGAGAATCAGCAACAACATATTGGGCTCAGGCAAATCATGCCCCTCTGGATACACTGTGTATTGTTGGTGATCAGCAGGGTCAGCTACTTGTTGGTCTTGTACCTGGGGTTCTATTCCGAGGGGCAGTTTGTTGTGTAACCCTACCCCTATCCAGTTCGTGCCTCCTGAAGGCACCTTAAACACCAGGGGGGTGTATAATTTAGAATAGCCCCTGTCCAGTTTCATATTCAGGGGGCCTTGGCCACTACCCTGATTAAATAGCCAGCAACTCCATGCTACCCACATCCTGGTCGTCAGTCAGCTCTAAACTGGTGCTCCTTGACCTCAGGGAATTCAATGGGGGCAAGAGCAGTGGCCCCATGAGAGCTGCCATGGTCAGACAGTTGATTGTACGGCCAGAGCGCTTCAGTCGCTGGTGGTGGGAGGGACCCTAGGCCTTCTCCAGGCTTAGCTGTAATGGGAGTGAGAGCGAACCATGGCTACTCTATCACCTGATCCATACCATCAGCTCAGGTCCGTCAAACAGTAATTGTGCCCCAACTCCCTCAAAAAGAACCCTCCCAGGTTCAGGGCAAGGGTTAAAGTGCACTCAACCATGATCTCCTGGAGGGTAAGATCAGGGTAGGGCTAACTTGCATCTTGAGTGAAGATATACAGCCCACCACCTGCAGCTCTCCTTCCTTGACAGCTGTGCTAATCTGGGATTGGCAGGGGAGCATCTCATGGCCCAGGGCACGGGCCAGGGTGTGTGACATCACCCTAAGCTTGGCATTTGTTTGCCAGAGTCCACCATGGCATCTACTTCTTTGTGTTGCCATTCACAGTTGGGTAGCCACACCAACAAGTGGCAAGGTTACTTGGAGTCTGAGGGGATCATTGGGTCTTGGCCTGCCCAACCCCTGGGTGCGAGTGATCAACAACCCAGAAAACATGCGGTGCAGACCTCCAAGGTGCTCCACTTAGGTCTAGGGGGTGAATGGTCGGGTTTCTGGTTAAAATAGGCATTGCCTTGACTGGCCATCTATCAATCAGTGATGAAAATACTGACCTCATGCTGTAATATACAGCTATTCCACATGTTGGATAGTTTTGGGAATGGGTTCGAATCCCTAAATGTGTTAACACATTAAGGCACTCTCTGTCAGGAACTCCAGGCACTCAGTTTGGCCAGAGAAGCAAATCTACTTTGTTTTGGGGCTGTACCACTACAATTACACTAAAATTTGGAAAGAAGAGTGAAGTTTGTATCAGGTTATTTAGTGTAATTTGACTTGAAATCTTAAAATGGCCATATCCGGCAAGAAGGAACGGCTGGGATTTCATTCTCAACTGCTTCTAACTACCACTAGGTCCTATTTGAACGCCCAATTGTCCGAATGTTTGGGAAATTTTTTTAATCTAAAGTTCGGTTAAGGATTGGTGTGTCCAGCTTTCTACGAATATAAAAATGTACAATCATAAGATTAAAACCAGTTTTTTTAGCCCCTTCGGCACCTCGGGGCTAAAAAAACTGGTTTTAATCTTATAATTGTACATTCTATATCCGCGGAAAGCCGTTTATAATACGATGAAAGAAATAATTATTACCTACGGAATATTGCGAAAAACATAACGCTCATTAATTGATGTAAGATTAATGGAAGATGAAAATGCCTGTTCAGGGGAGAGGGGAGCGTTGTTACCCCCCATGTCTGTTCTCACCCATCCTGGATGAATAGTTATGGCTCCAATATTCTAAAATATTAGTTATTTATCGCATTGTATTAATAACAGCTTTAAGCGGATAATTTAATAATTTTTATTTTAATTTTCTTGGAAAATTGTCTGTTTTTCAATGCTATGCATAATTTTTCAGTAGGTATGCTAGGAACCGGTTCTAAACCAGTGAATATTAATCTGTTTCAAAGCCATACTGGAAAACACCCCAATAAAGACATCGTTTGTCTGTAAGTAATACAAAATGGAACGATTTCTGCGTGTCTGTCTGTCTGTCTGTATGTAAGACACCCAAAAATCACCCGAAAGAAGAAAAAAAGGTTGCTACATGGTCATCATTTATTGGCTATTTCATTCATCCAATAAGTGGATGGGGGAGTGAGGGGGGTTGTTATTGTAGCCAGCTTCAAGTTTCACTTAATTGGAATAGCTGTTCATCTGGAGTATAATCCAGTTATAATAAATCCATTATATTAAAAGCTTCATAGAACAAAATTTGCATTTAAATAAGAAAATTTAAAGTGATAAGACAATGACGGATAAATGAATGTACATCCCCAATGTTGAGTTGATACACATAATTACCCCATCTGTAGGTTACAATCGGTGGTTCAAACATTTAAAAACTTAACTTAAAGAACCAACCAATCAAGATTCAATGAAAGTCCCCAAGGTTGTTAAGCAAACAATAATTAAAACAATAATATAAAAACTTTGGGGACTAGTGTAATAAACAGGCCAATGACCCCACCCTCCCTGGGTAACTGTACCTGATGTTTGAGGTCAATACTGAGAGATCTTGTTATGGCGTTCAGTGCAGTTTTAGATGCTCTATAAGGATACAATCCTCCCTAGAATAAGAATCCTCATAAGCTCTAGTTTTTGGAAATATAAGAACTATTTTTCTGCTATGTGTAGTTTAGGAACTATGTTGAATAATGTGAGAAAAAGGTTGAAAAGTTTTAAGTAAGTTGGAATATTTTACCAAATAACTTCTACACTATACGTAGCATAGGAATGATTCTTATATATCCAAAAACTAGAGCTTATGTCGATTTTACAATATGAAAGCAATTTTCTTGTTATGGCATTTAGTGCAGTTTTAGATGCTCTATAGGGATACAATCCTCCCTAGAATAAGAATCCTCATAAGCTCTAAATTTTGGAAATATAAGAACTATTTTTCTGCTATGTGTAGTTTAGGAACTATGTTGAATAATGTGAGAAAAAGGTTGAAAAGTTTTAAGATACAATCCTCCCTAGAATAAGAATCGTCTGAAACTCTAGTTTTACCACATAGCTCCTACACTATACATAGCACAGGAATGGTTCTTATATGTCCAAAAACTAGAGCTTATGACGAATACGATTTTACAATATGAAAACAATTTTCTTGTTATGGCGTTTAGTGCAGATTTAGATGCTCTATAGGGATACAATCCTCCCTAGAAAAAGAATCCTCATAAGCTCTAGTTTTTAGAAATATAAGGACCAATTTTGTGCTATTGGTAGTTTAGGAGCTATGTTGAATAATGTGAGAAAAAGGTTGAAAAGTAACCTCCCCCTCCCCCAAACTATTTAACCTTCCCAGGACTTACGAGAAGCTAACTTATAAAAGGAACTACATGGGTTTAGCAGTTAGCAGGATCATTTTTTTTAGGGGGGGGGGGGGATTGGGGGTTTCCCACTCCCCAAGAAAATAGCTTTAAAAATCACAGGATCAGTTGGTATATTAAATATTTGATCCCTGAAGAGTAGATCCCAATCAGTTCAGTGGTTACCGAGATCTTAAGAGACAGACAGACGGACGGACATATATTATTCTACTTTGTATTATAGATGAAAAATAAGAGTCATTTTTTCGTGTAATTCCGTAAAGTTGGGTGTTGAGTTTTAGTCAAATGCTCTTATTAAGTCAAACTGTTCTTAATTATAACTAAATTGGGTCAATAAGAACAGAGGTGGATTCTTAGAAAACATTATGGTCACTTAGTGAGGCAACATTGTTTTTGTAAAAAAATCCACTAAAATCACATAAAAATATACAATAATTAAACAAAATCTTATGTTAATAACCCTTTTGTGATTTTATTTAATTTTTATAGGTTTTTTTTTGCAATTTTGGAGGATTTTTCACAAAAAAATAATTTTGCCTCACTAAGATACCCTAATTTTTTTTAAAGTTTGACTACAAACCCAACTTAACGGTTTTACGGTTAAAAATTCCCCTCTTGGACCTGTTTAGTATTTTCTGTTATAGATCCCAGAATACTGGACAAGTTTACAATTAAACTTTGAGACTCATCTAAATAAAAACAGAGATATTAAGGGATAAGACAATGAATTACAAATTGATTTACATCCCTAACTAGAATAAAAATTATTGGTTTAAACATTTTGAACCAGCTAATCATAAATATAAAGAGAGGGGTAGGTTTCTGGTAGAATCCGTAAAGGTTATGTGTTTTAAGTTAAAAACAGCAGTAGAACGATAAAAATTTATGTTAACTTAAAAAATTTTGTCTATAGTTCTTTTCAATAAAAGATACACATATATAATGAATATTATCGTTCTACCACTATTTTTAAGCCTTAAAACACACACCTTTACGGATTTTACCCGCAACCTACCTTTCCCTTTATGTACAACTAGGGTTTGGCCGGATATCCATTTTCAATATCCGGCCGGATATCGGATATTGAAACAAGGGTTTGACCGGATACTTTTTTGGCCGCATACCGGATATCCGGATGATTTCTAATGTCAGATTTCCCGTTATCAAGCCGGATATCCTGTAATTTGCCAGATATCCGGCCGGATACCGGATGTCAGGCATTATAAATCAGCCGGATATCCGGTAAACGGTCAAAAAGTATCCGGCCCAACCCTACATACAACATATTAAACAAAATCAGCCCTTATGTAAATTTTTATTCAATAAAAGTTTTAAAAAGTTGTAAATACCTATCAATTTTCAAAATTGAAAAAAAAGAGGTATACCAATAATTTTCCGTTTTGGTCAGTTAGTTCATCCATTAGGAGGGGAGGGGTATAAAGGGGGTCAATAGGGGAGGAGTATCGTTGTTTTAGCCAGCTACAAGTGTAACTTTATTAGAGTACATAATAATTTGGTGTAAGATCCTAGAAATAATACATCCATTCCCATAAACTACCAACGACGGACTGACATTTTGGTTTATAGAGTAGCTTTGCTTCGCTACTTCTGAAAGTTGCACTGCACTAATGAATTGTTTAGTGATTCTTGTAGCGGGCTAAATTACGATCCACCCCCCATTATTCCATCCCCCTTTTCTCCTACTGGATAAACGAACTGACCAATAAATGACAGGGTAAATAGCAACCTAAATTGACGACAATTTTTCACGTGTCATAATATCCACGTATATTCTACATCCATTCAGAGAGAGAGAGAGAGGGGGGGACAATGGGCTGTTTATTACACTAGTACCCAAAGTTTTATAATAATGTTTTCTTATTCGTTACCATAACATATTTTGGGACTAATGAATTTTGACTGGTAGCCTCATTAAAACGTTTTAACCAATAATCTTAAACTACATACGGGGATGAACATCAATTTATCAGCCATTGTCTTATCCTTTAAGATCCCTGACAACCATTACCTGACTTTTGTAGGAGAGGAAGGAATGTCTTGGTGAGAAAAAGGGGTGCAACAACATTCGTGTGAAAGGTTCGAGTCATCTGCTCAGGCTGAACTATAGACATACAAGATTTAGATTGAAATTAGTGGTTGAAAAGTATTGACACTAAGATAGACAGACAGAATCAGACTAACAGAAAGACAAACAAAATAGAAAAACAGACAGATAAACAGACAGACAAACATCAAACAAACATACAGACACAGATAGACAAACAGAAAGACAGACAAACAGACATATAAACATACAGACAGACAGACAATAAGACAGACAAACAGACACACAGACATACAGTCAGACAGACAGATAGAAAAACAAACAGACAAGCATACAGACAGACAAACAGACAGACAAACAGATACACAGACAAACAGATACACAGACATACGGAGAGACAGACAGACAGACAAACATTCAGACAAACAGATACACAGACAAACAAACAGACAGGCGGACAAAGTGAATTATAGAGTATATTTGCAAAAAAAAATACCTAAATTTATTCTTGTGGCTTTGGGCGATACTCCAGCGTTATTTATAAGAATATCTTAATCAATTTTTAAAAAGAAAAATTTCTTGAAATTCAAAGATTTTTCAAAAATTCCTTCCCAGATTTTTTTCTGAAAATTTAGATATTTGAATATTACTAAATCCTAAAATATGCAGGGATCTAAAGGGATAAGACAATAGCCAATAAATTGGTGTAAATTCCCAATTATGATAAACAAAATTACCCCATCTGTAGCTTAAAATTAGTGACTGGAACGTTTGAACACTTAACTTCAGAAACCAAACAATCAAAATTCACTAAAGTCCCCAAAAATGTAAAGCCAACGAATAAGAAAACGTTAATAAAAAACTTTGGGTACTAGTTAAATAAACAGCCGAATCCCCCCCCCCCCCCACTGCCCTAGAAACTCAACTGAATGAACCTACCAATCAAAATTCAATAAAAGTCCCCAAAGTTGTTCAGATAACGAATAAGAAAACGTTATCATAAAACTTTGGGTACTAGTGTAATGAACAGCCCAATGTCCCCTTCCTCCCTGAAATTTAATCCTTTTTTGCCTGCCTAGTTTATTTGTAATTTGTTCAACTTCTGATTTAACTCGCTCGTGTTCTTCTAAATAGAGAAAAAAAAGATTCCTAGGACAACAAGGTACAAGCAAAGCTTCTCTATGATCAAGTTCTAAAAAATGTGCTCAGTATCCTGAATTTAAGCAATTCTGCAACAAGTTTGTATATATTTTGTTAAGACTTAAAATCACTATCTAAATTAAAAGTTTCTAAACTCTAGAAAAGTTAATGTTCGTTTGTCCAACCGTCTGATTTTAGGTTTCGCTTATATGGATGTAATTGCAGAAAACTAGGATCATGGAAAGAATGCTCTTATAAAGTCAAACTGTTCTTTATTATGGATCATTTCATATTTATAAACATTTGGTTATAATTAAGAATAGTTTGACTTAATAAGAGCATTTGACTACAACCCAACACTAAAATTTATGAAATTACGCGATAAAATTACCCTCTTAGCCAATTGGAGTACCCTAATTATCCAAGTCCAATTAATCTAATAAAAGTAACCAAAGTTTTACAGCCATAATGAGGCTATAAAAGTTTGGGAACCAGTTAACTTGGTTACCTAAATTATCCACATCCAATGCTAGTATTTTGATGATACTGTGCTTGTAGCTCAACTCCTAGAATCAATTTATTATTACTTGGATCTTACACCAGATTATTTTGTTCTGTAATAATGTTAATTGAGACATGTTAGAATTGTCCTATCGATTTCAAACTTTGTATGATTATTCTATAACAGTTAGGTACGATATTTGGAAGCGTAGCAACGCCATAATCGTTACCAGAAAGTCCGCACGTTCATTTAAAACATGCTGATCATTATTTTATTAAACAACATATTTTTATATGATATGTACAGGGTGTTTCAAGAGAAGTGCGTTTAAAAAAAAATTAATTATGCATATAAAATAAAACAATTAAATAAAATGCTTTATATATTTGGAAAACCTGTTCTGGGACATTTATGTTTCAAATATTTAAAAATGATTTTTTTTTGACAAATTAAGACTCAAAAACCGGTTTTTCCAAAGCCCTTATTTTTGAAGATTTACGAAATTAAAGGTTGTGGAAAAAATGTACACATTTTAAAAATTAAAATTGCGCAGCCTGTATTAATAGTAGAAAAATGTTATGCATATCGTTAGAATCGTCTAAAGCTCTAGCTTTTGGATATATAAAAACCATTCATGTGCTATGTATAGTTTTGTAGCTACGTGATAAAATGTCCCAACTTAATAAAAACTTTTCAACTGTTCTCACATTTTTCAACGTAGCTCCTAAACTACAAATAGCACAAAAATGGTACTTATATTTCCAAAAACTAGAGTTTATGACGATTCCAACAGTATACATAACGTTTTTCTACTATTAATACAAGCTGCGTAATTTGAATTTTAAAAATGTGCACATTATTTCCACAACCTTTAATTTCGTAAATCTTCAAAAATAAGGGCTTTGGAAAAACCGGTTTTTGAGTCTTAATTTGTCAAAAAAAAATCATTTTTAAATATTTGAAACATAAATGTCCCAGAATAGGTTTTCCAAATATATAAAGCATTTTATATAATTGTTTCATTTTCTATGCCTAATTAAGTTTTTAAAAAACGCATTTCTCTTGAAACACCCTGTATAAATATCATTTGTTTTTGGGAATACTAATTCTCAGAACAACAAATTCATAAGATCTATAATCAAGTCCTGAAATGAAAGTTTGCTCTTTTACTGTATCCTGTAACTACACACTTTTGCAATAAATCTAGGTACAATTTCATTTAGGTAATGTTCTGCTTATTAAGTACTGACAGTTGACACTCTACAGGAGTTAATGTTTCTTTGTCAAATCTTTAGACTTTAATGCTTCGCGTATATGAATGTTGTCATCCTTGTTCTCATTCCGAGTACCAAAAGCACATTATAGAGTACCCAAAGTAGGAATTACCTGGAGCCTGCCAGCTGTTTCTGGAGATCTGCAGGTGGCCACAATAAGACTTGGAGGTGAGGACCTAGAATTAAACATCATTTATCCTGGAAGGAAAGGGATTAGTCCCCAAAGTTTATGATAACGATTTCTTATTTGTTTGGCTTTCTTAACAACTTTGGGGACTTAAGTTGACTTTTTATTGGTTGATTCATTAAGTTAAGTGTACAAACGTTTTAATCAACAAATGTCATCAACAGAAGTGATAATCTTGTGTATAATCATTGGGGATGTACGTACAATGTACATTAGTTTATTGGTCATTGTCTTATCCCTTTAGATCCCTGGATTGAAGCGTTTTTATGATTTCAAAATTTAAAAGCGTTAAAGTGATAGACCAATGCTAACATAGGTTGAATACAGGGATCTTAAGGGATAAGACAATGGACGGTAAATGATGTACAATGTACATCCCCAATGATGCACAAAACTGGCCCTTCAGTAGATTACAATAAGTACTTGATTCAACTTAATGATTCAACCAATCCAAATCTATCAAAGTCCCTAAAGTTGTTAAACCAACGAATAGAAAAGCGATATTTTATAACTTTGGGGACTAGTGTAATAAACAGCCCAATGTCTCCTCATTCCCTGAAAGCTATTAGATTTATTCCACTTTATCAAACAGAAAAATCCGTCCAACTTAAAAAGGGATTTCTAGCTTTTCAAACGTAAAAAATTGAAGCTTTTAACTTTAGTCATGTTAGAATTGTTCTATCAACTGAAATTATTTTTGATTTTTTATATAATTGGGGTCTTTCCGTAATAGATACCTATTAATCGTTAAATACAACATGTTGTTAGAATCGTCCAATCGATTTTGATGTTTAAAAAAGACAAGCCAACTATCTTGTGAGATAAAAAGAGTTGCTATGCTTTTATATTGTGACAAAAATCCTATTCAAGCAAAGCTTTAAATCAATAGACCGATGCTAACATAGGTTGAATACAGGGATCTTATGGGATAAGACAATTAACGATAAATTGATACACATCCTTAAAGCTGACAAACAAAAATACCCCTTCTGTATATTACAATGATTGGTTGAAATGATTTGAGACTACTAGTTGGAAACAAACCGATCAAAATTTAACCAAAGTACCCAAACTAAAATAGCTAACGAATAAGAGATAAAATTGTTATAAAACTTTGGGTACCAGTGTAATTTCCTGTCCAATGTCCCCTCCCGGCCCTGGGTTAATTACCTTTCACACAATTGTTTCACCATTTCCACGCCAAGACCACGAGAGGAACCTGCAATAAAAACTAAGGATGACAATCCGTCAAATTTTTGGATCGGATACGGATTCTTACAAGAATCCGTCCAAAAAATGGCGGATTCTCGTGGATTCCGGATTCTTATTTTTGGCGGATTTCGGATTCTAGCAATATTTTAAAGTCTTTTTTAAAAGATTTAAAAATTGAAGTACTACATATGTCCTAAAAATTAATGTTCTTGGTGTTCTCTATAATTCAATTCCGAGAATCGAACCAGATTTAAAAAGATATTATATATAATGATGATAATCTATGCCTTCAAAAAGGGGGAGTTGAAAAAAAAACTCAAGACGCTAATTTTAGCTTACCAATTAAGAATCCGAATCCGCTATTAAAAAACGGATTCCGGATTCGGATTCCAAAATTGGCCAAAAATTGGGCGGATTCCGGATTCGGATTGCCAACCCTAATAAAAACTTTGGGTACTTTAATTGCATTGTGATTGGTTTGGTTTTAAACTGCATGGTAGTGTCACTACTTTTCAACCAATAATTTTAATGCACAGCAGGGTTAACTTTGTTTATTATCATTGGGGATGTTCATGCAGTAATTTGTAGAGTAGATGCGAAATCTTCACCAAACAAGGATGACAACATCCATAAAAGCGAAGCTCTAAAATCAGAAGAAAGGACAAACGAACAATAATAACTCTTGTAGTGTGTAAGAACTTAATAAGCAGAGCATTCATTTGAAAGTCTCAACAAAGGGAAAAGTAGGTTGCGGTGTGTGTTTTAAGGCTTAAAAATAGTAGTAGAACAATAATATTAACTAAATTAGTAAATATGTCCATTTCTCATTGAAAAGAACTATACCTAGTCAGACAACAAATTTTTTTTTAAAGTTAACAAAATTTTTATCGTTCTACTACTGTTTTTAACTTAAAACACACAACCTTTACGGATTTTACCCGTAACATACTTTTCCCTTTGTTGCAAAATCGTGTAAATACTGGACTATCTGGTAACGATTATAGAGTTGCTACGCTTTCTAAATCGTACCTAACTGTTATAGGAATCATCATGCAAAGTTTGAAATCGATATAAAAATCGCTAACATCATGAAAAGCGAAGCTCTTAAACGGTAGGACAAACGAAAATAGAGTATCAGAACAGAATAAGCTGAATTTATGTAAATTTGTTACAAAACTGCTTAATATTATTTACTATTTGTAAGGACATACTTACATTTTTAGGAGTTGAATTATAAAGATGCTTCGCTTTTTATACTAGGTTGTGCTAGGAATCAGAATCCCAAAGAATCAAATAAATAGGAAAATTACATAAAAAATTTTGTCAAAAAAGTTTAAGATCCAGTATCAACATTTTTAAATGGACGTACGTACATTCTGGTAACGATAATGTTGTTACGCTTTATAAATCGTACCTAACTTAACTACAACAAGAATCACCATGCCAAGTTTAAAATCGATTACTTTAGGTAGTTATGCAGACCCTAGTTATAAAAAACATTTGCTTTTAAAAAAGTGGTAAATTCCAGGGATCTAAAGGGATAAGACAATGGCTGATCAATTGATGTCCATCCCTAATTCTGAATCATGATGCACAAAATTAGGAGTGGATACAAAACCGCGACATTACAAAACCGCGACAATAACAAAACCGAGACAATAACAAAACCGCGACATTACAAAACCGCGAATGTAACAAAACCGCGAAAAATAATATATTAAAAATCGATAATAAAATTCAACATTCAAAAGGCTTAATGCTAGAAGGTCATGGCCGCAAAGCTCGGCCCCCTGGCCTGCCTAGCCGCGGGCGCTTGTCCCCCTTGCCTATAACCTAACCTAACCTATGTATGAATGTTTAATGTACATTAACTTATTTATAGTTTAGAATTTCGTGGATTTTACAAAAAGTGGTTAGTAGATTTTATTCAAGTTTTTAATATTTTTTTGCAATATTTAGGTAAGGTTAGGTTAGGTTAGGTTATAGGCAAGGGGGCCGAGCGCCCGCGGCTAGGCAGGCCAGGGGGCCGAGTGCTGCGGCCATGACCTTCTAGAATTAAGACTTTTTAAATGTTGGTCTTTTGTAACCGTCGCGGTTTTTGTTATTGTCGCAGTTTTGTAATGTCGCGGTTTTGTAATTGTCGCGGTTTTGTAATGTCGCGGTTTTGTTATTGTCGCGGTTTTGTATCCACTCCCAAAATTATAAACTCTGTAGATTATAATTAGTGGTTGAAACGTTTGGATACTCAACTTAAATGAAGCAACCAATAAAAATCCAATAAAAGTGCCCAAAGTTGTTGAGACAACGAATAAGAAAACGTGATAAAACTTTGGGGACTAGTGTAATAAATAGCCCAATGTCCCCTCCCTCCCATTCCAATGACAAACCTGTTATAAAAACTCTCGCTCCTGAAAGCATTTTTAAAGAACAATAATTCTGAAAAGAAAAAAAACATTTTATTAAAACTGTTTATAAGCAATTTTTTTCCATATAAAGATTTTGTGCTTTTAAACTACATATTTTTAAAAATTATGCATTAATTTAAGATGCTTTATTTTCGTCATTAAACCTTCTCCCCCCCCCCCCCCCACCCCCACCGCAATAAAAAGAATCACAGTTCTGCTATTAGAGATTTTTTGTTGAAGATTCCACTGATAAACCATGTAAAAATGTAAACGTATAGCTATAATGCTAAGGGGGTCATTTCCTCAGCTGCTATTTAAGATAGTTGAATGAATTTTGAATTCCATGACCAATGAACCACTTAATTTTTAATGAAGGGGTTTGGGGAGGGGTTAATGGCGAAATAATGAAAGGGGCGGGGATTAATGTTGAAAAATTGTAATCCCAACTGAATCATAATAAAAAGGAATTGCTAAGCTGCTATCTGAGGTAGACATCTGAAATTTCTTGTGAAGATTTCAGACTTAAAAATCACCCCCGACTTCACTAAATTTCAACTTTGGAGATTTTAATGGGTAAACAAAGCTTTAATGGAATCACACAATTCAAAGTTTGAAATCAATAAGACAATTCTAACATTTCTAAATTAGCGAAAAGAGCTAAACGTTACAGATGAACAAACAGACTGACCCTTTTCATATAAAAGCTTTGCTTTCAAAAAGGTGATCTAGTTCATGGAAATAACAATTTTATTTTCCTTTTTATTCCTTGTTAAACAAATCATCTGTTCTGCATAGCAGCTAGTTGTTTAATCAGTGGGTTGTCCGGGTGTTTCTGCCATTCCTTACGTAACATCTGCTTCAACTGACTTAACCTAAAAAAATATGTTGTAAAGATATGGCAGCCGTGTCCATTACCACGTGGTCAGACTTAGAGTGGCCGTATGTTTAATAAAAGCTTTATCAAGGATCTTCTGCAATGCTATGTGTAATATCTGCTTCAACTGACTCAATGTAGAACAATATTTGATAAAGAAACTTAAAGATATGGCAACCTTGTTCATTACCATGTGGAGAGAGTGACCAGGTTTTAAATGGTTTACCTGAGTTTTTCTGCAATTCCTTCAATATAAAAGTTACCTCATGTTGGGATTTTCTTTTTTGAGCTGTGGCAACCTTCTATTTTCAAACTCTTCATAAGCAGCCTTCATCCGTTTCTCAGGATGTTTGTCGACCCCAGAATCTAAACAAGTCCATTTTGTGGGTCCATAAAAAGATCCCTGAGGCACTCCAATAAACAGACAAACTTTTTTGACCTTCCTTTTTGATGTCCCATTGCATGGGCAATAAAAATGACAAGAATGCATTGAAAAACTTTTTTCAATTGGTGGGAGAAGTGAAACCTAGGTGCTTTTTTAAAAAGGCACAATTATGAACTGTGAACTAGACTATAAAAGTTGGAAAGATTTTTAATCAATATAATAGATTTGAAATCTGCATAAAATTTTAAGGATTTTTTATAAAATTCGTTTTTTATATAATTCTTTATTTAAAGGCGCAAATACGATTTAAGTTAATAAATTTTGACCAATAGGATAGCTGGATTGGAAACTACCTACGCTCTAATTGGTTGAATGATGTACGTCACTTAAGCTTCTCCAATCAGAGCGCAGATAGTTTTCAATCCACCAATCACAGATCTAAAAATTATTTAACTTAATTTGTATTTGCGCCTTTAAATACAGAATTATGTAAAAAACTAATTTTATAAAAAATCCTTAAAATTTTATGCAGATTTCAAATCTATTATATTGATTAAAAATCTTTCCAACTTTTATAGTCTACTGTGTACCTAAGCTGTTTTCAAACTAAAAAGGTAGTTCAACATTCTTACATAAAACTAACAGGATGTCTGTGTGTGTATATTTATATGTACAAAAGGATCTCACCAACCGTTGATTCGATATGGTTCTCCTTTACAATGTAGCTTCTCAACGGTCCTGGGAAGGTTTATACTAATTAGGGGTCAGTGCACCTGTTTTGGACCAGGGCATTCCCCTTACTCTAATAACTATCAAGTCGCGCTTCTGACAAAGCAGCAGTGTATTCATTTTTAATGTCTTAAGTTATGACTATGGGATGCTTTTATGTGTATAACTCCTAACACAATAAAAAGCAGTTCCTAATTCTTACCCACTTACCATTGACAAAAAATGATCATACCTTCATCTGCAACTTTAAGAACAGCAATAGCCTCCTCAACACTTCTGGCTTCTGCACCTAGGGTATAAAATAGTAATATAAAACATACAAACAGCCTATAATAATAATAAAATCATTTAAAAGCCTATAATAATAAAAAATATACAAAGAGCCTATAATAATAGCCTCCTCAACACTTCTGGCTTCCTCACCTAGGGTATAAAATAGTTAAGGGGCGGTGTTCAATTTAGGTGTCAGGGTTGTCAGGGGATCTCATGCAGAATATACACCCCTGAAAAAGTTGAGTGGTGTTCAATTTAGGTGTTTAGGAAAAGGTGGGGGGGGGGGGGGGGGTTAAACCCCTAGAGCTAAAATGTGCTAACATGGATGTAAGCTTCAATAGGGCAAAAGTAAAATTTTAAAACAATGCAAACGACCTAGAGTTTTAGCTTCATAGAAACTTAAGAAAAAGTTCTGAGGGTACCTCACCCCCCTTTACCCCATTCCCTCCCCCTCTTTGTGAATAAACCAACTGGCCAATAAATGACAGACAATATCAACCTAAATTGATGACAACTTTTCTCCTGTCATAATATCAACGTATATTCTCTACACTCATTATTCCTGCCGCCAGGGGAAGGGGGGGGGGGGAGGGTGATGGGACTTGCCTTCATTTACATAAATGCGCCAATGATATGATATCAATGATATTAAAAATATTAACTTTATTTACAATTTTAAGAATTTTTTAAAATTATTGGTTGAAATGTTTGATCAACTCATAGGGATTTAATAAAAGTACCCAAATTTTTAAGCCAATTCATAAGAAGATGACATTGTTACAAAACTTTGGGTACCAGTGTACTTGCAGTGTAGTAATTTACAGTCCAATGTCCCCTCCCTCCCCAAGAAAATTTGCACAAGCAACAAAAATCTAGAGAAAAAGGGGACAATGGGCTGTTTATTACATTAGTCCCCAAAGTTTTATAATAACGTTTTCTTATTCGTTGGCTTAACATCTTTGGGGACTTGTTTGATTTATAAAGTTAAGTGCTAGAATTTAGAAAGGAGTAATTTTGTGTATCATAATTAAATTGGGCATGAACATTAATTTATCATCCATTGTCTTATCCCTTTAGATCCCTGAAAATAATCTCACCTTCGACTTGAAGTCTATTAACATTCTCCTCAAGAGGTTTGGTTAGGTGGGTTTCAGTCTGCTGAGCCGCGGCCGCTTTTAAGCCGCGAGCAACCAATTCCCGACGCTCTGTCTCTTCTCTTATACGTGCCTAAGTATTCAAGGAAAATTGTCTGAAATACAATGCTATACATGATATTTCAGTACTAGTATATTAATCAATGTTTTTGCTTTGTTTTGAGATTTCAATGTTTGAACACTGAGAAATTTTAGCAATTTCTATGAAGATTAGATTTTCGATGTACAATGTACATATTTATTTTCTTTATGTTTTCAATTTTTGCTTACCAGCAATATTTTACCATGAACTGCAGTAGATCCAAATTTAAAAAAAAATCCTTCTATGAAAACATCCATTAATGTTAATGTTTATTTTTATCACGTACAATGTTTTTTTTATTGTACTTAATGGAAACATTAACAGTTATGCAAAGATTAAATTTTACAATGACTTAAAGTTTAGGTTTTTAATTTTCCCTTAGTTTAAAAACAATGAAATACCCGGGCTAAGAAAACTGATTTTATGATAATAATTTAAAATTCGTTAAAACTTGTCTGTAATATGATGCTAAACATAATAATATAGTATGGCTGAGAACCGGTTCTAATCCAGCGGATATTAACCGGTTACTGGAAAAACTTGTCTACCTGAGTTAGTTTCACTGGATTAGCCTTCACTAATTTGGCCTAAAATAATAAGGATATATATACATATAAGTTTATTAGATAGACTGACAGACAAGCAGACAGACGGGCAGACAGACAGAAAGACAGACAGACAAAAGTCAGACAATTAGATAATGATATATAGAATATAGATAGAGATATCGTCGATATAGGAAAAAAGTGATTATGAAAATTGAATAGATTTATTTATTATTACTTGGTTCTTATACCTACAAGATTATCATGTACTCTAATAAATTGAAAATTGTAGCTGGCTAAAATAATGATCCCTACCCCTCCCCCTATCAACCCCTTTAATATATTCCCCCCCTCCCCCAAAGATAGAGAGAGAGTAGGAGGTGAAAATGGAGAGAAAAATAGACAGAAGACCTTGGGGGACTCCTACAGAGAGAGAGGGAACAAGGTTTTTTTATAATTTTGTAATTTTGTGTATCATCATTGGGGATCGGTCATTTGCTTATCCCTTTAGATCCCTGGCTTTCATACCTGTATTTCTTTTTCTTCCATGGCAGCTAGATCCTGTCTCTCTTTCTTCTTTGCAAGAGCTTCCATTCTCTTTTTCTCTTCCTCCTCTTTCTTTTTCTAAAAAAGGAGTAAATCATACAAAGAGCCTATAAAAATAATTAAAACATACAAAGAGCCTAGGTATGATAATAACAACAAACAAAGAGCCTATAATAACAAAAAAAACATACTGAGAGCCTATAATAATAAAGTCATACAAAGAGCCTATAATAATAAAGTCATACATAGAGCCTATAATAATAAAGTCATACAAAGAGCCTATAATAATAAAGTCATACAAAGAGCCTATAATAATAAAGTTATACAAAGAGCCTATAATGATAAAAACATACAAAGAGCATATGTACTCTTTGCTATCTTTTAATAAGCCAGCGGCTGTGACCCTAGCATACAGTGTATCTCTATTCGAAAGGGTATAGAAGGGCAGAAAAATAGCCAAAAATCATACCTACCCAGACTTTTTATAAAAATAAAATAGCCTAAAACAATTATGATACTTATAATTAGCTTCACTGTAAAGGAGGAACATATCAGTTTAGCAGTTAGCGAGGAGGAGTTGAAAGAAAAAACTCAAGATGCTAAATTTAGCCTATCAAATAAGAATCCGGAATCGGCTATTAAAAAACGGATTCCGGATTCGGATTCCAAAATCGGCCAAAAATTGTGCGGATTCCGGATCCAGATTGCCAACCATAGAAAAGATTTTTGGAGATAATCCTTACCATGACTATTTTACCATGAACTGCACTAGATCTAAACATTCTAAAAAGTTGTTATACCCCAGTCTAAAAATAATTTCCCCCTTTCTTTTCCTATACAAGGATGAAGAAGCCAAGAATATATTCTTTATGGGATCCCCTGCTGAAGGGGGAGGGCAAATATATAGGAGGGAGGAAAAACATACAAAAATAAAGTGTACATACTGAAAACATTTTTCATTTTCTTCCCTCATTGGGGGACAAAACTATAAGAGAAAACATTAAATATTTTTTAGAAGGGGAAAAACTGAGAGCAGTTTTGCATAATTCTAGAATATAATCACAAAACCTTTAATAAGTTATGTTTATTTACAGTGGAGGCACCTACCTGCTTCTTGGCTAAATTTTTATCATCATCCTGCCACAGCTTATCTTCAGCGGCTTTCTGCTTGGCAGCCTAAATACAAAATTATCATTTAGAACCGTTAAAATCAGCACCTTCCTATCATTACAGAATGACAGACAGACAGAAAAACAGACTGACAAAAACAATCCTTATAAAAAAGTAACAGGATGTTTGTGTGTTTGTATGTTTGTACTGAAGGATCTCGCTAACATTAAAGTAATATATATAGAGCGATAAATAGCTGTGTAACCCCTTTCCTTATCCAAAGGCCTTGTACTGTCTGTGGGTTGGGTCTTCGGTGTCAGCTGAATCTTTCAAAAATGTAAATACAACCGGGTGCCGGCAAAAAAACATAAAGCAAATTGTAAACTAATGTGAACTCAAGGGCGCCCAAGCCTTTTACTTTGCATGAGGGGTTCCATATGTTCAAGGGGGTAATCTAGTGTATTTTTAAAAAAACTTGTAAGGTGTAAAATAAGAGATTTCAAAGTCTAAAGGGGTAAACACCCCTTTACTTGGACGTCTATGTATGATCTGTAATGATTTCTGCATTTTTCCTAGTTAAATTTGTTTTGCATTGTCTAATTACTGTTCATTTGTTGAAAATCATTTTGAAAATTATCCATTGATCTCATAAAACTGACAATAACCCAATTACTTAAAATAAGGACATAGTTAATTTGCCACCACCTCAGGGAGAGTTCAACCCTTTATGGAAAAATAATTGAAAACAACGTAAATTCAGGCAAAAAATAAATTTGGAAACATCTGCAATATATTAGTTCTATATTTGTCGCTAGATGTCACTAAAAACTTGATAATTATGATTTGCAAGAAAGTATTCACATCATTAATAAAAATGTCTTGTTAATCACAAATAACTAGGTTTAACAATTAAGTAGTGTAAATTGGAAAAGATGATTATGAATATAATTTTATAGCCAGGAGCCTAGTTGTGAGAAATTGATAATGGCAGTTTTAAATACTTCTCATGAGTTTAGACAGAAATGACAATTTTCACAAAAATTGTCCTTTCTTTTTCAAAAAGCAGAAGAAAGCATTAAACAGCTGAATTTAGAAAGCAAAGTATTATGAAATTATTCTCGTCTGCTGAGCTTTAGGTCTTTGCCATCGGAAATCATTTAGTATTCTGTTTATACCTATACTATAAATTTATTTCGCTTACCGCTGAACCGATCGGGTTCTCCTTAACAGGGTAGCTTCTCATAGGTCCCTGGAAGGTTTTTAACTATTTTCTAGGGGGGTGGGACACCCCCAACACTTCCCAAAAAATGAAAAAATCCCCCCCCCAAATTTTTTTTTAACTTTTTCTTTTAAAATCTAAATTAAGAAATTGAATTATTAAATTCGACTCTCTCCTCCTCAAGTGCCCCTAGAGGCCTCTAGGGGCGTAGCCGCTAGTTATATACATAGTAGCTATGCTACTTAAAAACGGGTATTGGAAAATGGGAAATATGCAGAAAGAAGGATGACAACATCCTTAAAAGCGAAGCTCTGAAATAGTAGGACAAACGAACAATAACTCTTGTAGAGTGTCAGTACTGAATGAGCAAAATATAAATGGTGCATTATTTGCCAAATGTACCACTTTTCTGCACTACCTCTCCGATTTTGTTAATACTCTATATTTTGGTCCGTTGGGTCATTCAAGGATGCTGGATGGCCAAAAAAAAGTTTCAGAGTCCCTGGATGTCTAGATATCTAGCTATCTATGAAGGTAGGTAACAAAAATGTAAAAAACACCCATTTTTTCACAATTTTAAAAATTAATTTTTTCATCAATCTTACATCCAATCTATACATTTTATACACCAAAATGATCGTTTATTCATGTAAAAAGCGCACATAATGCTATTTTGGCCAAAACTCTAATTTTATAGTGTGTCCAACAAAAAGTGTATTTTGGATATCTAGCGTAATACCCAAAATACCTGTCCGAAAAAAATCATTTTTTTTTGGCTTAAATCCTGTGTTTTATCTGTGTGCATATGTGGTATATAACGGTTCGGACCACCCGGGACTATAAGGTTGTCAAATTTCACTTTGGGACACCCTGTAAATGTGATTTTTGCGTCTGTAGAGCTAAAACTTGGTCCAAATTGGCTATTTTTTTCAAATTACTCTAATATGTGTCTTAGTATGTTTGGCCATAGTGTTTTCTGACCAGATCAATATTTTCATATTTTTTGGACACCCTGTATTTTCAAAAAAAGAGAAAAAAATTTTTTGTTTTTTTTTTAATTTTTTTTCTATTTTTAAGTTACTTAAAACTGTCATATAGATACAGATTTTGACTAATAACAATAATATTTGCCTATTTTACAATTTTTTACACTTTTGGGACACCCTGTGCATGTTTTTGAAAAATGATGGTTTTTGCCCATTTTTGGGGGGAAGGAGTCGTTTTAGGGCCATAGACTATTTCTTCATTTTTGTAGAACTTTTCAAGACACATCATATGTTATTTATGCAGAAACCGCAAAAACCGAACCGTTTTGCCGTTATTCAGCGCCAAAGGCGGAATTTTTTACGTTTTTGCCGTTCCGGAGGTTGTAATGGGCATTTGTGGTAAGAAAACGTTGATTTATCAAGATAACTCTTAAATACTTTTATTTAGGTAATTTAATTTACTAAATTTCATATTAAGTAAAATTTTTTGTGCAGCTAACTGTTTTTCATCGAGATGGATTTCAATTGTTAAAACAAGAAAATGAAGTGAATATAACATAAATAATTGCTATAACATAAGTGATAAAAGAAACATAAATCATGTGCATTTGAAATTCCTTTTGACAAAAATCGGTTGGATATACAAAAAAATTTACTTCACATGAAATTTAGTAAATTAAAATGCCTAAATAAAAGTATTTCACAGTTATCTTGATAAATCAACGTCTTCTTACCACAAATGCCCATTAGAACCTCGGGAACGGCAAAAAACGTAAAAAATTCTGTTTTGGCGCTGAATAACGGCAAAACGGTTCGGTTTTTGCGGTTTTTGCATAAATAACAAATGATGTGTCTTGAAAAGTTCTACATAAATGAAGAAATAGTCTATGGCCCTAAAACGACTCCTTCCCCCCAAAAATGGGCAAAAACCATCATTTTTCAAAAACATGCACAGGGTGTCCCAAAAGTGTAAAAAATTG
Organism: Acartia tonsa; assembly: GCF_053477335.1. Classification (NCBI taxonomy): domain Eukaryota; kingdom Metazoa; phylum Arthropoda; class Copepoda; order Calanoida; family Acartiidae; genus Acartia; species Acartia tonsa. The sequence goes on from NC_137274.1 coordinate 17,242,465, forward strand.
TAAAATAGGCAAATATTATTGTTATTAGTCAAAATCTGTATCTATATGACAGTTTTAAGTAACTTAAAAATAGAAAAAAAATTAAAAAAAAAACAAAAAATTTTTTTCTCTTTTTTTGAAAATACAGGGTGTCCAAAAAATATGAAAATATTGATCTGGTCAGAAAACACTATGGCCAAACATACTAAGACACATATTAGAGTAATTTGAAAAAAATAGCCAATTTGGACCAAGTTTTAGCTCTACAGACGCAAAAATCACATTTACAGGGTGTCCCAAAGTGAAATTTGACAACCTTATAGTCCCGGGTGGTCCGAACCGTTATATACCACATATGCACACAGATAAAACACAGGATTTAAGCCAAAAAAAAATGATTTTTTTCGGACAGGTATTTTGGGTATTACGCTAGATATCCAAAATACACTTTTTGTTGGACACCCTGTAAAATTAGAGTTTTGGCCAAAATAGCATTATGTGCGCTTTTTACATGAATAAACGATCATTTTGGTGTATAAAATGTATAGATTGGATGTAAGATTGATGAAAAAATTAATTTTTAAAATTGTGAAAAAATGGGTGTTTTTTACATTTTTGTTACCTACCTTCATAGATAGCTAGATATCTAGACATCCAGGGACTCTGAAACTTTTTTTGGCCATCCAGCATCCTTGAATGACCCAACGGACCAAAATATAGAGTATTAACAAAATCGGAGAGGTAGTGCAGAAAAGTGGTACATTTGGCAAATAATGCACCAAATGTATAACTCTTCACAAAATTGTATGTTAATTTGTAACAGATCTTCTTTTATACAGAATACAGTTTAATGACATACTTACAATTTTAGGACTTAATTATAGAGTTGCTTTGCTTATACAGAGTGTTTTTTTAATAAGTTAAAAGTATTGCTTAATTTAACCCACTTGCCATTGACAGAAATAATTAATCTATATCTTAATTTCTTCATTGATGTGGGGCATTTTGTATGAGAAAAAAATATTTGGCGATTTTCAACAAATTCTGCCTTAAAAACCGGTTTTCCAAAGTACCTATTTTAGAAGATTTTTGGATCAAGACTAATTTAAAGGGTTTGCAAAAATGCGTACATTTTTAAAAATCAAATAGCGCGGCTTGTGTTAATAGTAGAAAAATGTTATGCATATCGTTAGAATCGTCATAAACTCTAGTTTTTAGTTGTTTAAGAACTATTCCTGTGCTACGTATAGTTTAGGAGCTACTTGGTAAAATGTTCCAACTTACTTTAAATTTTCAACATTTCTCACATTTTCCAAAGTAGCTTCTTTACTACAAATAGCCTGTACGTGTTACATCTATTTCCAAAAACTAGAGTTTATGCCAATTCCGACGGTATGCGTAACATTTTTCTACTATTAACACAAGCCGTGCAATTTGATTTTTAAAAATGTACGCATTTTTGCACACTCTTTAAATTAGTCATGATCCAACAAGGATGACAACATCCATAAAAGCGAAGCACTGAAACGGTAGGACAAACGGACATTAACACTTATATAGTGTCAGAACTAAATAATCAGAATATAAATATATTTGAGTCGAAGCAAAATTCTAAGTAAATTTGTTGAAAAACTGCTTTATACAGGATAATGTTTATGGACATACCTACATTTTTAGGACTTGATTATAGAGTTGCTTCGAATAACATTATACTTTGTTCTTCCAGGAATCAATATACCAAAAATCAGACGTACGGATATTTTGGTAATGATTATAGAGTTGCTACGCTTTCTCAATCGTACCTAACTAATAAAGGAATCACCATGCAAAATTTGAAATCGATAGGACAATTCTAACATGCCTAAATTAACGAAAAAAGCTATCCGTTACGGACGGACGGACGGACGGACCGACCCTAATTATAGCAAAGCTTCGCTTTTAAAAATAGGTAATTTGAAAAAACTGGTTTTAAAGGCAGAATTTGTTGAAAATCGCCAAATATTTTTTTCTCATACTAAATGCCCCACATCAATGAAGAAATTAAGATATAGATTATTAATTTATGTCAATGGCAAATGGGTTAAATTAAGCAATACTTTTAACTTATTAAAAAAAACACCCTGTAATATTGTACCTTGTTGTAATAGGAATCAGTACCAGAAAAAATCTTACCAATAGGATGATTTGTAAGGATAAAATATGTTGAAAATCAAAATGTTTTAAATGGACGTACGAACTTTCTGGTAACGATTATAGAGTTGCTACACTTCCCAAATCGTACCTAACTGTTATAGGAATCAACATGCAAATTTTGAAATCGATAGGACAATTCTAACATGCCTAAATTTACGAAAAGAGCTAACAATTACAGACGGACGGACCGACCCTAATTATAGAAAAATTTCGCTTTAAAATTAATGCCTGGGAACAAGATTATTTGGGTATAGTCCCTTTCGTTGCAACGCCCCTTAAGGTGCGTATTCTTAAAAAGGCTTTTAATAGGTTATTTTAAGTTAGGTTAGGTTATATTGGGTTAGGTGATTATACCGCAGGGTTAGGTAATGAGCCCCGCAGTGGCTAGAAATAGGTGAAAAACAACTGAGAAAAGAATTGCCTCTTAAGGGGCGTTGCCATGAAAGGGACTATACCCGATTATTTCTTTAATTGTACAGTTACTCTAAAAGTGTGTTTGTCTGTGATGTTGAAAGTAGGGTTGGGCCGGATATCCGGTCATTTCCTATATCCGGCCGGATACCGGATATTAAAACTATCCGGTTACATGATACCCGGATGATTTTTGGCGCCGGATATCGAACGTTGGCCAGATATCAGGCCGGAACCGGATATCCGGCATTATAAATCAACCGGATATCCGGTATCCGGCCAAAAAAGTATTCGGCCAACCCTAGTTGAAAGTTGCTTATAATATTCCCAAAAGTGCCGTTAATTCAATATCCAGTATGAATCTGAATCTTTTTTTTTTTCCTTCGCTAGATTAGAACCAGTTCTGAGCCATACTGAAAAATCATGCATTGAGTAATATTTTTTGGAACAATTTACCTAACTAGCGGCTACAGCACTAGAGGCCTCTAGTGGCACTATAAATTTCTCTTGGGAGGGTGGTGGGTACCCTCCCCCAAAATAGTTTAAGTTATAAACCTTCCCAGGACCTATGAGAAGCTACCCTGTTAAGGAGAATCCGATCGGTTCAGCGGTTAGCGAGATCCTTCCGTACAGACAGACAGACAAACACACATCCCTTTACTTTATTATAAGAACTAGCGGCTTCGCCCCTAGCCTCTAGGGGCTTTGCCCCAAGAGGTATAATTACATCTTCTATTAGTTACTTACCCAGCAGAACGGATTGCAAATTTTCGCACCTACCCAGCAGGAAAACATTTTCTCGAATAAATAACGAATTCGCAAAATTCGTAAAAAGAATAGTCTAATGTGTTCTCAAGAAAATTACTACTGGTGCTGCTCGTGCTCATAGTCTAATGTGTTCTAAAGAAACTTATTTTTTTTTGGTGGGGGGGGTAAATTTTCATTTTTTGGGGGGTTGGGGGTGTCCCACCCCCCAAGAAAATAGCTTAAAACCACCACAGGACTGATAGGTATATACCCTGAAGAGTAGAATCCAATCGGTTTAGTGGTTACCGAGATCTTAAGCTTCAGACAGACAGACAAACACACATCCCGTTGCTTTATTATAAGATTAAAAGTTTGGGTACCGACCTTTTCATTTTCAAGTTTTTCTGATTTTCTTGCTCTGGCAGCCACTGCCTGAAACACAATTCAAATATATAAGTACTAGCAGTTGCTTTGCCCCAAGAGCAGAGTTGGCATAAAAAAACCACGTGGTTTAAATCAAGAGGTTTAAACCAAAAAAACAAGCTTAAAAAACCAAAAAACCAAGGTGGGATGGTTTAAATTTAAAAAAAAAATATTTATATCTTTCCAGTTATATCTTTTCATAACGTAAATAACTGTCAGTCAGGGTTGTCAAATCGGGCGGGCGTTTTTGGGCTGCCCTTTTTCGGGTCCTTTTGGGTAGATTTGGGCACCCCCCGTTTCGGGGGGTGAAAATAGGGGGAGGGGGTGAAAAAAGAGGGGGGGGCAGGCCTATAATTTGGATATTATTAAAAAAAACAAAAAAACCTGGTTTAAACCAAAAAAACCAAACTGGTTTGTTCTTTTTAAAAAAAACCCTGTTTTTTTTCCATCTCTGCCCAAGAGGTTTGATCAACCTAATTTTCGTATTTAGATTTAAAAGAAAATTTTTAAAAAATATTTTTTTTTTGGGGGGGGGAGGTGGTAGTCGACCTCACTATTTTAATTTCAGTTTTAAAAAGGAATTTTTTGGGGGGGGAGGGGCTATTTTTCATTATTTGGGGGGGGTGTCTCACCCCTCAAGAAAATAGATATAAACCTTCCCTATGAGAAACTACCCTGTAAAGGAGAACCCGATTGGTTCAGCGGTTAGCGAGATCCTTCAGTACAAACAAACAGACAGACAGACATCATTCTACTAACTTTGTATTAGAGATGTAAAACTAACCACTGGAAAGGTTTTTAACTATTTTTTTGATTGAATGAACCACAATCCTCCCAAGAGAAATATTCACAGAAAAACCAGCCCCTCATAAAAAAGTTTATATAAAAATTGGCTAATTTCTGGGCCGATTTGGTTCTCCTTTATAGTAAAGTTTCTCATAAGTCCAGGAAATATTTTTTTGTGAAGGAGGGGGGGGGGGGGGGTGGGAAGTAGCACACTTCCTTTCGGCCCCCACCCAAACTGCCCAAAGAAGGAGGGGGGGGGGGATCTAACTCAATCCCCCTTAAATGAAAATGAATAATATCAGTAGAGAAAATCACATTTACCTAACAGCAACAACGGACTGACGGACAGACAGAAAAAGTGAATTATAGAGTAGCTTCGCTACTAAAATGCTAACCTTTGAGTTTTCACCGACAAATTTCTTTGGCATTTTTTGAAACTTTTTTTCTCAGGTAAAAAAATAACTGGCCTCTCTGATTTAAAACACAATCTTTCAACAACTAGTAGAACTGGCAGGGATCTAAAGGGATAAGACAATGGCCGATAAATTGATGTACATCCCCAAATGATGATACACAAAATTACCCCTACTGTAGATTTTAATTAGTTGCTGGAACGTTTTGACACTTTAATTAATGATTGATCCAACTGTTTAAAATTTACTGAAGTCCCCAATATTGTTAAGCCAACTAATAAAAAAAACCGATATTATAAAACTTCGAGAGACTAGTGTAATAAAACAGTCCTCATCCCCTGAAAATATCCGCTGATAGCATAAACATTCAGGAATAAGACAATGGCCGAACACTTGATGTACATCCCCAATATCACCCCTTCATTAGATTACAATTTGTGGTTAAAACGTTTGAACACTCAACTTAATTATCTAACCAATCAAAGTTATTAAGCTAACGAATAAGAAAACGTTAAGATAAAACTTAGGGGACTGGTGTAATAACCAGCTTTTATAACTTAGGATTGTATTTCCTAGATTTTCTAGATTCAAACTGAATTGTTATTGCATCGTATTATAGACAGCTTGGCGCGGATAGTAAATTAAAATATTTGCTCTAAACCGGTTCTTATCCAGCGGATACTATGGCATTGGCTTTTAAAAGTTGATTGTGTTTCCTGGAGTTTTGTCAACAAACTTTCCCAGATTTTTTTTTATTTTAACATTTGTCTGAAAATTTATATGGTTCAGTAATGGTTATAGTTAGTTAACGCATCGTATTATAGACAGCTTTCCGCAGATACTTATATGAAAAATTGAAAGATTTAAACCAGTATAGTTGGCCTCTGGGGGACGAAGGCCTGATTTAACAAAACTGGTTGTAATTCTATGATTATTATATAAATATTCATGGAAAATTGTCTGTTAAAAATATATGATTTTTTCAGTATGGCTAAGAACCGGATCTAATTCAGGGAAATATAAATCGGTTTAGAAGCCATACTGGAATATGATTTACTTACTAGACATCTAAAATTTAACAAGGATTATAATATAATATCAAACATAGGTAGCATAGCAAAATATATATTAACATTTATTAGAAAACTTAAGGGATAAGACAATGGACATTAAATTGAAGTTTATCCTAGGGTTGGGCCGAATACTTTTTTGGCCGGATACCGGATATCCGGCTGATTTCTAATGCCGGATATCCGGTTCATGCCGGATATCAGACCAACGTTCGATATCCGGCAAATTACCGGATATCCGGCGCCAAAAATCAGCCGGATATCATGTAACCGGATAGTTTTAAAATCCGGCCGGATATAGAAAGTGACCGGATATCCGGCCGGATAACCGGCCAGACCGGATATCCGGCCCAACCCTAGTTTATACCCCAATTATGTTAAAAAAAACAACCCCCCCCCCTCTGTAAATTATCGGTAGAAAAGTTTGTTACCACCCAATAAAGTACCACACAAAGAAGTTCCCAACAAGTGTAAGATCCTGAGATCTAAAGGGATAAGACAATGGCTAATAAATTAATTCATATCCCCAATATAATACACAAAATTACCCCTTCTGTAGATAAAATTAGTGGTTGAAACGATGGACACCTCACTTAATGAACCAACAAATCAGAATTAAATAAAAGTCCCAAAAATTGTTAAGCCAACGAACAAGAAAACATTTATATGAATTTTGGGGACTAGTGTAATAAACTCCCCAATGTCCCCTCCATCCCTTGTAAGATCGTGTATATCAACACTTAAGGTAGCAGAATAATTAACAGTCCAGTGTCCCCTCCCCCCCCCCCCCAAAAAAAAAAGCATCAGATAATATTTACAGAGTAATAATAGAGTAGCTTCTAAGGATGAATGGGGGGGGGGAGAAAGTGTCACTTTAAAAAGGATAATTGCAGAGAAAATGATATTATAACATATTAGTCCAACCCCCATAAAAAAATTCGGGAATAGTCCCTTTCGTGGCAACGCTCCTTAAGGGGCGATTCGTCTTATTTTTAAATTAACTTTTTATAGGTTATATTTGGTTAGATGATTGCCCAACAGGGTTAGGCAATTAGCCCCGCAAGGTTAGAGCCCCCCGCAGGAGCTAGAAATAGGAGAAAAGCTACTATGAAAAATACGAAGAATCGCCCCTTACGGTGCGTTGCCCCGAAAGGGACTATAATTCAATTCAGGGAAGGGTCCATTAAAATTTACTCTGCTCCAATCGTATTATTAACAGCTTTCCGCGGATAAAAAAAATGTACAATTATAAGATTAAAACCAGTTTTTTAGCCACGAGATGCTGAAGGCACGGGCAAAAGAACTGGTTTTATTTACTCTTACGATTGTCCATTTTTTATATTCTTAGAAAACTGGATATAATACCATGGGAACCGGTTCTAAACCAGTTGATTTGAATCGGTTTTGAAGCCATTCTAGAAAAAAAACTTTGAAGAAACGGCGGTATAAACGCCGAAATTAGACACGACAGGTGTATTTTTTAAAAAGTGACACCTCATCCCCCCCCCCCCACTCCCACAGAAATTTGTACAAAGCACTTTTTTGAGCCGAATATTCAAATATCACATACATAATTTTAAACTAAGAAATTTCAGTTTTTTTTGCAAGGACTTTTATGATATACAAAATCTAACTATTTGTTGAAAAGTTTTGATACAAATAGTTTGGAAAAAAGTTTTGAGGCCAATGAATAGGTACGATAAAAATGTAGTTATAAGGGAAAAAACTGAAAATTCTTATGATATAAATAAACATTTTTTGGCAAATTTTTCAACTTTTTTGGCCTTACAAAAAAAAATTATTAATAAAAATTTAATAGTTATTTCTCGTATCGTATTATAAACGGCTTTCCGCGGATATAGAATGTACAATTATAAGATTAAAACTAGTTTTTTTAGCCCCGTGATGCCGAAGGCACCGGCTAAAAAAACTAGTTTTAATCTTAATATTGTACATTTCTATATTCGTAGAAAACTGGATATAATACGATGCTAGACATAGTTTTTTCGTATTCATGAGAACCGGTTCCTATCCACCGGATTCAAATGAATACGAGAAAAGCTTTTAAAATATTATTAGCTTAACTGTTTCTATACTAATAAATGAAGCACAAAGATACAAAGACTATATTAACCGCTTCGAATCCGCCGGATTAGAACCGGTTTTCAGCCATACTATCCGTATAACATCCGCGGAAAACTGTCTATAAAACGACGCGACAAATAACTGTTATCGTATTATAGACAGCTTTCCGCGGATATTGTGCGGGTAGTAGGGCTGAAAACTGGTTCTTTTCCAGCGGATTCGAAGCGGTTTATGAAATTTGTTACGGCTTTCAATCTTCCATCTCATCGAGTTGGTCCTAAAAGTATATGGTTCATAATTAGCAAGGGATCTTAACCCTTAACGGTCGGGGGCGGGGGGGGGGCGTTGAACGCCCCCCCCCCATCCGGTTTTTTCTATCTCATTTTCTGAGTGTGAAAGATAAAGAGCCCAAACTACTCGACTTTTTAAGTATGGGTATGACACATAACTGAGAGTTGGAATTTTTTGAATATCTCCATCCTGGCGGGCACAGGATGCCAGCAAACCTGGCAGGGTCATCCAGGTAAAGAGCAAAAATATTTTTTGGACTAAAACAAAGCATTTTATCATACCAAAATACTAAAAAATTCTCTAGTAGTACATCCTTATATAAAATACAGGTGTTCAAGTCACTTTCAGGTTCTAGGTATGATCCTGCAGGTCCTGATCCTCCAGGTCACCAGAAATCTTTAAAAGGCTCCTGTGGCCGTAATTTTTGACTTAGAGACTTCAAAATTTAAACTTAAGCTTTTCTTACATGTCTACATAACGTATAAAAATTTCATGAAGATCCGGCGCCGTTTTCCCGCCGACCGCCGACTGCGGCGGCTGGCAGTTTCCAAGTACAGCTGCGGCCGCTGAAACTTATATTTGATATTTCTAATGTAAAATTTACATAAAAATAAACATTTTCTGGAAAAAAAATTTTCTTCTAGCTTCAAAAATAAGAAAGTTACAGTTTGAAATTTTTAAGTAAAAACAGACCTAAAAACAAAGGTTGTTAAATAAAAGGGTGAAGGAAGCGAAAATTGACTTAGACTTATAAAAGGTCGGAAATTCATTATCAAACCATGAACTTGCACAAAAAAATTTAGCCCTCTAGCTCTAATAGAAACTGAGATAATAAGGGGGGGCGTTGAACGCCCCCCCCCCCCCCCCGACCGATTAAGGTGCGGCAAGGGGCCCGACTGTAAGGGGTTAAAGGATAAGACAATGGACGATAAATTGATGCACATCCTCTAAATGATGATGAACAAAACTACCCCTTCTGAAGACAAAAATTATTTTAAAGTTTGGAAACAACCAATCAAAATTCAATAGAAGTAGCCAATGTTTTTGGGCCGACGAATAGATAATGGGATTATAAAAACTTTGGGTACCAGTGTAATTTACAGTCCAAAGTCCATTCCCTCTCTGAAAATTAGCGAAGCTTTTCTACTTTTGAAAGTCCATACGTATGTACGTCCGTAACGGATATTTTATCGCAAACTTTAGAATTGTCCGACCGAAAGTACAATCTAGTAGGGTTGGGCCGGATACTTTTTTGGCCGGATACCGGATATCCGGCTGATTTTGAATGCCGGATATCCGATTCCGGCCGGATATCTGGCCAGCGTTCGATATCCGGCAAACTACCGGATATCCGGCCGGATAACCGGATATCCAGCGTCAAAAATCAGCCGGATATCATGTAACCGGAGTGTTTTAATATCCGGTATCTGTCCGGATATTGAAAATGACCGGATATCCGGCCCAACCCTACAATCTAGCAAGCGAAGCAATTCAATAATCATCATAAAAATGGCCGTACGTCAATTTGAAACACGTTAATTTTTTATATCAAACTATTTTTTCTAGGACGATTTCTTTTGGGAGGGTGGAGGTACCCTCTCTTCAAACCTATAAGAAGTTGCACTGTAAAGGAGAACCATATCGGTTCAGTGGTTAGTGATTTCCTTCGGTAAAGACAGAGAGACATTCTATTGCTTTTATATTTACGCACACACATACATAGGGATCTAAAGGGTTAAGACAATGACAATGTCCTATAAATTAATGGTTATACCCAATGATGATACACAAAATTACCCCTTCTGTAGATTGCAACTCGTTGTTGAAACGCTTGGACATTTAACTTATCGAACCAATTAATCAAATTTCAAAAAAGTCCTCAAAGTAGTTAAGCCAACGAATGAGAAAAAAATATCATAAAACTTTGGGAATAATTAAAGCCCATTGTCCCCTCCCTTCCTCCCTGCAGACACACACATACACACACAAACTCACACACACATACAACTACACACACACACACACACACATACACCTACACATACACATGCACACACACACACTCACAAACTCACACACAAACACACACACATACACCTATACATACACACACATACGTACATACACACACACACACCCACACACACACACACACATATAAACACACATTCCAATTTCCAACACATCTATAACTACACCTATACACCTACACCTACACACACCTACACACACACACACACACACACACACACACACACACACACACACACACACACACACACACACACACACACACACACACACACACACACACACACACACACTGTACCTGTATCCAAGATATTGAAGTCTTGATGTCTGTCAATGTTGTAGTTGTCAGGAAGGTAGCAACAAGCTGATACTCCTGCAGTGCTGATTCAGAATTGCCCCATCTAAATAAAAATAGCCATAAACCTGCCAAAAAGCAGTCTGACCGCAATGGATGTTTTATAGTAGATTATGCTCCATAATAATAGGATTGTTGACAAGAAATTTCAGCTATCTATCTTGAATAGGAGCTAAGAAAATCATGATTCCCCAAACCAACGTGTTCCAAACCACATAAATCTCTTTACGGACGGGTTGAAATTTTGAGTAATAGAGTAGCTTCGCTACTAATAATGATTACAACATCCACAAAAAAGTCGTATATGGACAAACGAGCAAAGTGAGTTATAACGCAGATGTTCAATAGTTTATCTGGATGGAGAAACTAACCTGGACTCACAGAGAACCTTGGTTGTCATGGTGAGTAGCCACTGCAGCACATCCTGACTACTAACTCTACCAGTAGTCTAGACATATATATATAATCACTGCAGCACATCCTGACTACTAACTCTACCAGTAGTCTAGACATATATATATAATCACTGTAGTACATCCTGGCTAATAACTCTACCAGTAGTCTAGACATATATATATAATCACTGTAGTACATCCTGACTACTAACTCTACCAGTACTCTAGACATATATATATAATCACTGTAGTACATCCTGACTACTAACTCTACCAGTACTCTAGACATATATATATAATCACTGTAGTACATCCTGACTACTAACTCTACCAGTACTCTAGACATATATATATAATCACTGTAGTACATCCTGACTACTAACTCTACCAGTACTCTAGATATATATGTATAATCACTGTAGTACATCCTGACTACTAACTCTACCAGTACTCTAGACATATATATAATCACTGCAGCACATCCTGGCTACTAACTCTACCAGTATTCTAGACATATATATATAATCACTGTAGAAAATCCTGACTACTAACTCTACCAGTACTCTAGACATATATATATATAATCACTGCAGCACATCCTGACTACTAACTCTACCAGTAGTCTAGACATATATATAATCACTGCAGTACATCCTGGCTACTGACTCTACCAGTACTCTAGACATATATATGTATATATAATCACTGCAGCACATCCTGACTACTAACTCTACCAGTAGTCTAGACATATATATAATCACTGCAGCACATCCTGACTACTAACTCTACCAGTAGTCTAGACATATATATATAATCACTGCAGCACATCCTGGCTACTAACTCTACCAGTACTCTAGACATATATATATAATCACTGTAGGAAACAATGACCACTAAGGTTATAATCTAGGACCAATTGAAATCCCCCAAGGTAGCATTCTAGGGCCATTTGAAGTACCCTTAGGTTGTAATCTATGACTAATTGGATTACCCCAATGTTGCCTTCTAGGATCTATTGGGAGTACCCAAAGGTTGTAATATAGGACTTATCGGAGTAACCCAAAGGTCAAAATCTTGGACCAATTCAGGAGTACCACAAGGTTGTAGACTAGTACCTATTGGGGTCCCCCAAGGAAGCCTTTAAGGACCTACCTTAATCCACTGAGATGGTGACCAAAGGTAGAGCTGGCAAATGGTGGCTGCCTGCTTGGGCTCAGGTCTGGAGGATGGTGCTGGACTCAGGATGGTTCTGACAAGTCTGGATAACAGGACTGGAGTTCCTTCCGGCATACATGGTAGGTCATCCTATATTAAATATTAAAATCACGTTTCCAATATAGCTGAGGTCTTTTTTTTATAAAAAAAATGCCGCGTTAATGCAGAGAAGGAAAAGGGAGGTAGGGGCAATGGGAACAAATGGGTGAGAGGGGTGGGGGTTATTTGTGGACCGTTTCTGAGAGCAGTCATCAGCATTTAAATCAATCAAATAAAATTTTGATAATATAGCGGCATTCAAGCTCATTGCGCTTTTCACTAAGTTGCCAACTAAAAATCGAAATAAGTAGGTACATTTTTTAAATTTTCTTTTTATCAAAATCTTTTTAATCCTTCTAGCTTCATTTTTAAAAGCGAAGCTTTTCTATAATTAGGTTCGGTCCGTACGTCCGTACGTCACAGATACCCAGCCGACAAATTTGCGAAATTTTCGCCAACTTTCGCAAATAAATTGCGAAAAAATGGCGAATTCGCGAAATATTTGCGATTATATGTTGCGAAAATTAGCGAAAGTTTGCAAAATCGCATATTTTGCGAAACCTTGCGAAATCACGACAAAACATGCAAAAAAAAAATAGCGAAAATGTGCGAAAATGCTTTTTTTTGGCGAATTTTTTTGGGTTGCTAAAATATACAAAATCGCAAAAAAAAAAATTAGATAAAAGTAGCAAATTCGCAATAAATCTTAAAATGTGCTAAAACTTGCTAATTCACTTAAAATGAAAACTTCCAAATTACCTATCTTGCTAATAATTGCTAATGATTGCAATTTAGCACTAATTAGATTTATTCCCAATCTTGCTAATTAGCAAGTTTTAGAAAATTTTGAGATATAGTGCGATTTTGCAACTTTTATCTTAGCTTTATATTTGCAATTTTGCATACTTTATCAACCCTAAAAATTCGCCAAAAAAAAAACTTTTTCGCTTATTTTCTCCCTAATTTTTATAATTTATAATCTTGCTAATTAGCTAGTTTATCACATTTTGAGATTTAGTGCGATTTTGTATATTTTTGTAAAATTTTTTTAAATTCCCAATCTTAATTAGCAAGTTTAGCATATGAGATTAAGTGCGATTTTGCATATTTTCGCCAATTTTTGAAAATTTTCAATCTTAAGCTAATTAGCAAGTTTAGCATATGAGATTAAGTGCGATTTTGCATATTTTTGCAAATTTTTGAAAATTTTCAAGCTAGCTAATTAGCAAGTTAAGCATATGAGATTTAGTGCAATTTTGCATATTTTTGCCATTTTTTTAAATTTTCAATCTTGCTAATTAGCAAGTTTAGCATATGAGATTTTGTGCGATTTTGCATATTTTCGCCAATTTTTTAAAATTTTCAATCTTAAGCTAATTAGCAAGTTTAGCATATGAGATTAAGTGCGATTTTGCATATTTTTGCAAATTTTTGAAAATTTTCAAGCTAGCTAATTAGCAAGTTAAGCATATGAGATTTAGTGCGATTTTGCATATTTTTGCCAATTTTTTAAATTTTCAATCTTGCTAATTAGCAAGTTTAGCATATGAGATTTTGTGCGATTTTGCATATTTTCGCCAATTTTTTAAAATTTTCAATCTTGCTAATTAGCAAGTTTAGCATATGAGATTTAGTGCAATTTTGCATATTTTCGGCAATTTTTAAAATTTTTTTAAAATTTTCAATCTTGTTAATTAGCAAGTTTAGCATATGAGATTTAGTGCAATTTTGCATATTTTCGCCAATTTTTTAAAATTTTCAATCTTGCTAATTAGCAAGTTTAGCAAATGAGATTTAGTGCAATTTTGCATATTTTCATCAATTTTTTAAAATTTTCAATCTTGCTAATTAGCAAGTTTAGCATATGAGATTTAGTGCGATTTTGCATAATTTCGCCAATTTTTTTAAATTCCCAATTTTGCTAATTAGCAAGTTTAGCATATGAGATTTAGTGTGATTTTGCATATTTTCGCCAAATTTTTTTAAGTTCCCAATTTCCCTAATTAGCAAGTTTAGCATATAAGATTTAGTGCAATTTTGCATATTTTCGCCAATTTTTTAAAATTTTCAATCTTGCTAATTAGCATACATATACATATATTAAAAAGGCCTAAAAAAAAAGTTTTTCTAAAAAGTAAGAGACACCTAGCGGCAAATATTTGAACTATATAAAGTAAAAATTTGTTTAACTCTATTTTAAATGTGCAATGGAAAAGACAGCTCTCCACAATTTTATACAAAGGGAGGGAGGGGACATTGGGCTGTTTTTTACACTAGTCCCCAAAGTCTTAATATTGTTCCTTGGCTTAACAACTTTAGGGACTTTATTGAATTTTCATTGGTTGTGTTATTAAGTTGAGTGTTTAAACATTTCAATCACGAAAACTAATCTACAGAAGAGGTAATTTTGTGTGTCACCATTGAGGATATGCAAATCCATTTAGATTTTATTGAGAACATTTCCCGTTAGATAGACAATTGATGTTTTTGGGTATTAATAGGGATGATGTGAATTGTCTTTCTTATATACCCATTAATTAGTTCAAAGATGAAAACGCACGAGCATTGTCTGTCAAATATGCGCACTAGACCAATAGCATTTACATGAGGTGCATGTGAGAGCATATGAGCGGTCAAACTGGACACGTAATAAAAAGGGAGGGATTGGGGATTGGAATTTAAAATATGCTGCTACCCAAACTTTATAAAACGTTTGCTCATTTTGGTTGGCTTTTAAAAGTTGGATACTTTTCTAAAATTTATATAAATATTTATCTCAAACTAAATCAAATACAGGATGCTTAACATTTGAAAATTAAAAAAACAGTGGTGCTTCACTGATAACTTTGTGTTTGTTCGTTAAGATCTCGGTAATCATTAAACTGATTAAGTAATTCATTTTAGGGAAGCTTCCATAGGTCCGTTTTTAAGCAATTTTAGTTTATCATCTTATCTTGTTTATCAACATTGGGAATGTATGTATATCAATTTATGATCCTCGGCCTCTCAGGGCTAATTAATTTTATCTTATAATTGTACATTATAATATCCGCGAAAAGCTGTTTATAATACGATGTTAGCTTATGAAATAAAATCTTTATGTTTTTTCTTCCAATATGTGAATAATATTCAAAAAGATGCATATTTTGTTTTATAAGTTGACCTCTAACTCATCAAAAAAAGTTGATTTTTAACTTTTACCTGTACAGTGACCACCTGGAGGTCTGGAGCTCCGGAACCTGGAGGACTATCCAAAAAATCTTAAAACTTGGGAAATTCATCATATAAGAATGATTTTACGTATGTAACATAAGTTGTGTATAGAGAGAGATAGTTGTGTATGTATATTTATATATTTTTAAAAGCGAAGCTTTTCTATAATTAGGGTCGGTCCGTCCGTACGTCCGTCCGAGATAGATAGCTTTTATTCGTTTATTTAGGCAGGTTAGAATTGTCCTATCGATTTCAAATTTTGCATGATGATTCCTGTAGTAATTAGGTACGATTTAGAAAGCGTAGCAACTCTATAATCATTACCAGAATGTCCGTACGTCCATTTTAAACATGTTGATTTTTCTACTTTTTTAACAACAAATTTTTATGTGATCTAGTTATCCGTTTGATCTGATTTTTTGTATATTGATTCATGGGACAACAAAGAACAATAGTATAAGCGAAGCAACTCTATAATCAAGTCCTAAAAATGTAAGTATGTCCAGAAACATTATCCCGTATCAAGCAGTTTTTGAACAAATTTACTTACAATTTTGCTTCGACTGTTTCGATTCTTTTATATTCTGATTATTCAGTTCAGACACTATACAAGTGTTAATGTCCGTTTGTCCTACCGTTTCAGTGCTTCGCTTTTATGGATGTTGTCATCCTTGTTAAAGAGCAATTGAAAATTTAATGCAAACTCAGGGATCTAAAGTGATAAGACATTGAATGACAAAATTACCCCTTATATTATCAAAATTAGTGGCTGAAACGTTTGAACACTTAACTTAATTAACCAACCAATCAAAATTCTCCAAAGAAAAAAAATATTACTATAAATCTTATAAAACTTTGGGGACTAGTACATTAAACAGCCCATTGTCCCCTCTTTCTCTTCAAACTTTTCCAACAAATAATCTAATTGTTCATAAGGGGTAATTGTCAAAAAAAAAATCAATCTTTTATCTTTTATAAGAGCCGAGAAAATCACGTTTTCCCCAAACTAAGACAGACGGACATTTCAAATTATAGAGTAGCTTCGCTACTGATAAAAAAACAATAAATATCAGAGAGAGAGAAAGGGGACAATGGTTATATTACACTGGTCCCCAAAGTTTTACAATAACGTTTTCTTATTGGTTGACTTAAATACTTTGGGGACTTTAGTGAATTTTGATAAGTTGGTTTATTAAGTTGAGTGTTCAAACTTTTAAACCACAAATTTTTAATCTACAGAAGGGGTAATTTTGTATATCAATTTATCGGCCATTTTCCTATCCCTGTATAACATACACTTAATCATAGAGTAGTTGCATTTATTCAATTGTTCATTAAAATTTTTCCAGTTTGGCTTAAAAACTGACTATTATCCCCTTGATTAGAACCGGTTCTATGTTCTGAAGCTTAAGATCTCAATAACTACTGAACCGATTGGGCTTTCTATTTCAGGTAAGCTTAATATTTGTCTTGTGATAGTTTTAGGCTATTTTATTTTAAGTCGTGGATTGGTTTTAGGCTATTCTGTTTTAAGTCTTGGGAAGGTTTTAGGCTTTTTAACTCTCCCCTTTGAATACAGAGCCACTAGAAGCTAGGGGCGTAACCGCTAGTATTATATAATGGATTATTATTACATGGATTTTACACAAGATTATCATGTTCTTTAATAAATTGAAACTATTAGCTGGCTAAAAGAACAAACGCTCTTATCCACCCACTTTACCCCACCCCTCCCCTTCTACTGGAAGAACAAACTAACAAATAAATGATATTCAAGTTAGTGAACCATTCAATGAAAATTCAATAAAAGTAACTTATATAGTTAAAAATTTTCTAAGTTGTACCTACGTACTACAGGAATCACCTTGCAAAGTTTTAAATCGATGGGACAATTCTAACCTGCCTAAATTGACGAAAAATATGACAATTCTAACTACTTAAATCTATAATACAAAGTAGAACGATGTCTGTCTGTCCGTCTGAAGCTTAAGATCTCAGTAACCACTGAACCGTTTGGGCTCTACTCTTCAGAGAATATACCAACTGGTCCTGAGATGGTTTTAAGCTATTTTCTTGGGGGATGGGACACCCCCACCGAATGAAAAATCAGGTTAATCAAACATCTTGGTGCAAAGCCCCTAGAGGCTTTATATATCCTATTATATAAAGTAGTAAGCGTTTTTTGTCTGTCCCAAAGGATCTCGCTAACCGCTAAACTGATATTGTTCCCCTTTACAGTGAAGCTTCTTATAGGTCCTGGTAAGGTTTTAAACTATTTTTGGAGAGGGTGTCTTCACTTCCCTCCTCCCAAAAAAATATTTTTAAAATTCTTTTTAAACTCAAATTTAAAAAGTGATAAGGTCAACTTTTCCCCCTCCTACCAGTGCCCCTAGAGGCTTCTAGGGGCGTAGCCGCTAGTCCTTTTATATAAAGTAGTAAGCGTTTTTTGTCTGTACTGAAGGATCTCGCTAACTGCTGAACCGATTTTGTTCTCCTTTACAGTAAAGCTTCTTATAGGTCCTAGGAAGATTTTAAACTATTTTGGGAGAGGGTGTCTTCACCCCCCTCCCCCCAAAAAATATCTTCTTTATCTTTTTGAAACTCAAATTTTAAATGGGATTAGGTCGACTTTTCCTCCCCCTACCTTAAGTAAAGTGCCCCTAGATGCTTCTAGGGGCGCAGCCGCTAGTATACATATATAGCAAAGCTTTCTGTCCCTATAGGTTGAAATCTTTATTTTCATCAAATCCTAAAAGGAATAGATTATTTCATCGTTAGATGGTTGTCCGCGGATAGTAAAATGAAAACTTGTAAGATTAACTCCAGTGTTATTGATTTTATTTTACCCTATGCGGAAAAGTGTTTATTGTGATACATGACCCAAGAACCGGTTCTAATCCAGCATAAATTTATCAGATTCAATACCATACCGGTTAAATATTTGTCTGTTCTTGTATATGGAAATTTACGGATAATTAAAATTGACATTGAATTTGAAATTCACTTAATATAAGGTGTAGAAAACAGGGATCTAAAGGGATAAGACAATGGCAAATGAATTCATGTACATCCTCAATGATGACACACAAAATTACCCCTTCTGTAGATTAGAATTAGTGATTTAAATGTCTGAACACTTAACTTATTAAGTCAACCAATAAAAGTTCAATAAAAGTCCCCAAAGTTGTAAATCCAACGAAAAATACTAAGACTTTGGGGACTAGTGTAAAAAACAATGTCCGCTCCCTCCCTGTGTATAAAATTGTGGCAAGCTGTTTTTTTATTTTTTCCATTTGGCATTTAAATTGGATTTCAACAAATTTATACTTTATATAGTTTTAATTTTTGCCGCTAGATGTCTCTAACATTTTAGAAAATCATATTTTTTTTGGTATTTTTGATATAAGTATTGTTGTTTAAAAATTAAATAAGTATATCATATTTATAATAATTTCCTATTTCATTTTTTTCCGGTATTTTGAAATTTTTTGTAAGAAAGAATAACAAAATCTGAACAACAGACAACACTATACAAAATTTGAAAATATTTAGCATACGATGGAAAGTATTATAGCCTTTGACACCTAAGAATAAGTATATGTGATTCTCATTACTTGACTTCTGAACCAGAGGTTAAAGTTAAGCATATCTCAAGTAAAGCAATATGAATCCGCCAATATTTGCAAGGAAGGTTAGAAAAACATTGGCGAATTTGCAATACTTCTTGAGCCAGAGCTTACAATGTTTAGTTGAAATATGACGTAAAATTTTGTGAAAAATCTGCAAATAAACATACGGATCCGCTGGGTAGATTAGGAGAATGACTGCTAATTTGCAATGATACGTAAGCTAGAGCTATAATAATAGCCGCGAAAATAAATAGACAAAATTCGCGAATTAGCAAGAATTTGGAGGGAATAAAATAGAGAAAAGCCGCAAATTCGCAATGATTTTGAGGAAAAAAGAGAATAGCCGCAAAAATAAAAAGATAAAAGTCGCGAATTTGCAAGAATTTTGAGGAAAAATATAGTGAATATCCGCGAATTTGCAAGGATTTCTTGAAAAAAAGCCGCGAATTCGCTAGTTTTATCTGCGAATTTTTTGCGATTTATAAAAGGCGAATTTATTAAAGGTGATGACAAAGAATCGCAAATATTTTGCGAAAAATGCTAATTCGCGAATTTTCTCTATTTTTTTTCGCTAAAAATTAGCGAATTTGCATATTTTCGTTCTCTCAAAAATCTAATTAACACAGTCGCAATTATTAGCAACTTTTAGCTTGCTAATTCACAATTTTTAGCAACTTTTAGCTTGCTAATTCGCAATTTTTAGCCTTTACATTTCGCAAAATTTTCGCGAATTCGAAATTTTTCGCAAAAAATACAAAAATTTTGCTAAAAACTGCTAATTCGGCTTTAATCCCTTGCTAAAGTTCGCGATTTTGCCAGGCGAAATCGCAAATTTGTCCGCTGGGTAGCTTTTTTCATTAATTTAGGCCTGTTAGAATTGTCCTATCGATTTCAAATTTTGCTTGGTGATTCCTTTAGTAGTTAGATACGATTTAGAAAGCGTAGCAACTCTATAATCATTACCAAAATGTCTGTACGTCCATTTTAAACATGTTGATTTATTTTACTTTTAACAACGAATTTTTATGTGAACTAATCATCTATTTGATCTGTTTTTTGGTAAATTGATTCCTGGGACAACAAAGTATAATGTAATAAGCGAAGCAACTCTATAATTGAGTCCTAAAAATGTAAGTATATCCATAAACATTATCCTGAATCAAGCAGTTTACTTACAAATTTACTTACAATTTTGCTTTGACCCATATACATTTATATTATGATTATTCAGTTCCGACACTATGCAAGTGTTAATGTCCGTTTGTACTACCGTTTCAGTGCTTCGCTTTTATGGATGTTGTCATCCTTGTTCTATTAAATCTTACAAGTAATATTTTAGAACCCGGTCGGTCATATAACTCATGAAAGGTACGAATCCTATTTTAATCATCAAAATTAGAAACAAGTTTTTATTTTGATTATTAGTTGGCAACTTTAAACAGTGCAGATTTGTGAAATTCAACTATACCTATTGGAAGAAAATTTAAATTGAATTAATAATTATCTATCCCATTGTAATTTAGACAGCTTTCCACGGTTATTCAAATACAAATTTTAAGATTAAATTTAAAACCAGTTGTTAGCCTAGCCCAGAGTGGCCAAAACTGATTTTAATTTTTATTTAATATTCGTAGAAAAATTCATATAAAACGAAGCTAAACATGATTTTTCAGTATGGCTGAGAACCAGTTCAAACTACCAGATATCATTTGGTTTCAAAGCCATACTGGAAAAAGGCATCTCACCATTGTATAGTTTGTAGACAGCAGTCCAGGTGAAGTTTGGTTGGAGTAGAAGGGATTTAGCCCGCCAAATATTTCATAGGCTATGGTGCCAGCTGTCCATAAGTCTGACTGAACAGTTAAAATCTATTAGCAATCTTTAGGGATAAGACAATGCATGATAATTTGATGAGACATACCCTATGATTATTGATTATTAACAAAATTACCCCTTCTGTAAATTAATGTAGTACAAATGTAATTTACAGTCCAATATCCTCTTCCTACCAGTGTTCTATAAAACTCAACCTTTCAGTATATCTGGCTCTCTAAAACATGATTTCTTAGCTGCTATTCAGGAGAGACAGCTGAAACTTTGTGTCCACTTTCCCATTATTATGGAGCATAAATAAGTATAAAACATCCATTGTGATAAGACTCCATTTTTAGCCACTTTTGTCTATTATTGTCCTGTCATTGTTTAAATGAAATATACTTTGTCTTACCTTGGAGTAATCAATTGTTTTGAATGCTCCTGGCTTCGCACTTGCTACTTCTGGTGCCATCAAAGCTGGGTTTCCTCCCTAAACAAATTTAACACTTTAGTCAACACAACAATACTATACTATAGTTGTATCTCTATATATGAGAACACTATAGTCAACACTATACTATAGTTGTATCTCTATAAATGAGAACACTATAGTCAACACAACAATACTCTACTATAGTTGTATCTCTATAAATGAGAACACTATAGTCAACACAACAATACTATACTAAAGTTGTATCTCTATATATGAGAACACTATAGTCAACACAACAATACTATACTATAGTTGTACCTCTATATATGAGAACACTATAGTCAACACAACAATTCTATACTATAGTTGTATCTCTATATATGAGAACACTATAGTCAACACAACAATACTATACTATAGTTGTACCTCTATATATGAGAACACTATAGTCAACACAACAATACTATACTATAGTTGTACCTCTATATATGAGAACACTATAGTCAACACAACAATACTATACTATGGTTGTATCTCTATATATGAGAACACTATAGTCAACACAACAATACTCTACTATAGTTGTATCTCTATATATGAGAACACTATAGTCAACACAACAATACTATACTATGGTTGTATCTCTATATATGAGAACACTATAGTCAACACAACAATACTCTACTATAGTTGTACCTCTATATATGAGAACACTATAGTCAACACAACAATACTATACTATAGTTGTATCTCTATATATGAGAACACTATAGTCAACACAACAATACTATACTATAGTTGTATCTCTATATATGAGAACACTATAGTCAACACAACAATACTATACTATGGTTGCATGAGAACACTATAGTCAACAAGATGAGAACATGTACCTTATCAGTATCATATGTGGTGTAAGGAAGCTTTAGTTTATGATTTGAATCTGCCAGGCAACAGCCAAAATCAGTTATTACCAATCTAAAAAAAAGAAACTCATGTAAGAAAAATGATTGGTAAATGGTTTGGGAGGTTTTTTTCCAGACAGTTTTTTGGAAGGGTTGTTGTACCCAGGGGCGTCCAAGCTTTTTATTTTGGGGGGGGTAAAATTTTTTTAAGGGGGGGGTAAAATGGCGCGCGAAGCGCGCCGCAAATTTTTTTTACCCCCCCCAAAATTTTTACCCCGGGGGTAAAATTTGCTTGGGGGGGGTAATTACCCCCCCTGAAATCTGTTGGCAGGGGTAAAATTTGTTTACCCCCCCCAAAATTTACCCCCGGGGTAAAATTTTTGGGGGGGGTAATTCAAATTTTATAAAAAATTTAGTATTAAAAATGCGCGCGAAGCGCGCAAAAATTTTTTTTGTTAAAGATTTTCTATTTTGGGGGGAGTATTTACCCCCCCAAAATGGTTTGGGGGGGTAAATACCCCCCCCAAAATCGTTGGGGGTGCCTACGGCACCCCCAAGGTAGGGGTAATTTTTTTTGGGGGGGGGTATTGTGCACAAAACTTTGGGGGTGCCTACGGCACCCCCAAAATCGTTTGGGGGTGCCAAATGGCCCATTACCCCCCCCCTTGGACGCCTATGGTTGTACCCTCACCGAAAAGCGTTATAAACCGTCTCTGGAACCTAAGAGTAGCTTCACTGTCAAGGGGAGCCATGTCATTCCAGCAGTTAGCAAGATCTTCAGCTTCATACGCAGAGACATCCTGTTACTATTATATATATATATATATATTAGGGCTGGCAATCTGCTCAATTCTTTAAAATTTTGTCCCTAAAAAATCTAGCCCCTTACAGCGGCCAATTTTTAACCCTTACTTAACTTAACCTAACCTAACCTAATAATAAGAATGAAAAGCTACTGTGAAAATAAAATCAAAAAACTTTGAATGCAACCCACCATTTTACCTAAAGTTAATAAAAATAAAATACTTTTTTTCTCCACATTTCAAATAAAAAATTCTAGATCCAAAAATTGGGGCATATAGCAGATTCAGATTGCCAGTCCTAAACATATACAGCAAAAAAAATTGTTACCTTGGATAGTCGACTCCCCCAGAAATATCAATGAGAATATTGTCTGACTTTAAGTCCCTGTGGGCCACTCCTGTCTGATGGAGGAAGGCGACACCTGTTGTTGAAATAATAAAATAAGCATTACAAACATTTCTGTACTCCTTGAATGTAAAATCACGTGATAAAAGAATATAAAAATGTAAACAAAGATTAGCTGATCATTATGCATGGTATTGGTAAACTATTGCCGCAAACAATTATGAAAAATCTAATATAATTGTCTGTGTTTAAATAATATCACATGGTAAAATTTAAAAAAGATTGCTGTATCTTTATAAATTTAAGGTTTTGTGATTATATTAAGAATGTAAAATGCAAAAATGTAGCATTTCTATACTCATTGAAAGTCAAATCACAAAAGAATATGAAAATGTAAACAAAGATCAGCTGATCATAATCCATTGCATTGGTGCGCCATTGCCGCATACAATTATGAAAAATCTAATGTCGTCGTCTGTGTTGAAATTATCACATGATAAAAAAATTAAAAAGGATGCTAGGTCACCAAGGATAGATAATTAAGATCCCTAGTTATGGGAATGTTAAAAAAGTTTCAGCAGTTTATCTTGAATAGAAACTATCACTTTGTCTATTACGAACGGAAATACCGAAAAACATTTAGAATTATAGAGTAGCTTTGCTACTAAAAAATCAGTCATCTTTCTTAAATAACAGCCAGGCTTTTGAATCATTTCAAAATTCTTGAAAAATTGAAGACCTCACCTTCTAATAGCTGGGTGAAGAGAACTGAAGAAATTCTTGTAGTAAGCTGTTCAGCATATACTGACAAGTAGTCCCTCAGGCTACAGTCATACCTGAAATCAACAGGATGTGTGTGTGTGTGGGTGTGTCTGTCTGTTTGTCTGTCTGTTTGTCTGTCTGTTTGTCTGTCTGTTTGTCTGTCTGTTTGTCTGTCTGTTTGTCTGTCTGTTTGTCTGTCTGTTTGTCTGTCTGTTTGTCTGTCTATCTGTCTGTCTGTCTGTCTGTTCAGCATATACAGACAATTGAAGTAGTTCCTCAGGCTACAGTCATACCTGGAATCAACAGGATGTGTGCGTGTGTGTGTGTGTGTGTGTGTGTCTGTCTGTCTGTCTATCTGTCTGTCTGTCTATCTGTCTGTCTGTCTATCTGTCTGTCTATCTGTCTGTCTATCTGTCTGTCTATCTGTCTGTCTGTGTCTGACTGTCTGTCTGAATGTACAAATTAAAGATTAAAACTAATTTTCTTAGCCCCGAGATGCCGTAGAAAATTGAATAAAATACGATACATGATTTAACAGTATGGCTGAGAACAGGTTCTAATCCATCAGAAATTATTTGGTTTCGAAGCTACACTGGAAAAAAATTGCAAAACTAATTAAAATTTCATAAATGTGCACAAATATCAAAATAAAAAGCATAGAATAAATAACAGTTTTGTTAGCCCGGGCACTCGGCCCATATGGGTTAACAAAACTGGTTGAATATTCTCACCTTCTCATGACAAGAAATAGGCTCATGTTCCTTCCACTTCCCTAAATATAATTAAAATTAGCGGATACGCCCCTAGAGCCTCTCCCTCCCCATTTGGGGCACTTGAGATGAGACCCCCCGCCCCCGCAATTAAAAGTTTAGTTTTAAAAATAAACTTTTTTTGGATCAAGGAAAGTAGCGGATTTCGTCATATTTTCAAAGTAGCTTTTCACCTATTTCTAACCCCTGTATGGGGCTCTAACCCTGCGGGGCAATTATTAACATTTACCTAACCTAACTTAAAATAGCTACTGTGAAAATACAACGAAGCTCGCTACTTCGTTTTCTTTCCATGATCCGTAAGTTTTTATTCTATGGGCAATAATCATATATGGGTTGGGGTACCCTCCTCCCCCGTAACATTTAAGAAAAAATTTTCATGGACCTATAAGAAGCTACATTGTACAGACAGACAGATAGACATTCTGTTGCTTTTATATAAGGACTAGAGATGCGTGCTAAAATTAGCCCGCTATTGGCTAGATTTATTTAATGACAATGTTTGTTTTATTTAACTCTATTGGTATTACAATAAAATCAGTACACTTAAAAATATAGGTTAATTGAGACAATTTAAGGAAGCTTTTATGTACCTTTTTTCTGGTAAATAACTGATGCATGATTAAATATAATTTCAACTATCTTCATTATTTTATTCCATGCAACTTTTTAATTCATCTTGATATCTCTTGTGCTTTTAGCAGAGTTGCCACCCTCCCCCCTCCTCTCCCCTTTTAAAGTAGGATTTTCAAAGGTCCTCGTAATTATTTAGTTTTGTTAAAAAACATTCTATGTTACTGTAAAATCTTTTCTAAAATTGTATGTTACATCATAATACCAACAAATTTATTCTTTGTTAGTACTTGCCCATTTTCTTTGCTTGTTATTGTTTCTTTAATTTAAATGAATTCCTAAATGAATGTGATAAATACGGAATATATAGGAGAACAGGTTGTGTAATCAAACATGTTGTTGAGATGGTTTATATGTAACAATCGCGCAACCTCCATGATTTTTATGTAACAATCGCGCAAACTCCATGATTTTTTTTATGTAACCATCACACAACCCCCTGATTTACCTTTTAACGTCAATTTCTATATTTTTAAGCGTTCAAAGAATTCAAAATAAATTAATAGGATTATCTTATTATATCAAGTATGGAAGGTTATTTTGTAAATATGTTTAAATTTCGCTTCAAAACCCCACCAACTTTTTTTCTTTGATGTGCATAAAACCTCTTCCCATTTTAACTCTCTATCTCTCTTACCCCCCATCTCTATCTCTTCTTTCATTCATCATTTTTTATTTCCATTATATTATTTACTTTTATTTGTAGCTCAATTAAAATATCCTCCACATTAAGGCAATATTTAAAATATCTAAAACTTATTAGTAGACTATTAACCTTAATATTAATTTGAATTGCTTCTTATTCTAATAGACATATTTCTCTCACTACAGCTTACCCTCTCTATCTCTGTCTAAAATTCTCTCTTTCTCCTTCTCTCCCTCCCTCTCTGTCTTTCTCTCTCTCAAAGTACAATTTGTCCCACAATCATAACTTATTTCACAGAATTAACAACGTCTAGTTTAGCGCGATTTTTAAAGAACATAGAGGAAATGATTTAATTCTAATAAATTGTTTTTTTTGTAATGTTAGAGTTACGCTTTTTCAAAAATTAGATAATCTTATATTATAGATAAAAAATCTACAAAACCCCGCCAAAAAAAACTTCAAGGTTTCGTGCCATTTTAATTAATTAAATTAATTGTTGGGGATTAATCCTTGACAGGAAGGTGGTAGGTTCGAATCTCGGCACAAACTACAACTAATAACTAAAAATAATTTCTGCTTTGTGGTTAAATTTAAGAATGGATTATTTATATTTTTGCATCGCATAATTTATTGGACAGTTTTCCAACTATTGGAAAATGAAACATTCTCATACCACTTGACATAATTAATGGTGGAATTAATAAAAAAAAGCCAATTTTTTAATCATATAAATATAATTCTTATTTAGCTTAGTGGTTAGCAGTGATCTTTAGGGGTTTGAATGATTGAGGTTCAAACCTAACCACTGTAATGCTATTAAAATACATTTTTTTTCTTCTCAAAAATGAATAGTTAACAAAAGGATAAAACAGAGTGTAAATTAAAAAATAGTTCTAATTGTTTACGAAAGCGTCATAACTAAAGACGTTAAAAATGGTTCCCACTGCTACTGTGTCAGATGCGCGACGTAAATAGTTAGAGTGGGGGGAATGCCTTGGCCCAAAACAGGCGCAACTCGCTACCATGCACAGTTGGGACTTCTCAGACAAAGGTCGTGCATCTCAGAGAGTTGGTTGTCTGATGGGTGAATGGACGCTTTACACCGCAATCATAAGTATTGTATGTATGTTTCAAGGTGCGTGGAGAGAGGTCTAGTTACCTAGTACCCGAAGCGACACCTAGCCCCCTAGAGACTTAACTCTTTATTAGGAATCCTTGGGTCTAGATGTCCTTTTTACGATTATAGAGAGAGAGAGAGAGAGAAACAGATAGCGAGAGAGAGAGGGGGGGGGGGGTAATGTACGCAAGACTTAAATTTGACTATATATAACCTATCTTCAATAGTGTAGTGGTTAACGTTTCTGAAATTGAATCAGAATATCCCGAGATAAAATCTACCTATGTTAATATTTTTACAATCCTTAAAATAAAGTAAAAAGGATGTGTGTATATTTGTTTGTTTATCTGCACCAAAGGATCTCGCTAACCGATGAGCCTATCGATTCTCCTTAATAGGGTAGCATCTCTCATAATTTGCTGAAAGTTTTATAACTATTTTGGGGATGGGTACCACCACCCTCCCAAGAGAATTCGCCCCTAGAAAAAAATACCTATCCCCCTACAAATTTTTAAAAACTTTTTTTATGAATCTTAATATAAAAATGGGTTTTGGGATTTAACTCTCCCCTCCTCAAGTGCCCCTAGAGACCTTCTGGGGGCGTAGCCTATAATATAAAGTAGTAAGAGTTATTGTCTATAGCGAAGGATCTCACTAACTGTTGAACCGATATGGCTCTCCTTTACAGTGAAGCTTCTTATAGGTCATGAGATGGTTTTAGGCTGTTTTCTTTTTATAAAAAAAGTCTGGTTATGGTTTTAATGTATTTTTCTGCCCTTCCATATACCTTTGAATACGGATCCCATAGATGCTAGGGGCGCATCGGCTAGTTTTAATTAGAGAGAGAGAGGAACGGAACAGAAGGGGTATTGTACAGAATAGTTAAAATTTGATATGTAAATTCTTGTCTTCTTTGGAGTAGAGGTTATAGTACAATTGTTGAGTTAAGAAGGTTGCGAGTTCAATCCACTTGTATAAATATATTTACAATTTGAGAGAGAGAGAGAGAAAGGGATAATGTACGCTTGACCTAAATTTTACTGTTTTATACCTATTCTTCTTTTCTATAGAGGTTATCATGCTAGTTGGAAGGTTTCGAGTTTAACTCCATTTAAGCTAATATTTTTTTGATTAGAGAGAGAAATGTTTATGAAAATTATTATGTTGTCTTTTTTTTGACATACAAATATAAAAATCACCACAAAGTAATTGTGCTGCTGTGGTCTTGGGGTTAATTTTTACGTAACTTATCTAAGAATTCAAGTTCAAATCCCGGCAAGTAACTTAAAAGATTGTAGCAATCATCCATATAAGAAAGTAGCAGGATGTTTGTTTGGCTCTCTGTTTGTTTGTTTATACCAAAGAATCTCACTAACTACTGAAACGATATAGTTCTCCTTTACAGGGTAGCTTATCATAGTTTCTGGGAAGGTTTGTAACTATTTTGAGAGAGGGTTCCACCACCCTCCTAAAAATAAATTAAAACCAATTTTTGAGCCTGTGACTTTGGCATTTTGTAACTAATTCAACTGGCTTTGATCTTATAATTGTACATATTTATATCCGTGAAAAGCTGTTTATAATACAATGCATACCTCCATGCTCAACGTTTTTTTCTTTTTTTTAAATATTTGAATTTTTTGGAAAAATTTCCTTTATTTTTTAGTCTTGTGGTTATCGTGTAAGTTTTGTATTACAATGGTTGCAGGATCTAGACCGTGCAGGAAAAATTATTATTTTATTTTAGGATAATAGACACCAAGTTGTTCTTTCCTTATAAATAACATATAACAGTATTGCTTCGAAATCGATTATTATTTGTTGGATTATAACTGGTTCTCAGCCATACTGAAAAATTACATTCATGAGGAAGAGAGAGTATTGTTTTCTATACTTGAAATTTCATGCTCAAAATCTTGTCTTCTTTAGTGTAGGGGTTATCGCGCTAATGTATGGATAGGAAGATTGCAGGTTCAATTCCTCCAATGTTCAAGTTTTACAATTTTATCAATTGTCATGATATCTACTTTCTCTCTCTCTGTCTGACTCTCTCTCTCTGTCTGGCTCTCTCTGGCTCTCTCTCTCTGGCTCTCTCTCTCTCTCTGTTTAAAATACAATGCATACCTCCATACTCAACATTTTTCTATTTTTTGTTTTATATCTTTACATTTTTTGGAAAAATTCCTTTCTTTTTTAGTCTTGTGGTTATCGTCAAAGTTTTGTATTACGATGGTTGCAGGATCTAGACCGTGCAGGAAAAATTATTATTTTATTATAGGATAATAGACATCAAGTTGTTCTTTCCTTTAAAAATAACATTAACAGTATTGCTTCGAAACCTATTTATATTTGTTGGATTATAACTGGTTCTTAGCCATACTGAAAAATTATATGCATGAGGGAGAAGAGTATTGTATTGAATACCTAATTTTTCATACACAAAGTCTTGTCTTCTTTAGTGTAGGGTTTATCGTGCAAGTGTATGGATAGGAAGATTGCAGGTTCATCTCCTTTGCTATTAAAGTTTTACAATTAGAGAGAGGGGGAGAGAGTTTTGTATTCTATACTTAAAATTTCATGCTCAAAATCTTGTCTTCTTTAGTGTAGGGGATATCGCGCTAGTGTATGGATAGGAAGATTGCAGGTTCAATTCCTCCAATGTTCAAGTTTTACAATTTTATCAATTGTCATGATATCTACTCTCTCTCTCTCTCTCTCTCTCTCTCTCTCTCTCTCTCTCTCTCTCTTTTTTTTTTTCTCTCTCACTCTATCTCTCTTTCTCCATTTCCATTAATTTATACTAATTTTCCTTTTCATTGTATCATGGATGCAAAAACAAATTATAAAAATAGCTTTTTGATATTTTAATTGACTGTTGTTATAATGTAAATTTTTACTTTTACCAAATATTACTTGTTATCTCAGACATTGAAAATTATATTTTGAGGTTGGGTAGATTCGAACACACAACCTTCCAACTGGAACCTCACCTCTACCCCTGAGCCAAAATGACAGACATGAAAATCCATGAAACTTTAAAGTATACTATAAGAAATAAGTTTTTGTTTACTATGTCTTTTTTCACCACTGATAATTGGATTCTTTCATAGCTTAGTTATAGAATGTTGGTTTCCTTATCCGTGAGTACCGGGTTCGATTCTCTCCGAGAGGGGCGGGGTTTTTGTTGATGTTAAAAATTGGAAGAATTTATAGAATAAAAGTTGTCGCAAATATAGGTATTAAATTACAAAATGGCGCTTTTAAACAAAGTACATTGTTGAGCAATAATACCCCCCCTTTATTATTATATTTTTTTTTGAAAATTTGAAAATAAAAAGGGGGGGGGGGAGGTAGTTTTTCGATTACTTTAGGTCAGGTTAGGTTAGGTTATATTGGGTAATGGTA
Source organism: Acartia tonsa (assembly GCF_053477335.1). Lineage (NCBI taxonomy): Eukaryota > Metazoa > Arthropoda > Copepoda > Calanoida > Acartiidae > Acartia > Acartia tonsa. The sequence goes on from NC_137274.1 coordinate 17,273,375, forward strand.
AGGGCACCGCAGGTATTTACAACTTAAATCATAACTGCTATTAAGCTAGGGATCTAGAGGGATAAGACAATGACCAATAAATTAATGTACATCCCCAATGATGATACCCCCAAATTTACCCCTTTTGTAGATTACAATTAGTGATTCAAACGTTTGGACACTTAACTTAATGAACCAATCCATCAAAATCCCTTAAAAGGTTTTAATCCAACGAACAAGAAAATATTAAAATAAAACTTTGGGGATTATTGTAATAAATTTCAAAAAATCATAATCATAATCATGGACTTTCTACTAATGTTTACTAAATCCTCTTTCAAAATTTATGCCTCACACTTAAAAGAATCACCATTCACAGTTTGAAATTAGTTGAACGATTTTAATGTACCTCCGGATTTAGTCTTGTGGGTAAGGCATCTCCATACATATTGATAGCTCCTGGCAGACCTGAATTAATATCCGCTGGATTAGAACCTGTTCTCAGCCATACTATCCGCATAATGTCCGCGGAAAGCTGTCTATAGTACGATGCTATAAATAAATGTATGATATATGCTGTATTACAACCGGTTCTTGAATAAAAAAATCATGTATAGCACCGTATTACAGACAATTTTTCACGAATATCAAACTAAAAAATCCTAAAATTAATAGTTTTGTAAGCCCGGACCTTCGGTGACATAAGTAGTTAGAGTAGGGAAAGTTCCTTGGCCCATAAACAGCCGCAACTCATTACCATGCACAGTTAATGCTTCTTAAACAAAGGTCGTGCAATCAAAAGGTTGTCTGTTGGATGTTATTTAACCTAATATCCTTTGGTGACACAGTATCGCATCCCATTACACGTGGATGATGCTCTGGATTCTCTAGATGATCACTTAAAACTCGAAGGAGAATCCTTACGAGGTAACAGTATTGGTCCTAGAACACAACCTTGTGGAACTCCCTCGCTGTGCCTACCTGGGATTCTGTCTGCAAAAGCTGTGTAGATTTCAACAATATTTGGATGGTGGGGGACTCGAACCATTCTACCCATCACAACAAATTATACTTTTATTCCAGGGGGGGACATTGGACTGTAAATTACACTAGTACCTAAAGTTTTAAGACAACGATATCTTGTTAGTTGGTTCAAAAACCTTGGATTATAATGAATTTTAATTGAAATGTTGGTTCCAGACTAGAATGTCCAAACTTTTCCACCAATGATTTTCATGTACAGAAGGGGTGATTTTGTTAAACATATTTGGAGATGTATATCAATTTATAGTCCATTGTCTTATCCCTCAAGCAGTACATTATACTAATTAGTGCATAAAAAAAGCGTAAAACCATCCAAAGACTTAAATCTAAAAAAACCGTCTGTCTGTCCTTCAGTCTGTCCGTCTGTCTTAGCATCTGTCTGTCTGTCTTTCCATCAATCTGTCAGTCCGTTGGTCCGTCTGTCAGTCGGAAAAAGATGTTATTTGTTGACCCTCCTGCCGCTGCCGAGCTGCAAGGCTGCCTGCTGTAGTTCTGTAGGGAGACTCACCTCTCTGGCCGCCACAATTTCCCTGCAAAATAGCGCAGCAATAACTAGATACCGTATACTGAACTGACTGCTGGCAGCTGCCAAGTAAAATTGCCGCCGCCAAAAATTATAATTTGAGACTTTTAATATAAGATTTATCCTTATAAAAAAGTAACAGGATGTCTTTCTGTTTGTAACGAAGGATCTCACTAACCGCTGAACCGATTGGGTTCTCCTTAACAGGTAAGCTTCTCATAGGTCCCGGGATGGTTTGTAACTATTTTGGGGGAGAGTACGACCACCATACATAGAGAAATTGACAAAAATAAAAAAAATAATAAAAAACGCTGCCCTGCAGAAATTCTTGCAATTAGCTAAAAACACCAACTATCAGCGAAAAAAATATTTTTGGTAAATAGCTGATTTTAAAAAAGTGATGTCACTAGAGGCCTCTAGGGGCGTAGCCGCAAGTATAAAATAAACAATTATTTTGAGAAAATTTTCTTCTTGCTTCAAAATAAGAAAATTACAGCCATTGGTATAAAATTAAAGTAAAAAACGAAGGTTTAAAAATTTTCAAAATTAAAAATAGCTATTATAAAGAGGATAATACCAAAAAACACACTGTTTAATATGAAGGATTACATTGCCGGATACCCAACCGGATAGTATCAATTTCAAGCATTGAAAAGTGCCGGATATCCGACAGGATAGTTTCAATATCAAGCATTGAAAAGTGCCGGATATCCGGCCAAAAATTCAATAACATGTATCGAAAAGTGCCGGATATCCAGCAGGATAGTATCAATATCTGCAATTGAAAAGTGCCGGATATCCAGCCAAAAATTCAATAACATGTATCGAAAAGTGCCGGATATCCGGCCGGATAGTTTCAATATCAAGCATTGAAAAAAGCCAGATATCCAGCACCACTTTAACAAGAACATACCTTTGCATTTTTGTTTAATAATATAAAGGCTTATACCCGGCCGGATATTGAAAAAGTCCGGATATCCGGCACAACCCTAACAAGAACATACCTTTGCATGGCGCGCAGAATTGTCAGGGCGTTGGACTCTGCGTGGTAGTTGAACATCATCTTCATGGCAAGGTTGAACTCATCCGTCTAAAAGTTGTCCGTTTAATATCCGCTGGATTAGAACCGGTATTTAACCATAATATCCGCGGAACGCTGTCTATAAAACGATAAGTTGCTGAATTTCCATTTTTTAAAGCAAAGCTTTTTTATACTTAGGATCGGTCTGTCCGTCCGTAACTCTATGGTGGGGGAAATAGGATTTCCTCAGATGCTATTTAAGATTGACAGCTGAATTTTTGGTTGGTGATTCCCTGTACCAATGAGCATACAGTATATAATCAATATGGTTGGTCAATGACCAATGGTCATACTACAAAAGTCCATATTTTATACAAAAGGTTTCGTGAGTTTTTAGAATCACAATGAAGGACAATAAATTTTGTAGAGAGTTAAATTTTAATAAACAAAACATTAATTTGTAACTCTAAACAAAATTCTACATAAATATGTTGCAAAATTGCGAAAATACGCGATACTGTATAATTTCAAGGATATTCAAATTTTAGGATTTAATTATAGTGATCCTTCACTTTCAGCATGATTTAAATGGACGATTTGGTAACGATTAAAGAGTTGCTATGCTTCCTGAATCATCCCTAACAATTTACGAATCATCACATAAAGTTTGAAATCGATAGGATAATTTTAACATGCCTAAATTAACAAAAAGAGCCTTTAAAAATGTACCTTGCTATTTTTAGCCCTTGCAGAGTACACAACTGCTGAACAGCCTTTGGCTATGGCGCTTCCCAACTCAAAATCTTCCAGTGACCAAACTTTATCCTAAAAAGGGATAGTTGCATGAAGTGTATCTAACCAGTTTAGGTACTTAGAGAAGTGATCCTTTAAATATTTTTGTAGAATATGATAAATATAGGTTAGTTAGGAAGATAATTGAAAGAAAAATTTACTTTTACCAGGCAGTTTTTGTTTTACGTCCAAAAATGTATATTTTTGGATACGAAAAGTCACATTTACAGATAAATGATTGTAAGCATAAGTTACAAGAATATGAGAAATTGGCTATAGCCCTTCCCAACTCAAAATCTTCCAGTGACCAAACTTTATCCTAAAAAGGGATAGTTGCATCAAGTGCATCTAACGAGTTTAGGTACTTAGAGTAGTGAACCTTTAGGTAAATGTTTTTGTAGAATATGATAAATATAGGATAGTACCTAGAGAAATAATCGAAACAAAAATTCACTTTTACCAGGCAGTTTTTGTTTTATGTCAAAAAATATTTTTTTTGGATATAGGTTTGCCAGGAAGATCTCTTCAGTAGATTAAAATTATTGAATGAAACGTTTGGAAACTCAACTTTATAAACCAACCAATCAACATATAAAAACTAAGGTTGGCAATCCGGATCCGGAATCCGCCCAATTTTTAATTTTTGGGCCAATTTTGGAAACCGAATCCGGATGCGGAATCCGTTTTTTAATAATTAAGCCCTCTAATTGGCTGTACAGTGGTCACATGACATCAAAATATTTTTCATAATTTTCATGCTTCATTTTATTTTAAAGCCTTTAAAAATACTGCTAGAATCCGGAATCCGCCAAAAATAAGAATCCGGAATCCGCCACTTTTTTTGACGGATTCTTTTAAGAATCCGACCCAAAAAATCGACGGATTGCCATCACTAATAAAAACCCCAAGTTTTTAGGCCCGCATAGAAGAAAACATAAGTACTGGTGTAAAATAAAGTCCAATGTCCCCACCCTTCCACCCTGATAGATTTACATCAGAAAAAGAGAGGACAATGGACTGTTAAAAACACTAGTCCCCAAAGTTTTATAATATCGTTTTCTTATTTTTTGGCTTAACAACTTAATTTTTGATTGGTTGGTTAACTAAGTTGAGTGATCGAACGTTTCAACCACTAATTTTAATCTACACACAAGGGGTAATTATGTATATCATTATTGTGGATGTACATCAATTTATTGGCCATTACCTTATCCCTTTAGATCCCTGATTGATTTGCATACCTTACTCCCCCCGCTGTCTTGTGGTTCTTGATTGTTATTCAAGTTAGTTCTGACTAGGGAAGTCTTGCTAACTGCCTATATCATATATGTTAATAGATTGTTTTACAAACACATGTTAGAATTGTCCAATCAATTTGAAACTTTCCCTAATGAGTAATGTGTCTAGAAATTATAGCAACTATGATCTCCAAATTGTTAATTTTAAGTAAAATCACGAGCTTTTTTGAATATATTTTGTAATGGTGATTTCTAAGACGATCACCAATTAGGTACAATACTCTAAGCGAAGGTATCCTTATGAAATTTGAACAGGGATCATCTATAAAAGTAACAGGATGTCTATGTGTCTATCTGTCTGTGCACACAAGGATCTTACCAATCGCTGAACCGATATCATATGGTTCTCCCATTTACAATATAGCTTCTTTAACCCTCCCAAGAGAAATCGTACCCAGAAAAAATTAGACCCCCCCCCCCCCCCATATTATTTATTTTTCCTTTAAAAACTGATATTGAAAATAAGAGAGTGGGGCGACACTCCCCCCCCCCCTCCCTCCTAAGGAGCTCCTAGAGGCCTCTAGGGGTATAACCGCTAGTAAGGGATAAGACAATGGATTAAAGATCTATTTCCTGTCGGATTTCATGGCAAACCCCCTCTATCTCATCCTCCTTCGTCATAATTCCAGTTCCTAGAACATAACAAAACCGTCCAATATCCGCAGGATTAGAACCTGTTTTCAACCATAATATCCGCGGAAAGCTGTCTATAGAACGATTTAGCATTAGCAAAGTTTATAAAGCAGAATTGTATTGAAACAAGTGAATGACAACATCCATAAGAAGCGCAGCACACAAAAAATCATTAAATGAACAAACAGACAAAGTAAGTTATAGAGTAGATGTTTATTTATCGCAAAAAAAAATGAGAAAGCATGGATAAATTAAATAATCATAAAATCAAGAAATCTTTCTCTTTTTTAAGCATGACCAACAGACAGACGGACATACAATGTTAAGACTAGACCTTAGGAATATTAATTGAAAATTTCCTCTTTCCATATTCAATGGCTATCGAGGTTATCCAGGTTCAGGTACACTAAAATAAGACCTTGTGGTGTACCCGTCCTCTAGAGGTTATCCAGGTTCAGGTACACTAAAATAAAAACCTTGTGGTGTACCTGTCCTCTAGAGGTTATCCAGGTTCAGGTACACTAAAATAAAAACCTTGTGGTGTACCTGTCCCCTAAAGGTTATCCAGGTTCAGGTACACCAAAATAAGACCTTGTGGTGTACCTGTCCTCTAGAGGTTATCCATGTTCAGGTACACAAAAATAAGACCTTGTGGTGTACCCGTCCTCTAGAGGTTATCCAGGTTTAGGTACACTAAAATAGGACCTTGTGGTGTACCTGTCCCCTAGAGATTATCCAGGTTCAGGTACACCAAAACCAGAAGTGTGCCCATTCAAGTTGTAATCCTTATAATAAAGTAACTGGATGTTTGTTTGTACCGAAGGATCTCTCTGACAGATGATCTGCTATGTTTCTCCTTTACAGGGTAGCTTCTAATAGGTCCATAGAAGGTTTATAACTATTAGGTGTAACCCTTACCCCGCCCCCCCCCCCCAATAAAAAATGGGAGGATTTCGTAGGTACTTTTTTGACACTAAAACTAAGGAAGGTGGAAGCGGTTAAATTCAGTTCACCACCATCTAAAGTGCCTCTAGAGGCCTCTAGAGGGCGTGACCGCAAGTGATATATTACCTGAAGCTAGTGATACTCCCACAAGAGCCAGGAAGGAGGAAGGATTCCCATCCCCAGTCAAATATTTGGCTGCCCGTCTTCGCAAGTTGGCGGCCTGGGTAAACATATTAGTGTGAGATGGTTTTGATGAAAACTGGTGCCTTTTTTAAAGCAAATAAGACTATTGTCCTTAAGTGCAAAAAAACCTTCAACATTTATTAAAGAGACTATTATATCAGAGAGATGGGACAATAGGCTGTTTTACTTACACTAGTCCCCAAAGTTTTATAATGACGTTTTCTTATTCGTTGAACTACTAACTTTAGGGGCTTTGATTGAAATGTACATTGGGGATGTACATCAATTTATCGCCCATTGTCTTATCCCTTTAGATCTCTGCAATTAAATGCATTGGTAAATATCTATGAAAATTTAGAAAATTTAAAACAAGGTGTTGCGAAAAAAAATGATTACAGACGGACAGGCAAACTTTTTGGAGAAAATCGTTTTAGATGACACAAATGACGAGAAAGTAATAAAGATAAGAACTTATAAGAATAAACTGATCAATTGCCCATCCCCTTCAAATAGATATATATCCGCAGGGATTTAAAGGGATAAGACAATAATACAATCCATGAAAAACAAAATTATCCCTTGTATTCCATCCTTTAGAGGTTATCCTAGTAATCAATTATAAACAAACTAATCTAGATCAATCGAATTCTTGCGAGAAGTTTACACAATATGACGCTGTAAAAAACGCGCGAAATTATTTTGGCGTGAAATAGTTTTTGCGCCAAAGTAAGAAGCGCGAAAATGTTTCTGTTTTGGCGCCAAATTTACCTGTGTGTTGGTGACTCTACGGAGAACATTTCCAATCAAAGCTTTCCTGGCGGTCTCAAAGGCATAATATCTTTGTCCTGGTGCTTCTGGATAAAACAAGGATTACTACAAGTGTCTGTCTGTCTGTCTATCTATCTGTATGTGTCTCTATCTATCAATCTTTCTGTCTTTTATCTCTCTGTCTGTCTATCTGTCTGTCTATCTATCTTTCTATTTATCTGTCTATCTATCTGACTGTATTGCTGATTTTACCTTTATTACAAGTCTCCTCTATAATGGTGACACTCCTCCTTCGGTCTGTCTTTGGAAACCTGCCCAGACCTTGTCTGTCTGTCTGTCTGTCTGTCTGTCTGTCTGTCTGTCTGTCTGTCTGTCTGTCTATCTGTCTGTCTGTCTGTCTATCTGTCTGTCTGTCTGTATTGCTGATTTTACCTTTATTACAAGTCTCCTCTACAATGGTGACACTCCTCCTTCGGTCTGTCTTTGGAAACCTGCCCAGACCTTGTCTGTCTGTCTGTCTATATATCTGTCTATCTGTCTGTCTGTCTGTATTGCCGATTTTACCTTTATTACAAGTCTCCTCTACAATTGTGACACTCCTTCTTCTGTCTGTCTTTGGAAACCTGCCTAGATCCTGCGTGTCTGTCTATATATCTATCTGTCTATCTATCTATCTGTCTGTATGTCTATCTATCTGTCTACCTGTCTATCTGTCTGTCTGTTTGTCTGTTTATCTCTTTATCAGACTATCTATTTATCTATCAATCTATCTGTCTGTCTATGTCTGTATTGCTGATTTTACCTTTATTACAAGTCTCCTCTACAATGGTGACACTCCTCCTTCGATCTGACTTTGGAAACCTGCCCAGACCCTGTCCATGTCCATGACCTGGAACTGTTCCATAGCAAAATTCCCCCTCAGCAGCTCTACCACCAGCCTAGGAAATTAAAGGGTACTATGCACGAATGAGACCTAAGCTGGATCTTTAAATCATTTTAGTGGAGAACCGGATTGGGGTGCGCTAGAGGTGGGCTGACTGTGTGCTACTGGGTGCGCTGGTTCGCCTATGCCATTTTGATTTAAAGATTGATATAAGGTGCGCCGATCTAGCGCGCCCCGATCTGGCGCACCACTAAATGATTTAAATATCCAGCTCTAGTGATTCTAAGCACCTTACAACATTGAACCTTGGTATTTTTTACAGAATAATATTATACTAGGTTTATGTTTAATATAAGTAAATCAAGTAAAAAAATAAAGTGTCACAATGGTTTTATATGAAAAAAAACTTTGAAATTATAAGCATTTTTGATGAAATACCATCAAATATTTTGATGACTTCAAACTGTTTATAAAGTTTTGACACAAAAGTATATTATTTTGATGAAAATGTATATTTAGTAAAAGGGGTGGTAACTTATAATAATGTTTTCTCGTATTCATTCGAATCCGGTGGATAGGAACCGGTTCTCATCCATACGAAAAAACTATGTCTAGCATCGTATTATATCCAGTTTTCTACGAATATAGGAATGTACAATCATAAGATTAAAACCAGTTTTTTTAGTCGGTGCCTTCGGCACCACGGGGCTAAAAAAACTAGTTTTAATCTTATAATTGTACATTCTATATCCGCGGAAAGCTGTTTATAATACGATACGAGAAATAACTATTAGTGGAAGATGCCACTAGAGGCCTCTATACAACCCCCCCCCCCCCACCATGATAAAACCCAAAACTACCCCTACTTCTTTAAATTAAGCTTATTGGTTGAAAAGTTTGTACCTTGGCTGCAGCTGCGTCCGTTTCAGGGATCTTAAGGTATGAGTAAATGGGATCTTAAGGGATACGTAAATGGCATCTTAAGGGATAAGACAGTAATATAGAATACACTTTCCCAAATTATGACACCCAAAACTAGCCCTACTTAAGGAACCCGAGTTACCTTAGCCAAGTTTTCAAAGATCTTAAGGGATAAGACAATGGTATATTTATTGATAAACATCCCTCAATGATGACACCCAAAACTACCCCTACATCTGTATATTATACCGAATATCTGGCTTATTTCTAAAGCCAGATTTCCGTTATCCGGCTGGATATCTGAACAACGACGGATATCCGGCAAATTACCGGATATCTGCCATTAGAATATCCGGATATTGAAAATGGCCAGATATCCGGCCAAACCAAATATCCGGCCCAACTCTACTTATTGGTTGAAAAGTTTGTACCTTGACTGCAGCTGTGTCCGGGATATTCCCCCGCCCCTCAGCCTGAACCTCCAAAGTTTTGTATCCTCTCCTCACGTGGACAGCCGAGTCGTCGGGTCTAGATACAAACCGATTAATATCCGCTGGATTAGAACTGGTTTTCAGCAATATCATCCGCATATTGTCCGCGGAAAGCTGATCATAATACGTTGTGATAAATTACTATTCTAGTATGGCTTTTTAACTGATTAATATCCGCAGGATTAGAACTGGTTATCAGCTATATTATCCACATAATGTCTGCGGAAAGCTGTCTATAATACGATGATATAATCACAGACGTCCAAGGGGGGGGGGGTAATGGGGCGATTACCCCCCCCCCCCCCCCCCCCAACGATTTCGAATAAAATTTAAATTACCCCCCCAAAAAATTTTACCCCGGGGGTAAATTTTGGGGGGGGTAAACTAAATTTACCCCTGCCAACAGATTTCAGGGGGGGTAATTACCCCCCCCCCCCCCCAAAAAAAAAGCTTGGACGCCCCTGGCTATAATAGCTATTTATTCCATCGTATTATAAAAAGCTTTCCCCGAATATAAAAATGTAAAGATAAATTATATCCTATGATTGTACATTTTTTATTAATACGATTCTATATATATATAATTTTACAGTATGGCTGAGAACCTGTTCTAATCCAGCGGATATTGATCGGTTTCGATGGAAGCTCTGAAATTGAAGGACAAACGAACATTAACTCTTGTTTGAGTGTCAGAACTGAATAAGCAGATTTTTATTGCATAAGTATAAACAAAATTGTAAGTAAATTTGTTGCAAAACTGCATAAATACATAATACTATTTTAAGGACATACTTACATTTTTAGGACTTGATTATAGAGATCTGCTTTGCTTTGTAATTGTACCTTGTTGTAATAGGAATCAGTATTCCAAAAATCAGATGAATCGGAAACAAAAATTTGTTGTCAAAAAAGTAAAAAATCAACATGTTTAAAATGGACATTTTGATAATGACTATAGAGTTGCTACTAAGGGGGGGGGGAAGTTCTGACACATTTGCGTAAACGGTGATTATTGGCTTTATCTTTGGACTGAGAGGATAGGTTATTAGGGATAAAATCATTCTTATATGATGAATTTTCCCCAGATTTAAGATTTTTTGGATAGGCCTCCAGGTTCCGGAGCTCCAGGCCTCCAGGTGGTCTCTGGACAGGTAAAAAAATAAAAAAAATCTTATTTGAACAGTTAGAGGTAAGTTTATAAAACAACATAAGCTTCTTTTTATATATTATTTATATATTTGAAGAAAAAATTACAATCAGCCTCCAGGTTCAGGTGCTGCAGGCCTCCAGGTGGCCTCTGGACAGGTATAAAATCCAAATTTCTTATTTGAACAGTTAGAGGTAAGTTTATAAAACAACATAGGCTTCTATATATATATATTATTCATATATTTGAAGAAAAAATTACATTCGGCCTCCAGGTTCAGGTGCTGCAGGCCTCCAGGTGGCCTCTGGACAGGTATAAAATCGAAATTTCTTATTTGAACAGTTAGAGGTAAGTTTATAAAACAACATAAGCTTCTTTTACTATAATATTTACATATTTGAAGAAAAAATTACAATCGGCCTCCAGGTTCAGGTGCTGCAGGCCTCCAGGTGGCCTCTGGACAGGTATAAAATCCAAATTTCTTATTTGAACAGTTAGAGGTAAGTTTATAAAACAACATAAGCTTCTTTATATATATTATTCATATATTTGAAGAAAAAATTACATTCGGCCTCCAGGTTCAGGTGCTGCAGGCCTCCAGGTGGCCTCTGGACAGGTATAAAATCCAAATTTCTTATTTGAACAGTTAGAGGTAAGTTTATAAAACAACATAAGCTTCTTTTACTATAATATTTACATATTTGAAGAAAAAATTACAATCGGCCTCCAGGTTCAGGTGCTGCAGGCCTCCAGGTGGCCTCTTGACAGGTAAAAAATAAAAATTCTTATTTAAACAGTTAGAGGTAAGTTTATAAAACAACATAAGCTTCTTTTTATATATTTGAGGAAAAATTTACAATCCGCCTCCAGGTTCAGGTGCTGCAGGCCTCCAGTTGGCCTCTGGACAGGTAAAAAATCCAAATTTCTTATGTAAACAGCTAGAGGTAAGTTTATAAAACAACATAAGCTTCTTTTAATATATTTTTTATATATTAGAAGAAAAAATTACAATCGGCCTCCAGGTTCAGGTGCTGCAGGCCTCCAAGTGGTCTCTGGACAACTAAAAAAATCAAAAAAAATCTTATTTGAACAGTTAAAGGTCAAGTTTTCATAAAAAACAAAATGAGCTTATTTTTAGATGCTTTAAAGATATTTGAAGAATAATTTACAATTAGCCTCCAGGTTTAGGTGATGCAGGCCTCCAGGTGTACTCTGGACAGGTAAAATATCAATATTTCTTATTTCAACAGATGGCGGTAAACTTATAAAAAAAATTAGCTTATTTATATATTTGAAGACAATATTACAAATGGCCTCCAAAATAATATTATAATAAGTAAAATTTTAAATTACAATTGGCCTCCAGGCTCAGGAGCTTCGGGCTTTGAACAAGTAAAAATAAAAAAAAAGATTAACTCCTACAATTTAAACCTTTGAAGTCTCAATGTGTAGGACCTAATAATATTATATGTTGGCGTTATCCTCTTAAATTTTTTTTTTCAATTTTGAAATTTTGCTATCCCCTGACTAAACTATAAAACCTGGCAGCGGCAATTTTTTACAATTAGGTTTGGTTAGATTATAGGCTAGGGGGCTGAGTACCCATGGCTAGGCAGGTCAGAAGGCCGAGAGCCGCGGCCAGGTTCTATTGTACTCAAAATTTTAAATTGAAGAAAAATAAATCCTAAGAGGATAATACCTAAATGTTTAATTTCAGATAATCTAGGATGGGGTGCAAATTTTTTTACATAATTTTCATATAAACATTTACTGGCAGTTTAGACTACTTAACAAGATCTGAAATAATGGACTCATCGTTATTAGATTCACCTTCTAGGTAAGTAGTTTTTAATATATAAGAAGAAGCTTATGTTGTTTTATAAACTTACCTCTAACTGTTCAAATAAGAAATTTTGATTTTTTACCTGTCTAGAGGCCACCTGGAGGCCTGCAGCACCTGAACCTGGAGGCGGATTGTAATTTTTTCTTCAAATATATAAATAATAAATAAAAAGATTATGTTGTTTTATAAACTTACCTCTAACTGTTCAAATAAGAAATTTGGATTTTATACCTGTCCAGAGGCCACCTGTAGGCCTGCAACAACTGAACCTGGAGGCCGATTGTAATTTTTTCTTCTAATATATAAATGATATATTAAAATACGCTTATGTTGTTTTATAAACTTACCTCTAACTGTTTAAATAAGAAATTTGGATTTTATACCTGTCCAGAGGCCACCTGGAGGCCTGCAGCACCTGAACCTGGAGGCCGATTGTAATTTTTTCTTTAAATATGTAAATAATATAGTAAAAGAAGCTTATGTTGTTTTATAAACTTACCTCTAACTGTTCAAATAAGAAATTTCGATTTGATACCTGACCAGAGGCCACCTGGAGGCCTGCAGCACCTGAACCTGGAGGCCGAATGTAATTTTTTCTTCAAATATATGAATAATATATATAAAGAAGCTTATGTTGTTTTATAACTTACCTCCAACTGTTCAAATAAGAAATTTGGATTTTATACCTGTCCAGAGGCCACCTGGAGGCCTGCAGCACCTGAACCTGGAGGCCGATTGTAATTTTTTCTTCAAATATATAAATAATATATAAAAAGAAGCTTATGTTGTTTTATAAACTTACCTCTAACTGTTCTAATAAGAAATTTGGATTTTATACCTGTCCAGAGGCCACCTGGAGGCCTGCAGCACCTGAACCTGGAGGCTGAATGTAAGTTTTTCTTCAAATATATGTATAATATATATAAAGAAGCTTATGTTGTTTTATAAACTTACCTCTAACTGTTCAAATAAGAAATTTGGATTTTTTACCTGACCAGAGGCCACCTGGAGGCCTGCAGCACCTGAACCTGGAGGCCGATTGTAATTTTTTCTTCAAATATATTAATGATATATATAAAGAAGCTTATGTTGTTTTATAAACTTACCTCTAACTGTTCAAATAAGAAATTTGGATTTTATACCTGTCAAGAGGCCACCTGGAGGCCTGCAACACCTGAACCTGGAGGCCGATTGTAATTTTTTCTTCAAATATATAAATAATATATAAGAAGAAGCTTATGTTGTTTTATAAACTTACCTCTAACTGTTCAAATAAGATTTTTTTTATTTTTTTACCTGTCCAGAGACCACCTGGAGGCCTGGAGCTCCGGAACCTGGAGAAATTCATCATATAAGAATGATTTTATCCCTAATAACCTATCCTCTCAGTCCAAAGATAAAGCCAATAATCACCGTTTACGCAAATGTGTCAGAACTTCCCCCCCCCCCCCCCCTTAGTACCCAACTACTACAGGAATCACCGTGCAAAGTTAGTTTGAAATCGATAGGATAATTCTAACATGCATAAATTAACGATAAGAGCTAACCGTGACGGACTGGCGGACGGATGGACGGACGGACCGACCCTTCGCTTCCGACAAAGTTACCTTTTCGTCTGATCTCTGTAGAAACCTCTCCACAGAGACTGAAATATTCGTCGGGATAATTCCCTAAATATAAAAATATATATTATCCTTCATGGTTCTGAAGGGATTAGATAATGGCCGATAAATTGAGGTGCATCCCCAATGATAAACAAAATTTCCCTTTCTGTAGGTTAAAATTAGTGGTTAAAACGTTTATACACTTAACTTAATTAACCAACCAATTAACATTCACTAAAGTCCCCAAAGAAAACATTATTATAAAACTTCGGGGACTAGTGTATTAAACAACCCCTTTATCCCCTCTCTCTCAGATTATCCTTACATTATAGTAACAGGAAATCTGTCCCTTCGGCCCCAAGGGAAAATTTTTAACTATTTTGGGGGAGGGTACCTTCACCCTCCTAAGAAATATCACCCAAGAAAAAATATCTTAACCCCCCCCCCCCTCCTTAAAAATTACTTTTTAAAATTAAACATTATTATAAATTATACCTAGTCCAAGGCATTCTCCTTATTTTAACAGTTTATGTCGCACACGTAACAAAGCAGCAGTAGGAACCATTTTAAACGTCTTTAGTTATGGCGCGGTGTTTGATCGGCCTGAATTATCACATAAGATTGCTATTTCGTTAGTTTTTAAACTGACAACCAAAGTTTTATAAATTGATACACAAAGTTTTATGAACTGGTATCCAAAGTTTTTAAAATTGGTACCCAAAGTTTTATAAACTGGTACCCAAAGTTTTACAAATTGGTACCCAAAGTTTTTATTACCTGACGGACATGCCTTCACTGTGAGGATGGTGGGATGTGCGGGCCCAAAATTGGACCCTGGATGTACAAAGGACGTACAAACATCTGTCTATCTGTCTGTCTATCTGTCTGTCTATCTGTCTATTTGTCTGTCTATTTGTCTGTCTATTTGTCTGTCTATTTGTCTGTTTATCTGTCTGTCTATCTGTCTGTCTGTCTGTCTATATGTCTGTCTGTCTGTCTGTCTATCTATCTATCTATCTATCTATCTATCTATCTATCTATCTATCTATCTATCTATCTATCTATCTATCTGTCTGTCTGTCTGTCTGTCTGTCTATCTATCTGTCTATCTATCTATATGTCTGTCTGTCTATCTATCTATCTGCCTGTCTATCTGTCTGTCTAAATGTCTGTCTTTCTGTCTGTGTTTTTGTCTGTCTTTATGTCTGTCTATATGTCTGTCTATATGTCTCTCTATATATCTGTCTATGTGTCTGACTTTCGTCAGTCTGTCAGTCTGACGCATCTGTCTGTCTATCTGTATGCTTGTCTGTCTGTCTGAATGTTTGTCTGTGTCATTCGTTAATCTCTTTATCTATCTGTCTGTCCAACTGTCTATCTGTCTGTCTGTAAATAAGTCTGTTTATCTGTCTGTATGTATGTCTATCTGCCTGTCTATCTTTCGGTCTGTCAGTTTATCTATAATTATATCTGTCTATTTGTCAGTCTATCTGTCTGTGTGTTTATCTGACTGTCTATCTGTCTATTTGTCAGTCTATCTGTCTGTCTATCTGTGTCTTTTGTCAGTCTGTCTGTCTGTTTTTCTGACTGACTATCTGTCTATCTATCTGTCTGTGTATTTGTAATTTGTAAATTGATGTCCTGTCAATCCCCAAAAAATACACCTTCAATTCATTACTAGTGGTTGAAACGTTTGGACTCTCAACTAAATGAACAAACCAATCAAAATTACTTAAAAGTTGTTAAGCCAACGAATAAGAAAACTTTTTTATAAGACTTTGGGGACTAGTGAAATAAACAGCCAAATTTCCCCTCCATCCTTAAGTATAGAGTAGCTTCGCTACAACTACGTACGTCTGTACGTCCTTCCCTGGGATAAATGAGGTATCTCAGAATTTTTACAGCTTTCCTGACAACATTAACTATATTCTAATAATGAAAATCTGAAAAAATCACACAAATCAAATATTTACATATAAAATGTTTAATTTTATTATTCCTGGAAAATTGTCTTTAAATCGATGCTATACACCTACGTGTTTTTTATTCAGTATGACTGAGAACCGGTTCAAATCCACCTGATAATAATCGGTTTCACAGCCATACTGGAAAATCTATTGGAGTACCTAACAAATCAATTAGTAAATCTTTTTTAATATGGCTTCCAAACCGATTATTATCCGGTGGATTTGAACCGGTTCTTAGCCATACTAAAATATCTTGTATAGAATTGAATTACAGACAGTTTCCATCAAGCATCAAAATAATACAAAACTGGTTTTAATCTTAAAATTTTTAATTTTAATATCCACAGAAAACTTGAATAACTTACATTAGCAAAGCTACTCTATAATTTACTTTCACTGTCTTGTCAACTGTCCGTCTATAAAGCCCTTGAATAAATAAGATTATCTAAGTTGCTATTTTAGATAAATTGCATATTTCTCAATGTAAAGGCATCCAGTATGTAAATTACTTGGTCCGTCGGTCTGTCAGTCATGCTACAAACCAAAACATATTTTTTTTATAGGTTTTGTGATCTTTTTATTTTATTTTTGGGACACATTACAAACTGTCCCAATTTTGTATAACTTTTGCGGAACAAGTTCCATTTACGTCATATTTTTCTTTCCCGAAAAAGGGAAGAGGGAAAGAAAAAAAAGGGAAGGGGGGAAGAAAAAAGAGATGGGAGAAAAGGGGGTTTTCCCCATCTCTTTTGAAGAGATTTTCTTCCCCCCTTCTCTTTTTCGGGAAAGAAAAATATGACGTAACTAGAACATGTTCCGCAAAAGTTATACAAAATTGGGACAGTTTGTAATGTGTCAATTTTTGGGTATAGTCCCTTTCGTGACGTTGGCATCGCCCCTTAAAGGGCATTTCGTCGAATTTCACAGTAGTTTTTTTTGGGAGGGGGGGGGGAGGGTCTAACCCTGTGGGGCAATCACCTAACCAAATCTATCAAAAGAAGCTACTGTAAAAATATGACGAAACGCCCTTAAGAGGCGATGTCCCAAAAGGTACTATACCCTTATTTAATTATGACAATGAATAAAGTATCTGCTCTATAATTCACTTTGTCTGTCTGTCCATTTCCATTCCATTTTAGTGCTTCGCTACTATTGAATGTTGTCATCCTTGTTTATAATAATCAAATAAATTCATATATTACGAATAATAGCACACAAATCAATTTATACCATAATACATCTTTCTAGTACGGCTTCGAAACCGATTAATATCCGCTAGATTAGAACCTGTTCTCAGCCATACTAGAAAATCGTGTATAGCATTGTATTATACCTATCCAGTTTTCTACGAGTATAAAAATGTATAATCATAAGATTAAAATCAGTTTTTTAGCCCGTGCTTTTGGCATCTCGAGCTTAAAAAAACTGGGTTTTATCTTATAATTTGTACATTTTTATATCCGCGGAAAGCTGTTTATAACTATTTTGTAATATTGATCATGCTGGAATGGGTATTCCAAATATTCTGCCAATTCCTATTATATAAAGTAGTCCCTAGCGAAGGATCTAGCTAACCGCTGAACCGATATGATTCTCCTTTAAAGTCAAGCTTCATATTGGTCCTGAGGTTATTTTATAATTAAAAATAAGTCTGGGAATGGTTCTTAGCTATTTTTTTTGCAATTCTGCCTTACAATTTCCTTCCAATAGAGAGCCTTTAGATGCTAGGGGCGTAGCCGCCTGTATTATATAAAGTAGTAAGTTTTTTTGTCCGTAGCTTAAGGTTTCGATAACTACTCATTACTCAACCAATTGAAAAATAGGAAAATTACATCCCAATAGAAAACTTTTTTGCCAAATAACCTATCCTCTCACTCCTAAGACAAATCCTGTTTACGCAAAAGTGACAGAACTCCCCCCCCCCCCTCCCTTTTTTTTGCCAAGTAATAATTTTGACAGAATAATTTGGTAACCTATTCCCATATGTGCAATATTACAAAAGTGTGATTCATAATATAGTCGAATAATAAAGTTCTACAATATTATATCATATACAATAATTTTTAATAGAAAATTAAATAGCTACCTAATAAAGTCATTATGATTATATATAACAAAATTTAAGCAATTTAATTAAATGGCAATTTCCCTTTTTTTTAAAATGCCCTTCGTTATACTCCTCCCCATTAATTCAAAAATATATTGGTTGGGGGGGGGGGGGGGGGGTGTTAAACTGGCCTAGAGAGGTGTAGAGGGCAGAGAGGAGGGAACAATTGGCTGTTTATTGCACTAGTCCCCAAAGTTTTATAATAACGTTTTCTTTTTCGAAGTCCCAACAAATTTGGGGAATTATATTGAATTTTGATTGGTTAATTAAGTTAAGTGTATATCCCCAATGATGTTACATAAAATTAAACCTTCCGTAGTCTAGAATTATAGGTTAGATCGTTTGAACACTCAAACAATCCAAAGTCCCCAAAGTTGTTAAGCCAACGAATACGATAACATTGCTATAAAACTTTGGTGACTAGTGAAATAAACAGCCCAATTTCACCTCCCTGTACTGACAATAGTGTGCCCAACTAGAAATCCCAGGGTCCAATGTTCGTATCAGGTGTCTCAAGCTTGAGTCCTTGCATTCTCTCGTGCACAAGTCCACAATCATCATCATCCTTAGCAGTGCAGTCAGCATTGGTTTTTATACATAATAATTCAATTGTATGTCAAAACGTTTTGACCACTAATTGTTACCTACAGAAGGGGTTATTTTGTGCATTATCATTGGGGTTGTACATCAATTTATTAACTATAGTCTTATCCCATTAGTTTTTATATATCAATAATATAAAGAACTCTTAGGAATGGTCCTAGAACACATCCCTGCAGAACCCCAATTTTCAGCATTTGGCATCTAGGGGCACTTGAGGAGAGGTGGGTTGAATTCGAAAACCCAATCTCAAAGGTACTGGGAATGTTTATAACTATTTTGGGAAAGGGTATCAAACCCCACCCCCATTTTTTGAACGCAAACTTAAACTCCCCCTCCCCCTACCCCCTTTAACTTAAGTGCCCCTAGAGACCTCTAGGGAGTATGGCCACTAGTAATTTATTAAAGAATATAATAACTTATGCATTAACATTCCTGTCTTGCTTCAGTGTTATCCTTGTTATCAAATGATTGACCGGCCTGATTTATCACATAGGGTTGCCATTCAGGGTGGGAGGGGACAATGGGTTGTTTACTACACTAGTCCCCAAAGTATATAATAACAATTTCTTATTGGTTGACTTAACAACTTTAGAAACTTTCATCGAATTTTGATTAATTGAGTCATAATTATAAGTATCCAAACGTTACAAGCAATAATTTAAACCTAAGAAGGGGTAATCTTGGGTAACAACATCAGTTTATCGGCCATTATCTTATCCCTTTATATCTCTGATATCTTAAGGTCATTCAATAGTGATAAGATCCTAGTATTGAACCTTGAGGGACCCCAATTGATCTTACACCAGATTTTAATGTTCTATAAAAAAGTGAACTCTGTAGCGGGCTAAAATAACGATCTCCCCCATCCCCTTCCTTTACCCCATTCCTTCCCCTTCTACTGGATTGACGGCCCCACCAATAAAAGCGAGGGGAAATTGTATCCTAAATTGAGGAATAATCCAGGTATATTCTACATCCATTGTGACCCCATGACTTATAACTGTATGTAGAGATAATCTAGACACACTCTCTAGGAAAATCAGCCAATAGCAAAAAAGGGGAGGAACGTTAGAAACTGAAAGTGTACAGTTTTTAGTGAAAAAGGGCGCTACTTTTATCATTTCATTCTCATAACAAATAAGCTTTAAATAGTCATATTTTTTAGGATAATGCTTTGCTATGTTACATTAGTTGAATGTTTTAGTGATACCTGAAGATAAGGTTATAAAATCTGAGGAATAGTCCCTTTCGTAGCAACACCCCTTAAGGGGCGTTCCTTCGTATTTTTACAGTAGCTTTTCTCCTATTTCTAGCCCCTGCGGGGGGCTCTAACCCTGTGGGCCAATTGCATAACCCAACTTAACCTAACCTAACCTAAAATAACATGTGAAAAGCTATTTTGAAAATACGACGAATCGCCCCACGAAAGGGAATTTACCCAAATTCTGTTATAGGATTGTTTACAATGAATTATCTGGCAACCCTGCCTGGTGTACAACACTAACTGGTTTAACCGATGAATGTAGCAGAGTGGTGAGAGTAATTGTTGTCTTGCGCAGCTGTTTTATCCATGGATGCTGTAGGAGTGCTGCAGTACCTAGCAATAACAAGGATATTTAGTTGTCTAGTGGCAACCCTGTTTTTAATTATTTATCTGGCAACCCCCTTGTTACAATTATTTATATGGCAACCCTGTATACACATTATTTATATGGCAACCCTGTATACACATTATTTATCTGGCAACCCTGTATAAAAATATTTCTCTGGCAACCCTTTTATAAATTTTTGATCTGGCAACCCTATTTACAACTATTTATCTGGCAACTATGTTTACAATCATTTATCTGGCAACCCTTTGTACAATTATTTAACTGGCAACCCTGTTTATAAAAATTTAGCCCAATGTCCCCGTCCCCCCTAGTATTTTGTTTATAGTTTTAAGTCCGAGTATATGACAATAGACGACAAATTAATGTCTCTCCCTCCCCACAATTAAGATAACCATAAAATTATTGGTGGAAAAGTTAAAACCTAACCTGGCCGTTCCTCGCCACAGCTGATGGTACATTCCGCCACAAAATCATGAAAATGCGCGGAAAACTCTCTGTCAATTGATCATCATGTTAAGACAAGGATGATAACATCCATAAAAGCGAAGCTATAAAATCAGAAGGAAGGAAAGTCGCTTATAACACTATAACTTGATGTAATAGGAATCATTATTAAAAAATCAGATGAATAGGATAATTTATTATGTCATACAAAAAGTTGTTGTAAAAAAGTAAAAAATCAGCATGTTTTAAATGAATGTACGGACTTTCTGGTAACAATTATAGAATTGGTACGCTTCCCACTTTGTGTTACACAAAATTACCCCTTCTGTAGATAACAATTAGTGGATGAAACGTTTGGACACTCAAC
This sequence comes from Acartia tonsa, assembly GCF_053477335.1. Classification (NCBI taxonomy): domain Eukaryota; kingdom Metazoa; phylum Arthropoda; class Copepoda; order Calanoida; family Acartiidae; genus Acartia; species Acartia tonsa. The sequence continues at coordinate 17,294,551 of NC_137274.1, forward strand.
TAAATGAACAAACCAATTAAGATTCAGCAAAAGTCCCCAATGCTGTTAAGCCAACAAATAAGAAAACGTTATTGTAATACTTAGGGGACTAGTGTAATATACAGCCCAATGTCCCCTACCTCTTTGTAAACATGAATTGAGTGTTATTCCCTCCTCCCAACTGATGGGACAATGGAATGAAATTGTTTGAGTGGTCTTAGACTTTGGGGACTTGCTTAAAGTGTTTGTGAATGATTCCGCAAGTTTGGCCAGACTTTGGGAACCAATTGTAAATGACGTCATGCAAAAACTGTACATTAAAAGTGACTCTCTTAAAGTGTTTGTGAATGATTCCGCAAGTTTGGCCAGACTTTGAGGACCAATTGTAAATGACGTCATGCAAAAACTGTACATTAAAAGTGACTCTCTTAAAGTGTTTGTGAATGATTCCACAGGTTTAGCCAGACTTTGAGGACAAATAGTAAATGACGTCATGCAAAAACTGTACATTAAAAGTGACTTTCTTAAAGTGTTTGTGAATGATTCCGCAAGTTTAGACAGACTTTAGAAACCAATTGTGAATGACGTCATGCAAAAACTGTACATTAAAAGTGACTCTCTTAAAGTGTTTGTGAATGATTCCGCAAGTTTGGCCAGACTTTGAGGACCAATAGTAAATGACGTCATGCAAAAACTGTACATTAAAAGTGACTCTCTTAAAGTGTTTATGAATGATTCCGCAAGTTTAGCCAGACTTTGAGGACCAATTGTAAATGACGTCATGCAAAAACTGTACATTAAAAGTGACTCTCTTAAAGTGTTTATGAATGATTCCGCAAGTTTGGCCAGACTTTGGGGACCAATAGTAAATGACGTCATGCAAAAACTGTACAGTAAAAGTGACTCTCTTAAAGTGTTTGTGAAGGATTCCACAGGTTTAGCCGGACTTTGAGGACCAATAGTAAATGACGTCATGCAAAAACTGTACATTAAAAGTGACTCTCTTAAAGTGTTTATGAATGATTCCACAGGTTTAGCCAGACTTTGAGGACCAATAGTAAATGACGTCAGGCAAAAACTGTACATTAAAAGTGACTCTCTTAAAGTGTTTGTGAATGATTCCGCAAGTTTGGCCAGACTTTGAGGACCAATTGTAAATGACGTCATGCAAAAACTGTACATTAAAAGTGACTCTCTTAAAGTGTTTATGAATGATTCCGAAGGTTTACCTAGACTTTAGAAACCAATTGTGAATGACGTCATGCAAAAACTGTACATTAAAAGTGACTCTCTTAAAGTGTTTATGAATGATTCCGAAGGTTTACCTAGACTTTAGAAACCAATTGTGAATGACGTCATGCAAAAACTGTACATTAAAAGTGACTCTCTTAAAGTGTTTGTGAATGATTCCGCAAGTTTGGCCAGACTTTGAGGACCAACAGTAAATGACGTCATGCAAAAACTGTACAGTAAAAGTGACTCTCTTAAAGTGTTTATGAATGATTGTGCAGGTTTAGCCAGACTTTGGGAACCAATTGTGAATGACGTCATGCAAAAACTGTACATTAAAAGTGACTCTCTTAAAGTGTTTGTGAATGATTGTGCAGGTTTAGCCAGACTTTGGGAACCAATTGTGAATGACGAAAACTGAACATGAAGATTCCTGTTGTAGAAGGTGCTATTCTTGCCCAGCATGTTAGCAGTGCTGCTAGACCCTCCCCCTACTGACTCCCCCACCCCCGAGTCTGTTAGGGGAGGTGGTTGGGCCCCACCACCCCCTGCTCCTCCCGCTGAGACAACTGCCCCATCCACTGGTGGTTGGTGTCCCTCTGTCCCGCCCCCTCCCCCACCATTTTCTTCCTCCTCTCCCCCATCTTCATTCTCCTATCAATGGAAAACCATACTAGATCTTATAAGAAGAAATATTGGGTATAGCCCCTTTCATGGCAATGCCTCTTAAGGAGCGTTTTGTCATATTTTCACAATGGCTTTTGATAGGTTATTGTAGGTTAGGTTAGGTTAGGTATTTGCCCCGCAGAGTTAGGCAATTGGTTCCGCAGGGTTAGAGCCCCTAGGAGAAAAGATACTACGAAAATACGAAGAAACGCCCCTTAAAGGAACCTTTCAGTGGAAATCCATATTAGATTTTTATAATACTAGCCTCTAGGGGCACTTAGGGTGAAAGAGGAAAAAGTCCAAACTTCCCCTTTTTAATTTGAGTTTTAAAAGAAAAAGTATAAAAATGTTAAAAATCTTCCCTTGACCTATCAAAAGCTTCACTGTAAATGTAAAAAAGAAAAATATCCGTTCAACGGTTAGCATGATCCTTCGCTACAGACAAAAAAAACTTACTGCTTTATATACTAAGATAAGAATAGTTATTTCTCGCATCGTATTATAAACAGCTTTCCGCGAATATAGAATGTACAATTATGATATTAAAACCAGTTTTTTAGCCCCGAGGTGCCGAAGGCACCGGCTAAAAAACTTGTTTTAATCTTATGATTGTACATTTTTATATTCGTAGCAAGCTGGATATAATACGATGCTAGACATCGTTTTTTTCGTATGGATGAGAACCGGTTCTTATCCACCGGATTCGAATGAATACGAGAAATATTCTACCAGTATGGCTTTATAACCGATTATTATCCGCTGGATTAGAACCGGTTCTTAGCCACACTGAGAAATTATGTAAAGAATGGTGTTATTGACATTTTTCTACATATATTAAAATGAAAAATCATAAAATTGTTAGCCCAGGAGTTGGCCCCTCAGAGCTAAAAAACTGGCTTTAAACTTCTAATTCTTCATTTTAATATCTGCGGAAAACTGTCTATAATACAAGGCCATAAATAACTATTATTTTCCCTTGAGGACAACAAAATTTTTAACAAATCTAATCTAAAATTCACTTTGCCTGTTTGTCCATCAACCCGAACAGCTATAGAGTAAATATGAATTTCTCGGCTACTATTTCAAATAAACGGTTGATATTTTAATAATTTAAATGAATTTTCATCGTTATCGATTGCGAATGTAAAAGCTGACGATTTGCCCAAAATGTAAAATAACAGCTTTCCGCAGATATAAATATGTACAATTATAAGATTAAACCCAGTTTTCTTAGCCCCGAGTGTCTGAAATCAGGCTAACAAAACTGCTTTTAATCTTATGATTTTTATTTTAATATTTGTGGAAAAATGTTTATAATTCAATGATATACATAATTTTTCAGTATGGCTAAGAACCGCTTCTAATCCAGCGGATATTGATCAGTTTCAAAGCCACACTAGAATAGTTATTTATCACAATGTATTATAGACAGCTTTCCGCGGACAGTATGAAGATAGTATGGCTGAGAACCGGTTCTAATCTAGCGGATATTGATCGGATTCCCTACCTGCTGAGCCGCGGCTGACAAGGTAGAAAAGTCGAGGAGCCGGGGGGAAGAGCCGCGAAGCTTCTCTGCAAATCAAGGTGTCCATAGTGTTATTTACAAAAGTACCTAAAGTGTCCAAAGTACCCAAAAGAACCGATAGCACCTTAAGTAACCAAAGTACCCAAAAGAAACTCAAAAGTATTGCAAGTCTTGCAAGAAGGAGCAGTTAAGACTTAATTTCATTGGATTCTAACTTACACTATTTCCCTTATGAAAGTCGTGTTGTCCATTATGATGGAGTTTTTTTCAGGGCTGTATATTCTACATGGGATCCCCTGCTCAGGGGGGGGGGGGGAATAAAAAATAAGTGGTTGGAGGGGGAAAAAGTGTAAAAATTAAGAAAACTGAAAACATTTTTTCCATTTCCCCCCCCTCCTTAGTAAAAAAAAATAAAAAAATGTGTGGTAGGAGGGATAAAACAAATAAAATATAGAGTTCTTTAAATATTTTTCCATTTTCCCCCCTACTTGGTGAGAAAAAACTAGGGGGGGGGGGGGAGGAATTAAAAAATTTGTAGCAGGGGAAAAAAAATAAATCTTGTGCAGAATATACACCCCTGGTTTTTTAAATCTAATGTATTGCTAAAGAGACCTGTGTGTTTATCAGGATTATCAAATCAGTAATAAATGGTATGAACAGCCCTATAAGCATGAGAGTTGAAGGAAAGTCAGAGTAGGGGACAACCCCGTTAGCCATTTCACAACAGGAAACTCCAAGGGAATACACATCGCTTGTCTCACTGTATCCCAATAGATTCTAAAACAATAAATATAGATGATAGGGTGGGTCAATTTTGGAAATTTATATCTCAGACCAAAGCGGGAACTTGCACATGATTTTTTAAAGTATAATACACCCCTTGCTTGACTCACTGTATCCCAATAGATTCTAAAACAATAAATATAGATGATAGGGTGGGTCAATTTTGGAAATTTATATCTCAGACCAAAGCGGGAACTTGCACATGATTTTTTAAAGTATAATACACCCCTTGCTTGACTCACTGTATCCCAATAGATTCTAAAACAATAAATATAGATGATAGTGTGGGTCAATTTTGGACATTTTTATCTGAGACCAAAGCGGGAACTTGCACATGATTTTTATAAGTATACCACCTCTCACTTGTCTTGCTATAAATCTTAATAGATTCTAAAACAATAGATATAGTATATCTAGATGATGATGATCTCATGGGGCCTTGGTGGGAACTAGATCTTTCTACACACATTGAAATAAACTCCACATCTTATACTTAATACATTGTAAAGCGACCATTCGCCCAATAATATAACCAACCCTTTGATTGCATGACATTTGTTTTATCTGTGCATATCATAATGAAATGCGCCTGTTAATGGGCAAAGGCATCCCTCCTTCTCTTACTGTTAATATCATGTGTCTGACATAGCAGTAGAAGGTAATTTTTTATTGATATATTTTAGTGAAAGCTAACTTTATCTCAAAAAATTCAGCATTATCCTCATAAGATTTATTTTCAATTTTGAAAATTTGTACAGGTAACAGATTAAAGTTAAATAATAAGACTCTAACAAAAGTGATTGATAACATGGTTATAAGACTTTGGGTACCTGTTTAAGAATCTCTGGGGCCAGCCAGAACAGGTTTGATGTGATAGCATGCAGGGGATAATCATAAAGGTTACTACGATGCTCTCCTACACATAACAACATGGTCAAATTTTCAGGGAGAGAGGGGACATTGAGCTCTTCCCAAAAATTTTTAAGTAACGTTTTCTTATTTGTTGGCATAACAATTTTGGGGACAACCCAATTTGCTTTATTGAATGTTGGGTGTCCACTTATTTCAACCACTAATTGTAATTTACAGAAGGGATAATTTTGTGTATCATCATTGGGGATGTACATTGTACATCTATTAATCAACCATAATAGTCTTTTCCCTTTAGATCCATATCAAATTAAAGTCCAAAAAAAACCTTCAAAAAAATTATCACAGGACCAAGAATACAACCCTGTAGCACCCCAATTATCACAGGACCAAGAATACAACTCTGTAGCACCCCAATTATTACAGGACCAAGAATACAACCCTGTAGAACCCCAATTATAACAGGACCAAAAATACAACCCTGTAGCACCCCAATTATTATAGGTCCAATAAGATAACCCTGTAGCATCTCAATTATCACAGGACCAAGAATACAACACTGTAGCACCCCAATTGTGACAGTTTCAAGAATACAACCTTGTAGCACCCCAAATTAATTGACAATGTTCCTGTAGAATGAAGTGAAGTTGAATATCTGAAGCCAGACAGCACAGCATCCCCTGAGTTAGTACACCATTTGTATTGGGAACTGTAAATTACACTGGTACCCAAAGTTTTATGTATATCCTATCTTATTTGTTGGCTAAAAACTTTAGAACTTTTATTAAATTTTCATTGGTTAATTTACAAGCCATAAATGTCAAAACTTTTATATAACCAATCAGACAACCAACCTTTTGATTGCATGATCTTTATCTGAGAAGTTATAACTGTGCATAGTAATATGAGTTGCACCTGTTTTAAGCCAAGGATTTCCCCTAACTCTAACTATTTATGTCGCACATCTGACATAGCAGCAGTAGGAAACATTTTTAACATCTTTAGTTTAGATGTGCTGTCAGGCCGAGAATTAAGCCTATCACATCCCAGACAACGGGTTATGAGAACAGTAAAGACAACCCAACAATTTTCTCCTGATTCCAAATGGTGTTCCTTTGCCACTAATAAGAATGTGAGAGCAGCGTACACTTCTAAATAAACAAAAAAAACAAGATTAGTTTTCATAAAAACTGAAGCCATCTTGAAATAAAAATAGTTATTTTTCGTATATAAAACAGCTTTTGGCGGATATAAAATGTACAATTATAAGATTAAAACTAGTTTTTCAGCCCCGAGATTCCAAAAACAATTGGTTTTAATCTTATGATTGTACCTACATTTTTATAATCGAAGAAAACTGGATATAATATGATGCTAGACATATTTGTTCAGTATGGCTGAGAACTGATTCTAATCCACCTGAAATTAATCAGTTTCAATGTGATACGGAAAACATTATTCTAAAACTTTTTAAAAGCAAAACTTTTCTTTAATTAGGCTCAGTCCGTCCGTTCAAAATGGCTAGCTTTTTTCATTAATTTAGGCATGTTAGAATTGTCCAATCAGTTTCAAACTTTGCAGGGTGATTCCTGTAGTAGTAAGGTACGATTTAAAAAGCGTAGCAACTCTACAATCATTGCCAGAATGAACGGCCATTGTAAACATGTTGATTTTTTTTACTTTTTTACAATAAATCTTTATGTGATCTAATTTTCCAATTGATCTGATTTTGGGTATACTTATTCCTGTTACAACAAAGTATAATATTGTAAGAGAAGCATCTCTTTAATCAAGACCTAAAAATAAATAAAGCAGTTTTTCAACAAATTTACTTACAATTTTGCTTTGACTATTATACCTACATTTAAATTTTGATTATTCAGTTCAGACACTATACAAGTGTTAATGTCCGTTTGTCCTATCGTTTCAGGACTTCTCTTTTATGGATGTTGTCATCCTTGTTAAAATCTAAAATACCTGTGAACAACTCCCTGGTGGTGAAGATATTGAAGAGCATGAAGAATATCCCTATCACGAGTAGTAAATATAAATATTTTCAATGATCAACACATTCTCATCTATAGGGATAAGACAATAGACGATAAATTGTATATTCCCAGTGATGATAAACAAAATAACCAATACCTAACCAATAAGTTAATGAAATAATTTTTGAAATAAACTTAAATTTAGTTAAACATAATAACATTGTTACTTAAATGTGAGGGGAATGTGTTGCTTTATAAACAGGGGCAAGCAACCTTACCTATAACTGCAAACAGTAAGGTGTCAATGACAAAGATTATGCAAAGAAAGTGGATAGGTAATAATGTTGATATTTTATTGATTCTACTAGCGGTCACGCCCCCTAGAAGTTTAATTCGAGAAACCATTTTTTTTTAGATTTAAGATTTTGTTTGGGTGGTGGTATTTTGCTTTCTAGGGGCTATTTCTCATGGGGTGGGTGGGGTTGTAACTTCCCCCAAAATAGTTATAAACCTTCCCAGGGCATATAAGAAGCTTTTTTTAAAGGAAAACCACAACAATTCAGCAGTTAGAGACAAACAAACATCATTTTACTTTATTAAAAGGATTATATTTATTCCTGATAATGAAGCAGCAAACCATTTCTGGAAGTCCATCAGAAAATCCTTAAAGTTTTAACAATTAAGAACACTATCAAATAAAATAGCAATGGATGTAGAATTTCTTGGATATTACATCATATTTTTCGCCTACTCTAGAAAAATTATTCTTCCAGCTGACCCTCAGCTAATGACTTTACCCAATCCCCTTCTCTATCCATAGAGGAACATGGCTAATGACAAAAAATTTCCTGTTACAATATCAATGTATTTTTTATTCTTAGGAATCCAAATAAGGAAATTTTGTGTTAATGTGCCGCGGCATCATGGTGCTCACATGAGCATTTATTTGGTACGGCGCAATTGTGTTTTCAGGTCAGAGGTATATTATATACAATTTTGGCAGGTTGTTCGTCATTTACCCGACATTAAAGCAAAGTCCACCAGTGGTGTATATTCTGCACAAGATTCATTTTTTTTCCCCGGTAGAAAAATATTTTTTTTTTTCCCCACCTAGTTTTTTCCCTTATTAGAGATAAAAATGAAAACATGTTTTCAGTAGGTAGGTACTATTTACTTTATGCGTTTTTTTTACCACACTTACATATTTTTCTGGGTTTTTTTCCCCAAGGAGAAAAAACAATGTTTTCAGTAATCTTTTTTCTTCTTTTTTTACCCCCTCTTACAAATGCAGAATATACACCCCTGAAGTCCACCAATCAACTTTGACATATCTCCATTTACAAACCTGAGCCGAGAAGGCTGGTGACACTGCCAAACTCGCACAACGGGGTCACCAACCAAACTTCCTGAGATCAGTTTCTTATTATAATATCTTCCATCCATCAGGAGAGAGGGAGGGGGGGGGGGGAGTAAAGTAGTTTACAATCCCAATAATGACAAACAAAATTATTTCTTTTGTAGATTACATTTTTGGACACTGCTAGTTTGGAACCTACCAATTAAAATTTTAAAATGTGCCAAAACTTCTTAGCCATCTTGGTCAATGGTTATAAAACTTTGGGTACCAAAGTAATAAAATTCAATGTCCCGTCCTCCATGGGGTTTGGTAATACCATAGAATATGCCCATGGCTATGAATACCAGAGATATAAAGGGATAAGACAATAGCATACAAAGGGGCGAGAACAGGCAAAAAAAATTTCGAGGGGAAACGGCGGTTTTCGGCAGGAGCGGCTGTTCCACCGGCTTTTCTCATAGTTTCATATTGTTCTCTATAAAAGCAACTGCTGTGCCGAATTTTAGAGCTGTAACTCTTTTGTGGGCTAAGATCATGCGCGTTTTACTTTTGGTTTCAATAAGTGGAACATACGCCTCCCCTCTTTATACTCATTCCCAATGATGATACACAAAATTACCCCTTCTGTATATTACAATTAGTAGTTGAAACTTTTTGACACTCTACTTAATGAACCAACCAATCAAAATTAATCAAAGTCCCCAAAAATGTTCAATCAAATTATAAAATTTTGGGTACTAGTATAATATACAGCTCAATGTCCCCTCCCTCCCTGAATGAATCCACCCTGGCAAATGGATCAATATATAGAATAGTTATTTCTTGCATAATATTTTAAACAGCTTTCCGCGGATATAAAATGTACAATTATAAGATTAAATCAGTCAATTTAGCCCAAAGATGCCAAAAGAAAGTACTAAAAAAACTATTTTTAATCTTGTGATTGTACAATTTTATATTCATAGAAAACTGGATATAATACGATGCTAGTCATAATTTTTCATATGGATGAGAACCGGTTCTAATCCACCGGATATTAATCGGTTTCGAATGAATATGAGAAGTTATAATAAAATTCCTGATTCACGACCATAGAAGCAATACAGGGCAGAATATTTGGATGCTGAAAATCAAACATTCTACAATCCCTATAATAAAATAACAGGATGTATGTTTATACTGAAGGAGTTCACTAACCGCTGAATCGATCGGGTTCTACTCAACAGGGTAGCTTTTTATGGGTCCCGGGAATGTTAATGACTATTTTGGGGGAGGGTACCATGCACCACCCAAGAGAAAACGACCCTAGAAAAAAAATTACTCCCAGCAAAAAAAAATATTTAAAAAAAAAACTAAAATAAAAACGGCATGATGGGGGGGGAAGGTACTCTCCCCCAACAAAAATATTTTTTTTACTTTTTCTAAAAGTCTTAATTTAAAAAATCAGTTTTGGGATTCAACTCGGGGGCAGTGCCCCTGGAGGACTCTAGGGGGCGTAGCCGCTAGTAGATATAAATTGTAGAAAGTTCCTTGAGCATGTTCATAGTAGAAACTTCATGGCTGATGTATCTTACCAAATCTTCCTTAAGCTTCAGACAGACAGACAGATGGACAGACAGGCATTCTGTTACTTTATTATAAGAATTGTAGAAAGTTCCTTGAGCATATTCATAGTAGAAACTTCATGGCTGATGTATCTCACCAAATCTTCTCCATGCCCTTCGCTCTAAAAATAAAACAGAAGCTGAATATAAAGAATCTTCACTAAAAGCGTAGCTCAAAGATAGTAGGAAAAACAAACATTAACACTTATAGAGTGTCAGAACTGCATGTGCAGAATATCAAGGAATAAGTATAAACAAAATTGTAAGTAAAATATGTTGCAAAACTGCTTAAATAAAGGATACTGTTTAAGGTTAAAAATCAACATGTTTTAAATGGACATACAGACGTTCTGGTAAAAATTATAGATTTGCTGCGCTTTTATTTTTATTTTGTAGCATGACTGACGGACCGACATAAAAAAAAATAGCAAACTGGATGCTCATTGGTATAGGGAATCTTCACCAAAAATATCAGCCGTCTATCTTGAATGACATTTCTCCCATAGCATAACAGATTGACTGACGGAGAGAAAATATGAAACTTAGTAAAAGAGACATTGGAAGATATTTAAATTAGGGTTGGGCCGGATACTTTTTTGGCCGGACACTTGATACCGCATATCCGGCAAAATATCGGATATCTTGTAAAATGGCCGGATATCTGGCCATCGCCGGATATCCGGCAAGATAGCGATTATCCGGCCAGATAACCAGATATCTGACATTAGAAATCAGTTGGATATCCAGTATCCGGCCGGATATACGGCGAAACCCTAATTTTAATCATGATAAACAAAATAACTCCTTATGTAGGTTACCATTGTTACTTTTTACCATCCAATTAAGTTTTATTACTATTCTCCCCATAAGTTTCTATGAAATAGGGAAAATCAAGCCAAGTTTGAACACAGTAGGACAATTCTAACATGCTTAGAAAAAGCTATCCATTCTTGACAGACGGAACAATCTTAATTTTAGAAAAGCAAGCAGTAGAACTTCAGGGATCTAAAGGGATAAGACAATAGCCGCGAATAGATGAACACTCCAATGATTATAAACAAAATTATCCCTTCTGTAGATTATAATCATTGGTTGGATCGTTTGGAAGTTGGACGGAACTAACCTAATTATAGAAAAGCTTCGCTATCTATAATACAAAGTAGAACGATGTCTGTCCGTCTGTCTGTCCGTCTGAAGCTTAAGATCTCAGTAACCACTGAACCGATTGGGCTCTACTCTTCAGTGATTATACCTACTGGTCCTGTGGTGGTTTTAAGCTATTTTCTTGGGGGGTGGGACACCCCCAACCCCCCCAAAAAATGAAAAATACCCCCCCCCCAAAAAAAATAAAAAAATTTTTAAACTAAAATTAAAATAGTGGGGTCAACTACCCCCCCACCCCAAAAAAAAAAAAAATTTTTTTTTAATTTTTTTTTTAAATCTAAAATACGAAAAATTGGTTTGATCAAACCTCTAGAGGCTAGGGGCGAAGCCGCTAGTTAGAAATAAGCAGTAGGACCTGGGAGGAAGGGGACATTAGGCTGTTTATTACACTAGTCCCCAAAGTTTTATAATAACATTGTCTTATTCGTTAGATTAACAACTTTGAAGACTTTTATTGAATTCTGATTGGTAGGTTCATTATGTTAAGTGTCGAAATGTTTCAACCACTAATTGTAATCTACAGAAAGGGAACTTTTGTGTTTCATCATTGGGATGTAATACAATTTATATGCCAGTGTCTTATCCCTTTAGATCACTGACCAGATCCTTGACTGCAACGCCAACTTCCCGCTTAGAACTTAAATTTAATTAGGGATCTAAAGGGATAAGACAATGGCCGATAAATTGATGTACATCCACGATGATGATACACAATATAGATCTCAATTATTTTTTCAAACGTTTGAAAACTCAACTAACTGAATCAACCAATAAAAATTTACTACAGTCCCCAAAGTTGTTAAGCAATCTAATAAGAAAATATTATTACAAAACTTTGGGGACTAGTGTAACCAACAGCCAGTGGCGTGCGAAGCACTTAGTCTAGGGGGGGGCATTTTGAAGATTTTGTAAAATTTTGCCCCCCCCCCCTAAAGCAAAGTGCCCCGGGGGGGCAGTTTGCTTTAGGGGGGGGGCATTTTGATTATATATACTAATTATAAATAAGGGCGTTTTAAGGGGTGAGATTATTTGATTATGGACCCCCCCCTAAAGCAAAGTGCCCCCCCGGGGGGGCACTTTGCTTTAGGGGGGGGGCATTTTGATTATATATACTAATTTTAAATAAGGGCGTTTTAAGGGGTGGGATTATTTGATTATGGACCTTCTAGTCCTTATCCCTTTTTCCCCATCCCTTCCCCCATCCCTATTTCCCATTTATATCCCCCATCTCTCCCCCCCCCATCTCTTCTCCCCCATCCCTTCTCCCCACCCTGCAATGACCGAAGGGAAGGGAGCTAGAAAGCATCTTCGAAAAAAAAGTACAGAAGATAATTTAACCTTTCCCCCTCCCCCCCCCCCCCCACCACAAAACATTTTTTATGGGTGGAAGGGGATGTTATAAAATCTCAGCAGGAAGGATGAATAACCCCATTAAAAAAAATTTGGGGGGGGGAGATAAAAACACATATTTTGGAAATACTTTACCAAAAATTAACCTAATATGTAAAACTGATTTTAAATATTTCTTTATTGTATGACAACATCTTTAAGTAGCAAAGCACAAAAAATCATTAATAAGAATACAGACAAGTAGATTTAAAGAGCATCTGTTGAAATAAATATATATTTTAGGTAGAAAAAGTCACAAATCCTTTTTCCTGTATGTTGTGTGATGACAGTCAAAGTAAATTACATACTGGATGCTCGAAACAGCGAGAAATTTTTTTTTAATATTGTTTCGGTACAACAGCATTTGGCTGGCCGTTTACCAGATCTTTACGTACAGACGTACGAAACCTGCTACTTCCCACAAGAGACAAAACCAGCATAGTTACTAATACAATTCATTGTATGAAAACGGTCATGCTGAAATAGAAAATAACAAAATTAATAATCAAATATTAAAATGTTAAATACATGATAAAATAAATCTTGTAAAAGAGAATAAATCTTTTTCTTATTTGGAACAATCGTCTTTTTTAATAAAGTAAATATTCATTATGAGAGGTTGCGTGACTTCGAAATTATATTTTAAAATATATAAGAAGGCTAGGGTTATTTTTTGCTTAAAATTAATCAAAATTAAATACGAGTTTGAAATTCATAAACAAAATCATTATAGACTACGATTAAAATATTCTGATACAAAAATAAATTAATTACTTGGTCTAATTTAAGGAAAAATGAAAGATTAATTTGCCGTCTTAAAAAAATCACTCCATTCCATTAAAAATGCCTTAAGAAAGAATTCTTACCGAAGTTTTTGTTCCTGTAAAGCCGGGAAGCACTCAAAGGTATTTTTCAGTACGGACAACACCACAATTCTGATTATACATGGTTTTTATCACGCAGATATTCCGCACATTTTGAAAGATAGATTAAAGATGGCCACGCTCGCTTTGTTTATGGTCCAAGCGCAAGCGTTGTTTTGATTGCCGCGTCCAATTATGAACTTTCAATTTGAATCTCAGCGCTTTCCAAACTGACATTAATGATAAGGAAAACAAAAGGATAAAGGTTCGAGTTCACAAACGCATCACACTATTATACTTCCAATACACACCCGCCTGAAAGTGGGGAATCGAACATTACACCACTCAAATTTTCAACTTTGTGTGCAGACAATGTCCACAAAAGTCACAATTCAAAACCACATAAATTACAAGAGTTTTAAATTTTGGCCTTTTGGCCTCAAATTTGCTAGTAATAATATTCATGAATACTCGTACTAACACAAAATGACACAATTCCACAAAAATGTAGGAATAAAGGAATAGGAAATAAAACATTCTTCATTGAAAGCTTACACATTCACTACTCACTCATAACACTTAATCTCATGGCCTCACAATTTTTCGAAATAAACAAATGGTTATTTGAATTTGTTAGACCATGTAATGCAATACATAATAATAATTTAAAATAAGTACCCAAACTTTAATTAGGTACCTAATCATTAATAATGATAATAATAATATTCTTAATATTAGAATAAACTTAATGCTAAACATAATCTGCATTAATCATCAAATAATTCATTCAAATCTTTTTAATAAAAGAAGAATAATTACTACAAAAAATTCTTTTCAAACAAATTTTTTTTTTTGTTAAAGAAAAGTGAAAATGCATACGTAAAATCTTTCTTCGATCAAATCTTTATGTAAAAGATAGATAAGAAAATAATCCTTAAATCTAGATAAACAGAATAATCAAATAAAGCAAAATTATCCTTAATCTAAACATATCATCAAAATAAAATATCCTTATATCTAAGAACATATAAAAGAACTGTATTAATTCATCAATAAAACATCAAAATGAAAGTAAAATTGCATTTTTGCATATGCGAATTTTAAATTAAGCTCAAAGTAAAAGAAAAGTCTCAAAAAGTGTTTATTTGGCAATTTCTCTTTGGCTGAATAGATAATAAGCTTTTCCGTGTACTTATTTATACAGTCTTTTAAAATTAAGAGCAATTGGGGCCTCAGTTCAACCTGAACCTCGAAAGCTTGCAGATCAAACCGACGCACTACAATTATAATAATGCCACGTGCGACGAGTCCTGTTTATGGTTATGTTTTGTTTCTTTTTTGTGTAACCGTGAACAGGATTCCTGGCGCGGGGCTCAATTCACGAACATTTCTGAAAAAAATAGAATGAAAAATGTTCCAAAGTTAAAATCTTCAAAGAAAGAAGGAATCAAAGAAACTACAAAGAATCTTTTTGAAATTATCAGATATTTCTTAAGCTTTAGTTTTGCTGTTATGCAAGGTCTTCGGCCGAGGAAACAGAGCTGGAAGGCTTTGTATAGCAGTTTCATTAGGCTATACTCATCGAAATAAAATCAAACAAATCAAAGTAAATCTGCTGTGTTCATAAAATTACTGCTTTTTTGTTTTTAGGTAATCTTCAGAACGAAATCAAAATAAAATAATCTTAATATATAGTTAATATTAAATTATTTGTAATGCTTGTAATATAAAAAGATATTTTTAAAATGATCAAATGTGTTTCATTTCTATTCTTATCTGTATATATCATATTTCATGTTTGTTAAACAAGAAACGACAATAATGCTTCGCATCCAAATTTAAAAAATACGTACCTAAGATTTTTTACGCGAAAAAATCCCAGGTCCCGATCAAATAAATCCGTAAAGAAAACTTATGTATTCGAATAGAAAACTTTAGTTTTATGCGTTGGAAATAAAATTCTGAGCTCATTTATAATTTTAAACGAAATTGTAAGGAAATTTGCGTCAATTATAAATTTTAAAAAAATATGCAATTGTTGAAAGTTAAAAAAATACGCGATAAGAACGATACTAATAAAAATACTTAATCGTCTTGGGAATCATCTTGGGGTAGGTTTACTTTCAACAATCGTCTTGAAGAAATCTCGTTATCCGTGGCTTCAACATCATCGGACAATTTGAAACGGGCTACAACTGTACTGCCACCGCCGCGTTCGTCTTGAACTCTGCCGAGGCGATACTTCTTAACCAAGTTGGTGCACCCGTCAACAAGAACGACATCTCCAACGCTCAGCGGAACTTGATTGCGCCTCCACTTTACCGTGCGCAATAGCTCAGGCAGCAGCTGCTGCTTGTAGACTTCATGGAACTGTCTAGTCAGCTCCTCCAGATGGCTTAAACGGCGTGTAATTCGATCTCTGGAACCGGTCTCGAATGAGCAAATCCCATTGTTAGCTCTGCCACCCAACAAATCAGCAGGAGAAATGATTCTCCATGTGTTAACATCATTCCCTTGTGTAGCATAGCTCAAGGGTTTAGAGTTTAAAACTCTAGCAGTTTCAGCAGTCAGCAGCAACAACTCGTTGTGATTGACTACAGCTCCACACAACTTCTTATTGAGGACACGCTTGACCATGGCGACCTGGCGCTCAACACTTCCTACATACGAATGAGCGCCAGTCGGTACAAGGTGCCACTCAAAACTCACATCAGACTTCTTCATAACTTCATCAAGTATTCTTTTCGAGCCAAGAAAATTGGTGCCGCGATCTGTAGTCACGACTCTGGGCATATTGTAGAATGCTTGAAGCTTTCTGAGGCCAATAATGACAGCCTCAGTACTGTAATCCAGCAGAACATCAATAAACACTGCTTGTGTAAAACGACAACAAGCAATTAACAACCAAACCTTGTACTTGGCTGGATTCTTCCTGGTGCGGACGCCAGGCCTTGTAACTTCCATCGGGCCTGCAAGGTCAAGATGAACATGGAAGAATGGAACTGAAGATTCTAACCTGTCTGGCAGGACGTCTGCCATAGTTGGGGCTGAACGACGTGCATACTCTAGACAACAACTGGAACATGACTTGACAACCTTCATAGCTTCTTGGCAGCCACGTGATATCCAAGCATACCTGCGACTCTGTACCAAAGTTTTTCTATGACCGGCATGGCCAAGTTCATCGTGGGCCTGCTGTAGGAACAGTCTGGCCAAGTTATTGTGACGATCAATCAAAATAAGGCCAGGGGAATCCTTGAACAGCTTCTTCTTTCCCTCGGCTGCTGCCTCCAAGGCCTCGTCCCCACAGGACCGCATCTTGAGGACTCTGAATTTACGAACAGGATAATAGCCATTATTACCAACGATAGGCCAATACACCTCAGTCTCGTGGTAATAAGGTTGAAGACTATCATATTTACCTTCAGCCTCCATAACCATCTCCTTTTCCTGGTTGTATGATGCCAGGAATAAATCACACACCACATCTAGGTAGGTAATTGAAAAAGTGTGATTGCCATAAAACTTGGAATCAACTAGCGGCTCTTGTCCAGCTGGAACCGAAACTCCCATCGGCTCTTGTCCAGCTGGAACCGCAACACTGATCGGCTCTTGTCCAGCCAGAACCGAAACTCCCGTCGGCTCTTGTCCGGCTGGAACCGAATCATTCATCGGCTCTTGCCTGGCCGGAACTCGTTTCTTAACAAGCAACAATTTAAAACAGTTGGCAGCTCTGATCACCGCCTGCATAGTTTTACGTGCCTGCCTGTAGGTACGTCGTGCTAAAGTTCTCCAGAAATCTGGACGGCCATACACTTCAATCGGACCATACGCTGATTCATCTCAGCCTCTGGGATGGGGTGATTTACTTCACCCGCCGTCTTTACAGGCCACTGGTCCTGCTCCAGGCGCAGCCATTCAGGCCCGTCCTGATACCTGGATCCTGGTGAAACATCTTGAATGGTACAGGCACCTCTGGTGGCAAGATCTGCAATGTTCTGATCTGTAGGAAGCCAGCGCCAATCCTCTGGGCTGGTCAGCTGTTGAATCTCACTCACACGATGACTGTTAAATATGTTTAACATCACTGATTCGGACACAATTTGCGATATAGCGCAAGTGCTGTCGCTAAAAAACATCTTGCCTGCTACTGCAAAGGGCAGGGCTTGGACAATTGCGTCCGCCAATCTTGCCATTAATAAACATGACAACAACTCAAGTCTTGGAATAGACTCAATCTTAACAGGAGCCACACGACTCTTGCCACTGCATAAAATCACTTCGAAGCCTCTGGCCGTTGGCCAACGTAGGTAGATGATGGCTGCATAGGCTGAACTTGAAGCATCAGAAAAACCAATGATGGTTGGGAGCCCCAGTGGCTCATCAGGAACTAAAGAACGTTGAAATGGCACTTCTCCAAGCTTAGCCCTGTCGGCCAAACTATCAACAAAGTCATCTCTCAGCTTGGCAGGAACATGCTCATCCCATGATACGCCACTAATGCAAACCTCCCGAAGTATAAGCTTGGACTTCAGGAGTAGTGGGCACATAAGGCCAAGAGGATCATACAATTGCTGTACGACCCGCCAAATCTCTCTCTTCGTTACACATTCTGGCATGGCTCTCCATAAATCTAACAGATCAAGGTCCTCCAGCAATTTTCGGCCCTTTATCTTGGCGCCATGATTCACCCGAGCAGGTAAAGTAAGAACATCTTCTCTGGGGGCCCATTGAATGCCCAGTACCTTAACAGGATCAACATCATCTCCAGAATAAATAACTGATTTAAAGCTGAAGTTGCCAGGTTCAATCATTTCCTTTAACTCTTCGACCATTTTGACGGCTTCTGGCTTGCTATTATGGCCGCCAGTATGGTCATCAATGTAGGTACACTGCTCCAGCTTGATAGCTGGAGCATCCTGATGCAGTACAAACTTGGAACCGGTAGGTTGTTGCTCACTTCTCCACAGGTCCTGCTTTGCAACTTCCTCTGCTCCCTTTACGTATTCAGATCCATAAACGTCATGAACATCTTGGCGGCTGCGCCCTCCAAAAATCTGTGCTGTAAGTCTCAGGGCTGTGACGGCGAAATCGCCTGCCAATTTCTCCCCCAAGTTAACTTTTTTGGTCAAGTAAACTTCCGGGTTGGCATGTTCATCCTCTGCAAACCACACTCTCTTCAGCTGCGAATCTTCATATGTGGCCGCCAAAGAATTGTAAAATTTACAGACATCACACACACAGGCACACTTGTAACTTCTGAACCGAATAAGATTGTGAAACAAAGTGTAGGTAGGTGGTGGGCCGTCCATCATAATATGATTTAAACTTGTTCCATTGCAGGTCAAGCTAGAGTTTGCGCAGATTCTCAAGGGGGTAGAAATGCTATCCTTGAAGGCCGTCACTAATGAATTAAAATAAACTGGACCTTCAAATGCTAAGTCTTGTGGCGTGGCTTTGACGTACACCCCACGGGACACCGCCTCCTTGAACACCTTCACGAATGCGTCATATTCGCTGTTTTTTATCATGCGCCGGCGATCACGAAGCGCAATATTATACGCCTGCCGCGAATTGTTCGGCAGCGTATGTGTTGGCAGCCGGTATGGATAAGCTGCCGTCCACTCTTTCTTCACAAGATCCAATGTTAAACCTTCTTTTATCAGATCCTGTTTTCGCTGATCAACGGCTGACTTGCCTGACGCAAGTGCCAGGCAGTGCCTGCAGCCCGTGCATCCACTGCACAGCCGCGGCGGCTGCACGCCTAACGCCTCCGACGATAGGAAGTCCATAGCTGCAACTTCCAACTTAGTAACTTTACAAACAACTGGCTTGCTAACAGGCTTTCCATCGGCAGAAACAACAAGGAAACCTGTGCCAAAAATGCTGCGGTATAATCTTGACTCGCCGATGAGTTTATCCGCCGCTGGAAACGTCGTGGGCGTGACATGCCCTAAGAGAATATCCAGTGGTCCATTGACCAATGAAAAATCCTGTGGCCTCATATCAAACAGAGCAGCTGCGGCGACTGGGTCCATGCTGCGCAGCCCATCTGTATGTCCAATTGTGTGCACAACAGCTGCTTCCATAACATGCTTGTTCTTGTTACGGTCAACCAGGCAGAGTTTAACTGTTGGGCATGACTGAACTTTGCCATCAGCCATTGAAATAGTAGCTACACGTCCAGTAGAGGGCAACTGCAACTTCTTGGCAATAGACTGTGTAACCATGGTGAGGTTGGCACCTGTGTCCCACATCCCGGACACAGGCACCTTCCTCTTGTAGACGTCCAGCGCGTCCAGCTTCTGGAGCATCAACATGTAATTATTCTCACCCAAAAATGGCGCTTCATACACAGCTGAAACCTGGGTGACGGACTCATGGAGGAGGGAGTTGTGTTTCTGTCCACAATTGTTGATCCTGCAGCCTCCAAGCTTCTCAGCACGCGGACACTCTGAGGCGCGGTGCCCCTTATTAAGACATAAGAGGCACCCGCCGATTTTCATCACAAAATCTTTCCGTTCTGGAACAGACATGGTTGTAAACTTCGAACATTTAAACAAAAAATGATCTCCACTGCAGCCATCTGACGGACAGGACTGCTTCTTCTTGAACTTGCTAGGTGTACCATGTTTACCTACGGGGTCGCAGCTGCGGCAGGATTACCTTTCTTCTTGGACGGCGTGTCCAAGCCGTGGCTGCTGCGCATCAATAATGCGCCACGCTGCTGTTCTAGTATATCCAGCAGCTTAGGCACATCGGGAACGTCCATGCTCCCGAGTGCAAGGTCGAGCTTATCCTGAAACTCTTTTGGCAGTTTCTTAGATAACATCTCCAACAATAAAACTGTGAGCCATTGGCTTGTAGAAACTGCGTCCTTACCATCAGCCTTGGTCATCTGCTCGAGCTGGTTGATGGCACCTGAGAACTCGGCGAGAGCGCTGACAATCTGGCCGCTCTCGGATAATTTACCTTTCTTGTCCCAGTTGTTGAATATACACAACATCTGTCTGGTTCTGGATTTGAACAGTTGGTCCAAATACGTCCATTGCGCTGCATGCGTGGCAATCTGTTGCAACTGCAGCCTCAACGGTTTATCCTTCATTACTCGTTCACAACTTAACACCATCTGCAGGTAGCTGGGCTCATATCCAGTAGTAAGCTTCTGGAAATTCTCCTTAAATTGCGCATAAGAAGATTCTTGCCCATCAAAGCTGGGAAGAAGTTTTTCGTCTAGGCGTGGCATGTACCCATGAGACGAAAACATCGGACTGGCAGCAAACGATTGAGTGCCAAATGACGGCAGCATAGGATCTACCGAGGCACCTGAGACTGGCGTAACAGGCTCTTGCTTAGCCTTTGCCAGCGTCTCCATCAGTTTAGTCATATCACTGATAATTTTAGTTGGTAGAGGTATGTAATCACCTTTAATAACTTTCACTATCTGCATACAACGTTGTTGCAAACTGTTTTTGTGAGCTGCAAGATCATCACCAAGAACTAAGACCTCATTGTTTATCGCTCTTAGCTCATCTATGGCACTTAATGTAAGTTTTAACTCGCTATAGTTCTTTTGTGCCGTGATATTGTCACTATAAAAATCTTTTAGGTTATCGTCATCCTGGATTAACACATCCAGCTGTTGAAGACCGTTCATGGTACGTTCAAGATTTAAGTTCGCATCATGAACAAGGATGCATTCCTTGGTGAGATTAACATTGATGTCTGCGGTATCCGAAACTACCTGCATCACTCTGTCTAACTCTTCGGTTATCACTTCAACTGCCCTAGGCAATCTGTCCGACAATAGTGCATACCTATTCTTTTTAGGTGGCATTTTCACTTTTGTTAACACTGATTACCACTATAGTCACGTGTAGAATTTTATTCACATTCAACACATACGGTAACTGTCACTGGCTTTGACTGGCTGACTGGACTTCTTACCGTTTTCATTGTTTCGGTACAACGGCATTTGGCTGGCCGTTTACCAGATCTTTACGTACAGACGTACGAAACCTGCTACTTCCCACAAGAGACAAAACCAGCATAGTTACTAATACAATTTATTGTATGAAAACGGTCATGCTGAAATAGAAAATAACAAAATTAATAATCAAATATTAAAATGTTAAATACATGATAAAATAAATCTTGTAAAAGAGAATAAATCTTTTTCTTATTTGGAACAATCGTCTTTTTTAATAAAGTAAATATTCATTATGAGAGGTTGCGTGACTTCGAAATTATATTTTAAAATATATAAGAAGGCTAGGGTTATTTTTTGCTTAAAATTAATCAAAATTAAATACGAGTTTGAAATTCATAAACAAAATCATTATAGACTACGATTAAAATATTCTGATACAAAAATAAATTAATTACTTGGTCTAATTTAAGGAAAAATGAAAGATTAATTTGCCGTCTTAAAAAAATCACTCCATTCCATTAAAAATGCCTAAAGAAAGAATTCTTACCGAAGTTTTTGTTCCTGTAAAGCCGGGAAGCACTCAAAGGTATTTTTCAGTACGGACAACACCACAATTCTGATTATACATGGTTTTTATCACGCAGATATTCCGCACATTTTGAAAGATAGATTAAAGATGGCCACGCTCGCTTTGTTTATGGTCCAAGCGCAAGCGTTGTTTTGATTGCCGCGTCTAATTATGAACTTTCAATTTGAATCTCAGCGCTTTCCAAACTGACATTAATGATAAGGAAAACAAAAGGATAAAGGTTCGAGTTCACAAACGCATCACACTATTATACTTCCAATACAAATATTATAATCCACAAAAAAATTTATCGTACCATAAAAACCAAAGATATAAAGAACTATGTAAAAAAAAAATTACTTGTCCTTTCATCTACAGATATAAAAATCTCTTAGAAATATGGAAAACTTTGGGGTATAGTCTCTTTTGTGGCAATGCCTCTTAAGGGGCATTTCGTCGTATTTTCATAGTAGCTTTTGATAGGTTATTCTAGGTTAAGTTAGGTCAGGTGATTTCCCCACCGGGTTAGGCAATTGGCCCCGCAGGAGCTATAAATAGGTGAAAAGCTACTGTGAAAATACGACGAAATGCACCTTAAGAGGCAAAGCACAAAAGGGACTATACCCGAAATTTAAAAGATACAAAAATAGCCAAAAGCGTCCTGAAAAGCAGTCCGACCTCCATGAATTTTTAATAGTTAATTATACTCCATAATGATGGGAATGTTAACATTAAGTTTTAGCTTTCTATCTTTAATTGCAGTTCAAAAAATCACATTTCCCCCTTAGCATTACGTACTGACAGCCATAGTAAATTAAAGAGAAGCTAAAAAGTTATTTCAACTTATCTTACCCTCTTTAAATGGCACTTTAAAACTCTGTTAATTTTTGATTAAGTGGTCTTTCCAAATCCAAGGATTTATAAGGGCGGTGCGTGAAGCGCACCTAAAAATATTTACTCCCCCTTGAACTAAAATCAATTAAAGACAACAAGAGTGGCGTATTTTATCAAGTTAGGAATATAGAGTGTAGTTAGTTTTAAGGGTTTTTAATGAAAATTGCCATAAAAAAAACATGTCTTTTTGTAAGGTTATGTACACAAAAAAAATGATAAACTGATCCTGAAAATAATATGACATCATATATAGTTATTCATTTAGACAGACATACAGTGTTGAAAAAAAGGCTTAGATAAATATCAATGCTGTTTCTTTTTTATATAAAATAACTTTTTGATTAAATATTTGTTGTTTACACATGTTTTTATAGAAATAAAAAAAAATATACAATGTGATAAAAAGCAGAAACCATTTGGAAGGGCGCGAAGCGCAAATTTTTTTTCTTCAAATATGCAGGGAGGGAGGGGTTTTTGGGCTTTTTATTACACTATTTCCCCAATATTTCATATAAAATTTTCTTATTCGTTTGCTCAACAACTTTGGGGACTTTAATGGAATTTTGATTGGTTGGTTAATTAAGTCGAGTTTCCATACATTTCATCCACTAATTGTAATATATAATAATATATGTAATATATATATAAGGGGTAATTTTGTGTATCATCATTGGTGGGGATGTACAAAATTTCTTATACAAAATAAAATACTTCCTATTACTTGGTTTGTTATGTTTAGTGAAAAAAGATTATAACCTAATTTCTACACTAATTAAAAAATTTGGTAAGGTTAAATGAATAGTAACTGTCTGTTTGGCCAAAATTTTTTTTGTTGAGTATTTCTTGATCTTTTTTTGGAAACTAGGATAGTTTTGCTTTTTGTAGGGTAGGGGGCAAAAAGGGGCATTTTTGTTGAACAGGGGGGGGCAAAATGGGGCATTTTTCAACATTTAGGGGGGGGCAGTGGCTAGGGGGGGGCAGGGGGGGGCGTTTTGGTCGCTAGGGGGGGCGATTGCCCCAAATGCCCCCTTCGGTTCGCACGCCACTGCCAACAGCCTAATGCCTCCTCCCTCCCTCACCTGAATGGTATCAACCCAGTACTTCTTGACGGCAACTTCCCGCCCCTCTCTTCCGCCGCCCGCCGATGACACGCGGGAAAAGTGGATGGTGGCGCCGAAAGAACCGGTTTTCATAACCGACGGCCCGCCGGCCTCCGGCTCTAGATTGAGGTGGCAGCCGTACAAACCGATTTTTCTTGATAAACCGTCACCAACATTCTAATTAGATTAATAGTCGTACATTAATCAGATATAAATCCGTCAAACTTAAGAACTAAAAAGGAACATTTTTATTAACATTTAGATTCATTAGCGGCTCTGTGGATGGGGCCTCTATTTTTTTCAATCTATGTTAAGATCAGTTTAACAAAATATATCTAAATGAACGGCCACTAGGCAGCGCTAGTTATATTTTTGGCCGAGAACCGGTTCTAATCCAGCGGATATTGATCGGTTTCGAAGCCATACAAGAAAACATTTTTAAATAATTAAACGTAAAAACTAGATAGGCCAGGAAAGGTTTATAACTATTTTTGGGGAGGGTATCTACACCCTCTCAAGAGAAATCACCAAAAAAAATTATAAAATTTTTCTTTTCAACCTTAACTTAAAAATTTGAGGGGGAGGGGGGGGGGTAAACTCCCCACCTTAAGTGCCCCTAGATGCTTAGGGGCGTAGCCAATAGTTAACAATATACCAAGAACTTTGAGCCTTCTATTTTAAATTGCAGATGAAAAAATTACATTACCCCCATAACGTTACGGACAGACGAACAGACATAGTGAATTATAGAGTAGCTTTGCTACTAATAAAATGTATAGGTACCTGATTAAAACTTGCGGTAGACAAACAACTTATCGACATTTTATTATTGGAAGAGGGTCTATATAAATTTAGAATCACTATTCACAAGAAAGTACCTAGTTACCTAGGTACTTTCTATATTCTTGAAAACAATTAAACAATCACTTGGTGTCTTTTATTTTGTAGATTTTCCGATGCCAAATATTTTTTGGTGGATTTGTCTTTTTTTGTTGAAAAATATTTGATATTTAACCAAAAGGATTAACTTATTATTTATAGTTGTTGGAATGACTTGAAACAGTTGTTTTTAATTATCTTTCTTATTTTCTCCATCAACCGTTGTTTCCTAAAAATGGATATATTATTTAGGTATATTATTAGTATTACATGAATGATACACCAGATATCTATGTTCTCTAATCAGGCAAAACTTCCACCAGGCTAAAATAACGATACCCCCTATCCACACGCTTTGACCCATCCCCTCGCCTCCTACTGGATGAAGGAACTGACCATTAATGAGTTCCATTTTAGCAAGCTAAATTAACGACAATTTTTCTCCTGTCATAATATTAAGTACTTTGGACTGTAAATTACACAGGTACCCAAAGTTTTATATCCATATTTTCTTATTTGTTGGCTCAAAAACTTTGGGTACTTTTATTCAATTTTGATTGGTTGGTTTCAAACTAGTAGTGTCAGACCAATAACTTCAGTCTACAGAAGGGTTAATTTTGCATATCATTATTGGGGATGTATATCCATTTATCGTCTTATCTTTTTAGATCCAATTACCCTATCCCTCCTTATCAAATGTAATGGAATCTTAAGGGATAAGACAATGGACGATAAATTGATATACATCCCCCAAATGGTAAACAAAATTAACCCTTCTGTGGATTACAACTAGAGGTTGAAACGTTTAGACACTTATCTTAATGAAACAACTAATCAGAATTCAATAGAGTCCTTTAAATTGTAAAGCCAACGAATAAAGTTATTATAAAAATTTGAGGACTAGTGTAATAATCAGTCCAATGTCCCCTCCCTGTATAGATATTAAGTCTGAACGAATGTATGTATGTTTGTTTGTTTGTCTTTAAATCTGATTGGCTTGGCTTATATGGATGTTTTAATCCTTGTTTAATTATTTAATGATGCATTTAATCCTATTTTATACAACTAATCCTTACATAAAAGTAACAGGGTGTCTGTCCGACTGCCTTTTGTAAAAAAAGATCTCGCTAAATGCTAAACCGATAGGGTTCTCTTCTCATATGTTCAGGATCTGAGTGTGTGTGTGTCTGTTTGTACCATAGGTTCTCGATAACCGCTGAACCGATATGGGTCTCCTTTACAATGTAGCTTCTTATTGGTCCTGGGAAGGTTTATAACTAATTATGGGGAGAGAGAACCATACACTATTAAGAAAAATTGCCTTTATAAATGAAAATGGAGGGCAGGTTCGACTTCAGATCTAAAATATACCTAATCATTAAAGGAATTGCCTAAATGAACGGTTGGGATGGACGGACGGACAAACGGTCCGTGGTTATAGAAAACATTGATCTTAAATATCATGTGAATAAGACCAGGGAGGAAGGAGACATTGAGCTGTTTATTACACTAGTCCCCGAAGTTTTATAAAAACCTTTTCTTATTCGTTTGCTTAACAACTTTGGAGACTTTTATTTAATTTTGAATGGTTGGTTCATGAAGTTAAATGTCGAAACGTCTCAACAATAACCTACAGAAGGGGAAATTTAGTTTATTGTGATTGAGGATGTACATCAATTTATCGGCCATTGTCTCATCCCTTTAGATCCCTGAAAAAAAGACTGAATTATTTAAGGTATGCTAAAAATATTGCATAACCATATCTTGTATAATCTGTATAAATATAGAATGGCTTCTTTTTATATAACATAATATACAAGAACTATCGAATGCTCCCCTAGCATCTAGGGGCATTACATTCGAAGGGCAGAAAAATAGCCTAAAACCATACCCAGACTTATTGTAAAAAAAAATAGCCTAAAACCCCCTCAAAGAATATAAAATGCTTCACTGTTGAGAAGAACCATATCGGTTGAGCGGTTAGTGAGATCCTTCGCTACAGACAAAAAAGCTTATTACTTTATATTATAGAAGAATGAGAACATCCATAAGTAGTATAAGTTTAAAAACCAGCGACCGCGGCTTAACGCGTAGCGCATTCACTAGTCGTCGGGGAGGTGATGGGATCGAGTCTCGGCTCAAAACCGCGTCAAAACTAAAAACGTTAAAAATGCTGCTATGTCAGATGCTTAGATAAGGCGCGTTACGCTGCAATTCAAGCGTTTGGAGTGTGATTTTCTCGGCTGCTAATTAAGATAGACTTTTAGTGAAAATTCCTATGTCCGTCTGTCTGTCGGTTATGCTTTAATTGACATAAATGTTTTTGCATATTCTCCCACAATATTTCATTGTTGTGAGAACTGAACATCTGCTCTGTAACTCACTTTGTCTGTTTGTCCATTCCATGATTTATGGGTGCTTCGCTACTTATGGATGTTGTCATCCTTGTTTCAGAAAAAATCCGGCAATTTTAGGACCACTTAAGTAGGGTCTAAACAGAACCCCCGCCCCGCCCCTTTAACCCAAATCTAAGGGGGTAGATGAAATAGAGAGGGGGTGTAATAGAGATAATTAGAGTGGTATTATTTAATGTCAGAGGGGGGGGGGCGGGGGGGGGGTAAGAACACCCTCCCTACATTTGTCAAACAATTTTTTTAACTACTTGGCTGCTTTAGGGGGGTGTAGAAGATAATGAACATCCATCCTTTTTTATTATACCCAGGGGTGTTATACACCCCCCTTCTGGTTACGATAGAAAGACGCTATATCAAGGGATCTGAAAGGGATAAGACAATGGCATATAAATTGATTTTCTTCCCCAATGATGATACACAAAATTTCCCCTTTGAACACTCAACTGAATGAACCAACCAATCAAATTCAATAAAAGTCACCAAAGTTTTTAAGCTTACGGATAAGAAAACGTTATAATATAATAAAACTTTGGGGACTAGTGTCTCACCTGTTTTTTGAATCCAGCAGAGAGCGGACAGGACGCAGGAGGGGAGGCAGCTTCAGTTGAACCAGTCTCTTCCTAGTAATAAAAGTAGCTTAAAACCTGCCTAAAAGCAGTCCGACCGCCATGGATGTTCTATACTTAATTATTCTCCTGCATGTTTAATGAATGTTGACAAGAAGTTCCAGCCGTCTATCTTCTATACGGGCTCAGAAAAACATAAAGTCCCTTCCTTGTAAAAATATAAATAGTATTCCTAAAACACAACCTTGGAGGACTCCTGGTAATGAGGATATTAAAGTAGCTAAAAACCTGACTTAAATCAGTCAATCCCCCATGAATGTTTTACACTTAATTATGCTCCATATTGATGGAAATGTTATTGTTGAAAACAAATTTTCTTGAAAAAGAGTTAGGTTAGGTTAGGTAGGTATTTTTTTTTAAATCTGATATTTCCAACAAGGCTGACAACATCTATAAAGGCAAAGCTTCACCGAATCAGATGTAAGTACAAACGAACATCAACATCTAAAGCAGAGTGTCCGAACTTTGAAAAAAATTTCAAATTAAAAAAAATATTTCTAAGAGGATAATACCCATGATTTTTAGTATGGCTTAGATCCGGTTATAATCTAGCGGATATTAATCGGTTTGGAAGCCATGCTGCATGGAAATTACCTTGTTCTCCACCTTCTGCCAGGGGTTGTACAACTTGAGAAAAACGGGCTGCAAAAACCTAAATACAACAAGGATGATAACATCCATAAAAGCGAAGCTCTGAAATGGTCGGACAAACGAACATCATCACTTGTAGAGTGTCAGAACTGAATAAAAAGAATATGAATAAATAAATTTAGACAAGATTTTAAGTAAATTTGTTGCAAAACTGCTTAACACGGACGTACGGACTTTCTGGTAACGATTACAGAGTTGCTACGCGTTCTTAATTGTACCTAACTGTTGCAGGAATAATCATGCAAAGTTTGAAATCAATAGGTCCATTCTAACATGTCTAAATTAGCGAAAAGAGATAACTGTTAATTATAGAAAAATTTTGCTTTTAAAAATATGAAATAGAATCTGGGAGGGAGGGGACATTGGGCTGTTTATTACACTAGTTCCCAAAGTTGTATATCTAATATGTTTTCTTATTCATTGGCTTTAAACTTTGGGGACTATTTTGAATTTTGATTGGTCAGTTCTTTGGTGACCAAACCACTAATTGTTATCTATAAAAGGGGAAATTTTGTGTATCATCACTGAGGGTATAATTAGAGTCGGTCCGTTCGTAATGGTTAGCTCTTTCCTTTAATTTAGACTTGTTTATATTGTTTATACTTTATAGGATGATACCTATAACAGTTAGGTACAATTTAGACAGCGTAGAGACTTTAAATAGTTACCAGAAAGTCCGTACGTGCGTCCATTTTAAAAATGCAATTTTTTTTACTTTTTTGACATCAAATTTGTATGTGATATCATTACATTGTTCTTATTTTTGGAATACTGAAAAAAATATTATAATATCAAAATTTCAACAACAAAAATAGGTGGAGTCTACCCTCTCCCTAAACCCTCCCTGGACCTATAAGAAGCTTCACTGAAATGGAGAACCATATCGGTTCAGCGATTATCTATATCCTTTGCTACAAACAAAAACAGAAAAAGGTTACTACTTTATACAATAGGAATCTCTTTTGTCCTTCCTTCTGATTTTAGATCTTCGCATTTAATGGATGTTGTCATCCTTGTTTGTTGTAAAAACATTTTTACCGCTTAACAACAATAAAATTGCGGTTGTGCAGAAAAAGGGGATTATAGTCAGCTTTCCGCGGATATTTTGCGGATAGTATAGGCGAGAACCGGTTCCAATCCAGCGGATTGTTTTTACCTGTGCCAGATCCAGAGTAGCAGAGGAATAACAATGCAGGAGATGCAGACCATAATGATTTCTCACACTGTATCCATTAATATTATATCCATTCAAGTTTTTATTAATTTCACACGAATCCGCAATCCATTCAAGTTTTTAACTTATTTCACATTAGTGGCTTTGCCTCAATTCTCTAGTCCCCAGAGAAAGAGGGGACAATGGGCTGTTTGATACACTAGTCCCCAAAGTTTTATGATAACGTTGCTCATTGGTTGGCTTAACAACTATGGGTACTTTTGAATTTTGATTGGGTTGTTAAGTTTTTAATCTACAGAAGGTTTTTTTTAGTGTATCATCATTGGGGATGTATATCAATTTATCGGCCATTGTCTTAACCCTTTAGATCCCTATCTCTCTCGTTCTTAAAGCTATGGTGAAATTATCCAAAATTTCTCGTATCAAAGTTACTTTTGGCATAATTAAAATAAATGTTTCTGCAAAATATAACGTGGAACCTTTAAAATAACTAGCTAGGTAGGTACCCAAAAAAATTTGGGGGGTTGAGCATTTCCCTTTTGGTTAGGTATATCCTCATAAGTTTTAGGATGACAGAATTAAAATTAAATTTCCCGATGTTCAACTTTAACCGAAAGTCTGTAATTCATCATACAAAATATAAATATTATTGATTTTTATGTGCTTCGCTACTTATGGATGTTGTCATCCTTGTTATTATTTAAAAGAACATTAATGAATTATCCCTGGTTTCAAAGAATGCAAATTTGGACTGCTGAAATGTTATCAATAATCTGAAAGAAATAATTTCAGTATAGCTTCGAAACCGAGTAATACCCGCTGGATTAGAACCAGTTAAGAGCCACACTGAAAAATCATGTATGGCATCGTAATTCAAATAATTTTCAACAAATATTAAATTAAATACCAGTTTTGTTAGCCCTGAGGGAAGAAGGCCCTGGCTTTTTAATCCTATAATTTTTCATTCTAATATCTGAGTAAAACTGTATATTATATGATGATGTAACTAACTAGGTAGGTAGGCACCTATTATAGGTTTTCAAACTTTTTATCACAGTGTTATGATTTTGTTTGTATCTATGACAATTAAAACATCTGGTTTAATATGTTCATTAACAATTTTATTTGCTTCACCGCCCCAATAATCAAAAATAAAACTCCTAAATAATGTTATAAAACTTTGGGTACCACTTAAGAGTCCAATGTGAATTAGAAATTATTGTGTTGTTTGTTTTAAAAGGAATGAAAGATAAATTAATGTAAATTCCCAATAATCAAAAATCTTCTTATTGTTATAAAACTTTGGGTGACAGTATAATTTAGGCACTTGAAGTAGGTGGGGGGGGGGGGGGAGGGGGAGCAATGTCGACCAGATTTCAGTTTAAATAAGAAAAAAATTTGGGGGTCATTTTACTACTGACGAGATTTCCACAAATAGTTATAAACCTTTCTTGAACTACACTGTAAAAGAGGACCATATTGGTTCAGTGTTTAACGATATCGATCCTTTGGTACACACAGACAAACATTCTGTTACTTTAATACAAGTTATATACCTACGGGAAAGACAACATTACAGACTGACGTTTGATAGATATAATAAACAAGACAGACATACGGACTTTAAGTTATTTATAAAATTTAAAAAATATGAATTTTACCAAATAGTAGGGAGGGGAGGGGACAATGGAATATTTATCACATTAGCTCTAAAAATTTAGTGTCCAAATATTTCAACCAATAATGTTAATGTACAGAGTGGGTAATTACAAATTATTTATCATTCATTGTCTTATCCCTTGAGAGATCAAAAGCAACATATCTTTAATTGCTAACAGTTATGGTTCTCCTTTACAGTGTATATATATCGATCTCATAGGTCCTGGGAAAGTTTTTAGCTATTTTAAGAAAGGGTACCACCAAAAAAATGTGCAGCAGTTATCAAGATCTTATACAACAGACAGACAGTTGGACATCGTATTAGTATATATTAATATATGAGGGAACTAAAGGGATAGGACAATGGCCGATAAATTGATTTTGTCTCCAATGATGACAAACAAATTTAATTAAACTTTGATTAAAATTAGTGGTTGAAACTTTTGAACACTGGAGCAACTTTAATAAACAATTAACCAATCAAATTTCACTAAAGTCCCCAAAGTTATTAAGCGAACGAATAAGAAAATGTTACTATTAAACTATGGGGACAAGTGCAATAAACAATAAAATAAATCCCCCCTCTCTCTGGTAATATATACTATACTTGTGGCTTCGCCGCTAGCCTCTAGGGGCTTTGACCCAAGAGGTATTTTTTAAAAATTTAGGAAGGGTTGTGGGTGTCCCCCCCCCCCCCAATAATAGCCTAAAACCACCACAGGACCAGTAGGTATATTCAGAGTAGAATCCTATCGGTTCAGTGGTTACCGAGATCTTAAGGGACGGACAAACAGACGGACATCAAGCTACTTTGTATTAAAGATTATTTATATAAGTATTGCATCACTACATACTACAAAGTTAGCAGAAACTAGTAACAACAAATTATTCACAATTTTACGCGGCAAACTCGCACAGGGTTGCCGAATTTTCTACATTTGTGCACAGGGGTGCCATATATATTTTCCTTAAATACGCACAAACGAAATAAATCACGTTTCATCTTAGGGAACTAAGGGATAAGACAATGGCCGATAAACTAATGTAATTCCACTATGTGGATAAATAAAATTACCCCTTCTTTAGATTACAATTAGTTGTCAACATAATGAAACAGTACCAATCAAAATACATTTAAAAGTCTCCACGAATAAAAAGGATTAATATAAAATTTTGGGGACTAGTGTAATAAACAGTCCAATGTTCCACTCCCTCCCTGCGTTTTTCCTATAGCTTTACTAAAAATCCCAATAAGTTTAGTAATGTATAAAAAAAAACTTTTTAATTTTTTAATTTTTGGCAGTTTTATATATTTCATTTTTAATTAGTGAAGTATTTTTTTGTTAATTTAGACAGACATGTTAGAATTGTCCTATCAATTTCAAACTTGACTGGGGGAGGGTACCAAAAACCTCCCGAGAAAAAAAATTCTTTTTAAAAGCGAAGCTTTTCTATAATTAGGGTCGGTCCGTCCGTCCGAGAAGGTTAGCTTATTTCGTTAATTTAGGCATGTTAGAATTGTCCTATCGATTTCAAACTTTGCATGGTGATTCCTGTAGTATTTAGGTACGATTTAAAAAGCGTAGCAACTCTATAATCATTACCAGAATGCCCGTATGTCCATTTTAAACATGTTGATTTTTCTACTTTTTAACAACAAATTTTATGGGATCTAACTATCCGTTTGATCTGATTTTTGGTATATTGATTCCTGGAACAACAAAGTACAGTATTATAAGCGAAAGAAACTCTATGATCAAGTCCTAATAATGTAAGTATGTCCATAAAAATTATCCTGTATCAAGCAGTTTTTCACAGCTCATACCAATAACGAAATTAATTCGGAAGAAAATCACGAAACCTATACGTGTTTTTCAGCTGTCGTTGGGGGGCAACACATCGTAAAATTGACGACCTCTCCATTTGCCCCCCAAATATTTTTTTAGATTTATTTTGCTTGTTGGTTATACCTTATTCCTGAGTTTTTCAAAAAATTTACTCACTATTTTTGATTCAACGTTCTTATACACGTGTTAATGTGTTAATGTCCGTTTGTCCTACCGTTTCAGTGCTTCGCTTTTATGGATGTTGTCATCCTTGTTTTCGTTAACAACTGATCTTAAAATAGATTGAAAAGAAAACATTTTGCATGTCCATAGAGGCCTCTAGGGGCGTTGAGTGTCCAAATGTTTCACCTATTAATTATAGTCAGCATAATTCAAAGCAAACTCTAACAAAGAAAAACATTTTAATAATTTTAAACTTTTGAAAGATAATAAAACTAACTTGTAGATTTTCACAAGAATTTTTGAAGATTTTTTCTGAAAAATATTTAAGCAGTTTTTTTAACAAATTTACTTTTATACATTTATATTTTGATTATTTAGTTGTTATCTATTACAGAATAAATAATAAGAAAATGTTCCTGAGCTGGATCTTTAAATCATTTTAGTGGTGCGCCAGATCGGGGTGAGCCAACTTTCCACCAATGAGAGCACAGCCTTTTATGAAATGCCGCGCTGTGATTGGCTAAAATTCGGCGCACCCCGATCTGGCTCACCACTAAAATGATTTAAAGATCTAGCTCTGTCTATAATACAATACAATACTAGTTATTTATCGCATCATATAATAAACAGCTTTCCGCGGATATGAAAATTTACAATTATAAGACTAAAACCTTTTTTTTTAGACTTAAGATGCCGAAAACACGGGGTTAACAAAACTGGTTTTAGTACATTTTTATAACTGAATATGATACTATGCTATACCTAATTTTTCAGTATGGTTGAGATTCAGTACATACAATATTTATAAGAAGGACAAAGTAAATTACATCAAGGATAGGACAATGACAGATAAATTTATGTACATAACAATGATTATACACATAATATTATCCCTTCTGTAGATTACAATTTGCAGTTGAAACATTTGGACACTCAACTGTTGAGTCTACGAATAGGAAAACTTTATTTTAATGCTTTGGGGACTAGTGTAATAAACAGTCTAATGTCTCCTTCCTCTCTGAAATTACATAGAATTGGAAAAGGAAAAATTCTAAAAAAACATCTTGAATAACAGCTAAAAATCACATGTCCCCCATAATCCCCCATAACGTTACAAACTGACAGGCAAACATAAAATGTTAATTACAGAGTTTCATTGCTACTAAAAATTTAATCATTTAATAATAGAGTAGCTTCGCTACTAAAAACTATCTATAAATGATATTCTCTCTCTCTCTATATATATACTAGCGGCTTCGCCCCTAGCCTCTAGGGGCTGTGTCCCAAGAGGTGATCAAAAAACAAATTTGGCGAAATTCTTAAAAGGACCAAAGAAATCTAAAAAAAAAAAAAAAAAAAAAAAACGGGGGGGGGGATTTTTTTGTTTTTAGGGGGGTTGGGTGTGTCCCACCCCCCCAAGAAAATAGCCTAAAACCACCACAGGACCAATAGGCATATACCCTGAAGAGTAGAATCCGATCGGTTCAGTGGTTACCGAGATCTTAAGGGACAGACAGACAGACGGACAGACGGACAGACAGACAGACGGACAGACAGACATCGTTCTACTTTGTATTATAGATATATATCTCTCTCTCTCCCTCTCTCTCTCTCTCTCTCTCTCTCTCTCTCTCTCTCTCTCTCTCTCTATCTATCTATCTATCTATCTATCTTTCTATCCCCTTCCTCTATGTATCAGTTCTGTAGTTATAGAAATCTTAAGCTACAGACACACAAAAAAAAACTTACTACTTCATATAAAAGGATAGAGCGGCGGTTACACTTTCACATAGGTTTACATTTAGAATTGATAATATTTAAAAATGTTTTTTTTTCTTTAAAATTCGCGCAACCTTTCTAAGATAAATATTTATTGAACTTTTAAACAAGTGAAATTTATTTTCCAGTGGATTATAACCGGTTCTGAATCATACTTAATGATGTATCGTATCGTTTTAAGGGCAACTTCATGAATAAATAAAATATAAATAACTAGCAACTTTGCCTAAAGCCTCTAGGGGCTGTGCCCCAAGAGGTCATTTAAAAAAAAAATAAGTATTTCTGGTGCTGCCATTTATTTTGCCTAAAACTGCCTAAAAACTATTCTTTTTGGGGGGGAGGGGGAATTTTCTTTTATGGGGGGGTTGAGGGTGTCCCACCTCCAAGAAAATAGCTTAAAACCACCACAGTACCAGGTATATTCCCTAAAGAGTAGAATTCAATCAGTTCAGTGGTTATCGAATTCTTAGGGGACGGACAGACATCAAGCTACTTTCTTAAGAGAAAGAGCGGTTACACTTTTACATATTATTTACATTTGAAATTGAAAAGATTTTAAAATGTTGTGTGTTTAAAAATAAAATAAAGTTATCTATTAATACAAGTGTTGTATGTAGCGAAGAATCTTGATAACCGCTGAAGCATCACATAGGTCCCGGGATGGTTTTAGGCTATTTTTACCATCTTTGAATACTAGATGCTTCAAAACCGATTAATTTCCACTGGATTAGAAACATCTACCCGATATAACCTGACCTAAACTAACACACAAAAACTTCCTCCCACGTTATTCTGCATTCATTTCAAAATAAACCTTATTGGGGGATGGAGTTATTTGCTGTATAACAGTTAGGGAGTTGAATCCATTTTTATAAAAGCAGAAACATAATCTATGATTATGGTTTTGACCCTGTAAAACTGTAATCTACCCTTCCACTTTCCCCTCTCTTGGTGAAGATATCTTCAACGCCGATACGATTTTTGAAATGTAAGATTCCACTTTCAATAGAGGCGAAACTGAAATCATACATTCATGTTTACATATCAGCGTATTCATAAACATTGATTTCCTTATTTATATCGACATAATAGTAATGTATCATTCTACTTTAAATAGAGACAAAACTGGAATGATACATTCAAGATAACATATTATATATTTAAATCGACATAGTAGAAATGGTACATATTAAATAGTTTTTTTTATATTTTTATTACTTTAAAGTTTTTAAGAAAAAAAGAACCTAAAAATAAAGGTTGCTAACACTTAACAATCAGGCCCATTTCCGGACCTTAATCGTTCAATGCTCCCCCCCTCCACATATCATCTCAGCTCCTATTAGAGTTAGGTGGGAAAAAAATTGTGCATGTTCCCTGTTAAATAATAAATTTCCAACTTTAAGTGAGACAAAGTCATTTTTCCTTTACTTCACCCTTTTATTTAACAACTTTATTTTTTAAGGTTAATTAAAATGTTAAATGAATGTAATTTCCTTATTTTTGAAGCTAGAACAATTTTTTCAGAAAATGTTTATCTTAAAGTAAATTTTGTATTAGAAATCTCAAAACATAAATTTTTTATTCGTTGGCTTAACAACTTTGGGGACTGAATTTGATTGGTTGGTTTAACCACTACTATCCTATTATATAAAGTAGTAAGCGTTTTTTGTCTGTCCTGAAGGATCTCGCTAACTGCTAAACCGATATTGTTCTCCTTTACTGTGAAGCTTCCTATAGGTCCTGGGAAGGTTTAAACTATTTTGGAGAGGGTTTCTTTACCCCCCTCCCCCCAAAAATATTTTTTAACTCTTTTTAAACGCAAATTTAAAATTGGATGAGGTCGACTTTTCCCCCTCCTACCAGTGCCCCTTGAGGCTTCTAGGAGGCGTAGCCGCTAGTCTATAATACAAAGTAAAACGATGTCTTTCTGTCTGTCTGTCCGACCATTCGTCAGTCCCTTAAGATCTCGGTAACAACTGAATCGATCGGATTCTACTCTTCAGGGTATATACCTATTGGTCCTGTTGTGGTTTTAAGCTATTTTCTTGGGGGGTGGGACAACCCCAACCCCCCTAAAAATGAAAATCCCCCCCCCCAAAAAAAAAAAATTATGGTGATGCCCAGAAATTATGGGCGCAGCACCAGAATTTTTATCTTTTTTTAAATTTTTTAAAATTTTTTTTAAAAATTACCACATGGGGCAAAGCTCCTCGAGGCTAGGGGCGAAGCCGCTAGTACTTAATAACATAACCATTCAAAATCCAATAAAAGTCCCCAAAGTTGTTAAGCCAGCCAATAAGAAAACGTTATCGTAAAACTTTGGTGACTAGTGTAATAAACAGTCCATTGTCCACCTCTCTCTCTGCTAGTTCCCAAAGTTTTACAATAACGTTTTCATTTTTGTTTGCTTAACATCTTTCGGGACTTTTACTAAATTTTAATTGGTTAGATTATTCAGTATAGTGTCAAAACTTTTCAACCACTGATGGCAAATTACAGTAGGGGTATTTTTGGGAATGTACATCCATTTATCGGCTATTGTCTTAAACCCATTAGATCCCTGGTGGCGATAAACTTGAATTAAAGTACCTAGAGGTTTTGAACCAGCTAAAAAGGTAATTTCAGTCCATTGTTCCCTACCTCCCTGGGTACAATAAATGTTGTCTACAGAGAGGGAAAAATGGACGAAAAATTAAATAAATTCTGTCTATAATAACATGAGAAAACAGAATGAGAAGGACAGTAGCACCCTGTAATCGTTATCAGAAAGTCCTGAATGTTCATTTAAAACATTTGACGAAGCTTTTTATAGTAAGAGTTATCCTTATAATAAAGTAACAGGATGTTTGTCTGTGTGTTTGTGTGTTTGTATGTTTGTACCGAAGGATCTCGCTAACCGCTGAACTGATCGGGTTGTCCTTAACAGGGTAGATTCTCATATGTCCCGGGAAGGTTTATAACTATTTTGGGGGAGGGTACCACCGCCCTCCCTAGAGAAATTATTTTTTTTTTAAATTTCTCAATTTTAGAAAGAGAGTTCAATGAAAAATAAACGTCAAACGTAATTTTTTTAAACTTTTTCTTTTAAATTCTAAAATAAGAAATTGAATTATTAAGTTCGACTCTCTCCTCCTCAAGTGCCCCTAGAGGCCAGTAGGGGCGTAGCCGCTAGTAACAATATAAATTGATAAGATACATACAAAATGTTATTGCTTTTAAGCGACGTTTTCTACAAAAAGGGTTGGTCTAATGTGTGTCTACAAAAACATTTATAAACATTTGTTGGATTTATAAATTTGATTACGTTTATTTAATCTTAATTTGTTGATGAAAACTGGCATTGTCAAAACTAAACAGCCAAGATTAGTTGTTTATTGCATCTGTTTTTCCAGTTTTGTTAGTCCCGAAGGGGCGAAGGTCCAGTCTAACAAAACTGGTGTTCATATTACAACTTTTTACTTTACAATTTGTAGAAAAATGTCTATAATACATTACAATACATGGTTTCAAGTATGGATTAGACGGGTCTGATCCAGCGGATATTAATTGGTTTCGTAGCCATACTGTAAAATCAAAAAAAATCATGGACAGAATGACGGACAGGCAGAAAAGTGAATTTTAGAGTACAATCGCATTTTATTCTTTCTTAGTTAGTATATATGTATCCAGAGAGGGAGAAGACAACTGACTGCTTATTACAATAGTACACAAAGTTTTACAATAACGTTTTCTTATTCATTGGCTTTGATTGGTTGATTAAATTGTATTTATAAACGTTGGAACCACTAATTTTAATCTACAGAAGGGGTTATTTAGTGTGTCATCATTAAGGATGTGCATTAATCTATCGGCCATTGTCTTATTTCTTTAGAACCCTGATATGTTTCATAATTTTATTTGTTAGCTTTGCTTAAGTGAAAGCTTTATATTACATTAAGTTTTAAGTCTTAAGTATGTGTTATAACATATATAACATAGGCCGAAGTTAAACTTTAGCTGAGAGTGATAGGACAATGGCAGATTGGTTATCATACCTTTTTACATAAAAAATTAAATGGTTTGGCAAGGATAATTAATATTCCATCGTCCTTTACCATTATCCCAAAGTTAATTAAATCTATGAGGCCTTTGAATCTAATTTATTAAGTTATTTGAAATATATTTAAATCTATTTTTACAGTTTTAAAGAATCCTTAGATAAGAATTACCTTTACATAAATTCAATCCACCTACAATGAAAGCCAAAATAGACAGGCAAAATTTCTGCATTCTATTTTGTACTTCAGTTTGAATTTTCATTGGTTTGAAATAAATGCACATTCTCATATAAACGACCCCTTAAATAGTGGATGTAAATATTCAATTATTTCCCTGGTATCTCATTTATATCCCTGGTATGATTTTAGAAGATTTTTTTTTTTTTTTTGAAGATTTTAGAATTTTTATTAATTACTAAAAGAAAGAAAATAGGGATATAAATGATCATAGCCGGGAAATAAATGAAAATTAAAAACCAAAATTAAACCACATTTTAGCATAAAAAAATGAGTTTTTTGTTTAAATGAGAATGATATTCCTGTCCAGTTTTTTGTTTAGGAATGAATATTTCTTACCCTCGTGAATAAATGATGACCTATCGGTCCATCATTTATTCCCTCGGGTAAGAAATATTCATTCCTAAACAAAAAACTGGACAGAAATACCCCATTCCATTGTAAAAAACGCGATATTGGGTTTGTTTAAATATCCATTTATTTGGCATTTTTCAAGAATATCAAGCATGGGAAAATTTTTCGAGTGTGGGAACCATTTAATTTGATTTAAATGGTACATATGATTTTCATTTAAATTCATTTTTGGGACCCGTGAGAAAATTTTTTAACGTGAGAACCATTTAATTTTCATTGAATTTCATTTTGTGGAACTGTGGGAAAAAACAGGAGAAAAAATATCTTTTAGTATAAAGAAATGTTCTATCAGTTTCAAACCTTTTTCATTCGATAGATCATACTGACTTTGGAAAAACTGTCAGACCGATTTTGAAATTCAATCTGTGAAAAAAGATATTCAAGTTTTAATTTTTTGTTTTGAAAATATTATTTTACATGTATTGACGCCATCTTGGATTATGATAATTTTTTTTGTTAAAAGATTTTTTTTCTAAAATGTTTTTAAAAAATTAACTTTTTACAATAAAAAAATCTTTGAACTTAAATTGACCAATAATTCAAAGATTTTTTCTCTTTGATTTGGAAGATTTTTTATGATTTTTATTTTTAATGTCAAATAAAAACACAACAGTGAAAAAAATGAAAATTAAATGAAAAAACGTTTTATGATTTTATTCAGAAATTATTTGCTAACATCACCTTTTTGTTGCAATAGAATGTTATTTAAAATAATCTTTGTCTAAGAAAAGATAAATATACCATACGTGATTTTATTTTACTTTTTGGGCTAATTGTTATCGCTGAGAGAAAAGAAAAAATAAGTATTAATTTTAAACGCTATTGATCCATCTCAACCCAAGAATACTTTACCAAACTAACATCTTTGTACAGGCCATATATATATTTCAATAACTAAGGTTATCATTCTCAATCGTCCTGTAAAGGAAAAAAACCACAAATCAGTAAATAATACATACAAAAAGTCTATTTTTGACAAATTTGAATAAGATATTTAACATTTCTTTTTTTCTTTTGATTTAATGAAATGTAGAGATGCATCGCATTTGTTTAAAAGGTTATGTAATTAAAAATGCTGTTAAAATTAAATTTTCATAATTTATATTAATAAAAACACATACCTATAAACTTTTTTGACATTTTAAACATATTTACACTCCCGCTACATATCAATTTATGGTCTAACAGCAGACCACAGTGAAAACAAATTTTCAAATTTAAACAAACAAATAAGTATTTTTCTGTTGATTTTTTGGTATCTGTGCATTTAAAAGGAAACGGCATTATCCTCTTAGGAATTGTTTATCAATTTTGAAAATTTGGGTACCCTCCCCCTAGATATACCACACTTTTCTGGAATCTTGCTGTGTATAGTATCAACTGTGAGGAATACCAAAGGATGACTCCATGCAAAAGTTGAATCCGGCCAAAACTGGCCGGGATTTTTATAAAAAAAAACGTTGTTTTTTTCGGTTTTTATGGGGTATCTGTAAATCAAGCCCCCTCCTGGGTACGCCCCAATATTGATTTTTGCTTGAAGGTCTGATCTGAATTCCTCAACACTGGATATGACCCCTAGAGTTGAGAAAATGGTTAAAATCCGGTCTTTTGACCGTTTTCCGGTCATTTCCGGCCCAAAAAAGAATTTAAAAATCAAAATTTCATCTAAA
This sequence comes from Acartia tonsa, assembly GCF_053477335.1. Lineage (NCBI taxonomy): Eukaryota > Metazoa > Arthropoda > Copepoda > Calanoida > Acartiidae > Acartia > Acartia tonsa. Next base: position 17,336,010 of record NC_137274.1, read on the forward strand.
ATTAAAAATAATATGCTTTTAATTCCATTTTTCATTAATAATTTTTCAAAAAAGCTTAGGTAATGAAGATAGTTTTAACAACTTAAAATGTGAAAAAAGGTTGAAAATTGACAAACTTATGTTAATTTGAAAAATGTTGTTAAATCCTAAAAATTTGACGGATTTATACAACTTATTTCAGAATATAGGTTGACTATGGTCTTTAAGACATGCCATATCCAACAAAATTACAATGAGAGGGTCTAAATGTTTCTCTTAACCAAAATTCTACATACCCTGGCGGTTTCAGGGATATGTCAGTAAGGCTGGCCAGAAAGCTTTTAACAGGCGGCCGACTAAAGGCCGGATTTGATGGTTATCTACAGTTAAACGTAGCGATTTTCGGTTTTTCTGTTTAAATTGTGTTTGAAAGCGTAAAATCCTAAAGGCTGGTATTCTCACACCACATTACTCTCAATACAATGCAAATTAAACTGAATGTTTTTAAAACTGTTTTTAACCTTTTTTTGAATGGGGGGTCAAAAATATACTAGGACACCTATAGAATCAGACTGCAGAGCCCAAATTTGAATTAAGTCCCCAATAAACTTTTTTTGAGGGATTTAAAAATTAATTTTTAGTGTTGCTGTAGTCATTTTGACCGGAGCAAAAGCTCTTTTTTTACTTTGGGTAATATTGTGGCTTACAGAACATTTTTGTATAATTTACTTTATATTGATACAATAAAAAAAAACATTACTCTGTTCATTGGAAATAATTTTTTTTTCAAAACAATTAATTTCACTGAAAAATCTAACATTTACAATAAAACAAATAATTCTGAAGTCTAACCAATAAAAAGTCTTGTTTTATTTCAATTCTTTACAATTCCAAAAAAGAGTGTTTTCACAAAGGGACTCATTTCCAATGTAGTTAAATAATTTTTATTCAATTAAAATGAAAAGAATGAAAACCATACACATAAAAGTTACATACTTTTAAAAATTATTTTTAAAAATAAGTTTGAATAATCTTATTTTATATCACATTTGTATATGTGACAAAAATAAATTTGTTGTATTGCATAAACATTTGTTGTCATTTAACCCTGTACAGCCATTTTTTATGTTTTTAATACAAGTGATAGAACACAAACATGTTAATGTTAATTCATTGATATATTATAAAGAATTAATTTTTTAATTAATTAATTTAGATGAAATCAAATGGCCTAATTTTATTCTATACCAGAATACAAGATTTATGAAGCAAAACACTCAAAAAGCTACGAATTTTACCCCAATAAAAAACGACCTTTTGCTCTGGTCAAAAATGACTAGAAGAGCATCAGTAAAAATTAATTTTTAAATCCCCCAAAAAAGTTTATTGGGGACTTAATTCAAATTTAGGCTCTGCTTTTTAAATAGGTTAAAAACAGTTTAATGATTTTGACTATAAAAAAAGTTGTTTTTATTGTAAAAATGTTATCAAATACTGGCATCCTAAGTTTCTGCCAAAAATAAGCTTATAATTTTCTAGACGACACATTTTAATAATGAAAATTTTATTATTAGCAATGAAAAACTTTCAAAGTTTTCATTGTACTTAAAATATGATTTTAAAATGTCTATAACTTTTTTGTTTTTGAAGCTGGAGGCTTCAAATTTTTTGTATTTGTCTACTTGTGGCAGTCTTTCAGCAGTTAAAGCGTGGTATTTCTTGCTGGCTTCCTTTAAAATTAAACTCACAAAATTTTCATTAATTTAATAACAAACAAATTTGCTTCTATGTTTTTTTCTGTTATTCAAAAGGAGCCCCCCCTCCCCCCAACAGAGTCCAAATTCACTCTACGGCAAAGTCTTGGTGAACTAGACTTTCCTTTAACCTATCCTCCCTTGCCCCATCCAGATATACAGTGGCAAGGGTAATAGTAGGGGGGGATTGAGTGTAAAGGGAGAGGCAGAAAAGATAATAAAAAAAAATCTCCATGTTCCTTTCAAATGATAGAAAAAAACATAGAAGCAAATTTGTTTGTTATTAAATTAATAAAAATTTTGTGAGTTTAATTTTGAAGGAAGCCTGCAAGACTGTCACAAGTAGACCCAATACAAAAAAATTGTAGCCTCCAGCTTCAAAAAGAAAAAAGTTATAGACATTTTAAAATATTATTTTAGGTACAATAAAAATTTTGAAAGTTTTTTATTGCTAATAATAAAATTTTCATTATTGAAATACGTCGCCTAGAAAATTATAAGCTTATTTTTGGCAGAAACTTAGGATGCCAGTAACTGATAACATTTTTACAATAAAAACACCTTTTTTTATAGTCAAAATCATTAAAAAACATTCAGTTTAATTTGCATTGTATTGAGGGTAATGTAGTGTGGGAATACCAGCCTTTAGGATTTCTAGCCAATCAGAAGTCTGAGTCCATGCTAAGTCCGCTGAACAACCAATCACAGCTAGTAGTGCAAATGGGGCGCTTGTCCAATATTATGGCATGGAGATCGCTCTTCTATGAGTACTACTTAAATCCTACTTTTACTGCAATACACATAGACATTCTCAGCATCAGCTCGTCAGTGAAGAATGCTTTTTCCTTTTATTCCCACAAGTATAATACGAATTTGGTTGAACCCGTGGCAAGTCAACAAATACCCACGCGCGGTATTATATTGCTTTAAGCTAAGAATAAATGGCTGGTTATGATGTTCGATCTAAATCATATAAGTATATTAAGCACTTAAGAAGGAAGATGGTTTTATAAAGTGTATTTACATTACAAGTGAATCAGTTAAGTATGAAATATATACAGGATAGGAGTTAATAAACATAAGTAGTGTAGGACAGAAAAGTGCCTTAAGCCCAAAGCATCTAATTGTGCATAGTGTTAGATCTCTAACATAAGACCTAGGCACAATTCATGCTAAGTACTAAGGGACCTAAATCTAAACTACAATGCATGCTAAATTAACTAAGATCATTACCTTTAAGCCAGGAGAAGAACTTAATAGTTTGAGAGTCAATGAATAACTGAGCTATTTTAAGAGGTGCAAGTTATAACAACAACTATTTACCAGGATCTAAGTCCTTGTCTGTTTAATAAGGTGTTTGTATGTTAAACTTGTGACGTAAATGTAGCTATGGCTATAGGTATACTTAGTATTACATAATGGTTACATGATTACTTTAACAATAGTTATAATGTTTTATATAAGCATATAACAATATTCAATCACATACAGATTACCATGATTAGGCTAGCATTACCCATATATGGTATTATATTGGTGATAATAGACTTGTAAATGCATAAAAATACATTAAAAGTGCCTAAGGGCTGACCAGAGTAATTTTGTCTTGTGCCTGAAGTGCGCGCAATAATTACTATGGCCTGTCAATCATTATTTAGATCAAAGTTTTATATGGTGTTAAATTTATAGAGAATATAAATGAAGTGAACCAGATGCGAAGCGTTTCTATAAGAATCTTGTTTGTACGTTCAAAAAATTTTGAAATTTGGATGTCGCATCTCCACAGCTCAGTATCTGTATTACTTACATTAGTTTTATTTTTTCCCGCTATGATTTTACGCTTTCAAACGCAATTTAAACAGAATTTTTAAAAAGACATTTTGACTATGAAAAAGGGTGTTTTTATTGTAAAAATATTAATCAGTTACTGGCAGTCCAAGTTTTTGACAAAGATAAGCTATTATTTTTGCTTCCAGATGACGTATTTTAATAATTAAAATTTTATTATTAGCAATGAACAACTTTCAAAATTTTCATTGTACTAAAATAATCATTTTAAAATTTCTTTAACTTTTTTGTTTTTGAAGCTAACGGCTTCAAATTTTTTGTATTGGGTCTACTTATGGCAGGCTTTCAGCAGTTAAAGAGAGGTATTTCTTGCAGGGTTCCTTTAATAGTTGGTCTTCCATTTAATAATGAATTTAATTCAAAAATTCTAATAGAAACAGATTAATTACAATTTGTTACTTACAGTTTACTAGAAATATATAGAAAATTATAGAAATATTAGAAATTATTTAAGGTCAAGAATCAGATAACCTGTAGAGTCATATATTAGCACAATTGAAAAAGGATATCGATTTGGTCAAACTGGTCCTATAATCCATCAACTGAAAAGAGAAATTCTAGCAGATAAACACCTTTGTTTATTTTTTGTTATTTATGAATCATTCCAGTAATACAGCAAAGGAATTTTTCAACCATATGATTTCTAAAAGCTATCTTTGTCTTAAGAAATGCAAATTTTATCTTTTTCCTGTCAAAATTTTTACACATTTCTACCAATAACTTAGCCTTATTATTCTTCTGCAGTTATTCTATTGGCTGATTTAGAGATGGTGTCTCTAAATTTTCTCTATTCTTAATAAGTAAAGAATTCTATACCTTAAAATGCAAATATAGGTTGCATATGATATGGGCTTACAATTTAGGTGCAATTCTATACTTTTAGAATATCTATGCCAAATTTTAATAATCAAAAAAAAATTAAGTAGATATTGCAATTTTTGTGTTCACTTCAACATATAAAAATGAACAACAAAATTGGCTTTTTTATCTTTTATAAGACTTTTTTTTGACTATTTTGCTTAAGTTTGATTGACTATTACATTGGCATGCATCTTAAATGACAATTTAAATGTTTATTTTTTTAGATTACATACTATTTTATTCAATTTTAAAAAAGCGTAAAAATAATTTGGATATTTGTGCGTCAGGAGTACTGACTAGGGTAAATAATACGTTTTAAAGTTTCTTTTCTGTACAAAGATCATTGATTAATTCTGGATGATATAAATACCCTAAAGTATGCATTTTTCAACACACACACAAACGAAGACACACGAATCGGTTGCACAATTTCTCCAGAAAAAAATATAAGAAAAAAGAAACAATGTTCACCTATCATTTTTGTCCCCTTTAAATTAATTAAAACAATTACAATATAATTTTCATACTGACATGAAATAAAATTTTTCTGTTAAAGGTTATTTTTTATAAAAAAATCATATACTTTATACTTTGGTGGGGAATATTATTAAGGAAGTAAAATCCAAGTTACAAAAAAATACATTGATAACTCGTTTCCACATTTCATTTAACGAAAGCTTTTTAATTCAACCTTCCTAAGAATCCTTTTGTGATGCTAGGGTGTTTGGAGTTCTTAGGTAACCATACTAATTAGATAAAATTACATGTCCAGGTTTTAAGCTATAACAGACTTATACAATTAAATATGTAAATGTCTTTAAGTTATTTATAATCTATGAAATGGCTTGGTTTTTTTGAGCCCATATCATATTCAACCTATATTTGCCCTTTAAACTGTTTTTAACCTATTTTTAAAACATATATAAAAATATACTATGACAACAGTAGAATCGGACTGCAGAGCCTAAATTTGAATTAAGTCCCCAATAAACTTTTTTTGGGGGGATTTAAAATTAATTTTTACTGATGCTCTGGTCAATTTTGACCAGAGCAAAAGGTCTTTTTTTTATTGGGGTAAAATTCGTAGCTTTTAGAGTGTTTTGCTTCATAAATCTTGTATTCTGGTATAGAGTAAAATTAGGCCTTTTGATTTCATCTAAATTAATTAATTAAAAAATTAATTCTTTATAATATATCAATGAATTAACATTAACATGTTTGTGTTCTATAATCGTGTTCATTCTAACATGCCTAAATTAACAAAAAAGCTTTTCATTATGGACGTACAGACCAACCCTTATTATAGAAAAGATTCACTTTTAATAATCACAAAACCTCGCAGATGAAAAATTTATTCATTATAAAATAAATCACTCAACCTTGTATTACTAACATTAAGATATAAACCAGCTTATAACAACAACTAAATTAATTCGGAAAAAATCACGAAACCTTTATGTGTTTTTCAGCTGTCATTGGGGGGTAACACATCGTAAAATTGACGACCTCTCCATTTGGCCCCCAAATATTATTTTAGATTTATTTATCTTGTTGGTTATACCTTATTCCTGAATATAAACATATTATACAGATACTATTTTCCTTCTGAAAGGCTGTCAATCCATATGGGACAAAAAGTATATACAGAAATTTCCCCTTTACTAAAAATTGCCTTTCAGCCCTTAGTTAGTTCGAAGCATTTTAAAAACTAATTTTCGAAAAAACAAGGATTCTAAATGCTTCTTATCCGGGGGTTACGTGTCCTTAGTAATATTTCATATAACTCAGAGTGAAAACTCCAGTGATATGTATATTATTAAGGCCGGACGTCTAAGGTACCTATTTGTTGGCCCCTTAGAAAAGGAACCCCCAAAACAACCCCCATCTTTACAGTATATTTAAAAGTAATTATAAAAATCTTAAGCTTCAGACAATAAGACATCATAGATCTTAATTAAGTGGTAAGACATTTTAAGCCAAAAATAATTTATTTGTCAAGAATTTTGAAAAAAAACAATGAATAAAAATAATGACAAAAAAATATTAATTAAAATTATTAAGCATAAAAAATTAAGAATTTCATATCATCCAGTTAGGCCAAGGTCATCATCATTCAATTCATTCATGCTGAAATAAAAGAGATTAAGCAACATAAGCATTTTATTTTACTATAAAATCATTTTATAGCAATAGTAAGGCTAGAGTAGAGGGAATTCCTGACCCCATAAACAGCAAAAATAAATAAGATGCAAAATAAAGACAAGGATAATGGAATTAGAATGTTCGTTGTCTGATGGGTGTTACTTCAATTAATCAGGGAGGGAGGGGACATTGGGTCTTACATTAGATTTGTCTCCAATGTCTTATAATAACATTTTCGGATCATGGAAAGAAAACAAAGTCATTCCTAATTAGGACAGAAGTCACTTGAAATTGATTTAAGGAAGGCTACTTATGTCCTTCGTCTAACAAAATCTAACTCAAGGAAGGTGACTTATGTCCTTTATCTGACAAATTCTTACATTAGGAAGGCTGCTTATGTCCTTCATCTTGCAAAACTTAGCTTTTCTGTCCTTCACATAGCAAAACCTCACAAAACATAGCTTTTCTGTCCATCACATAGCAAATTCTTGCAAAACATAGCAAATTCTTGCAAAACATAGCAAATTCTTACAAAACATAGCAAATTCTTGGAAAACATAGCAAATTCTTGCAAAACATAGCTAATTCTTGGAAAACTTAGCTTTTCTGTCCTTCACATAGCAAATTCTTGCAAAACATAGCAAATTCTTGCAAAACATAGCAAATTCTTGCAAAACATAGCAAATTCTTGGAAAACTTAGCTTTTCTGTCCTTCAAATAGCTAATTCTTGCAGAACATAGCAAATTCTTACAAAACATAGCAAATTCTTGGAAAACATAGCAAATTCTTGCAAAACATAGCAAATTCTTGGAAAACATAGCTTTTCTGTCCATCACATAGCAAATTCTTTCAAAATATAGCAAATTCTTACAAAACATAGCAAATTCTTGCAAAACATAGCAAATTCTTACAAAACATAGCAAATTCTTGCAAAACATAGCAAATTCTTGCAAAACATAGCTAATTCTTGGAAAACTTAGCTTTTCTGTCCTTCACATAGCAAATTCTTGCAAAACATAGCAAATTCTTGCAAAACATAGCAAATTCTTGCAAAACATAGCAAATTCTAGGAAAACTTAGCTTTTTTGTCCTTCACATAGCAAATTCTTGCAAAACATAGCAAATTCTTGCAAAACATAGCAAATTCTTACAAAACATAGCAAATTCTTGCAAAACATAGCAAATTCTTGCAAAACATAGCAAATTCTTGCAAAACATAGCAAATTCTTGCAAAACATAGCAAATTCTTACAAAACATAGCAAATTTTTGCAAAACATAGCAAATTCTTGCAAAACATAGCAAATTCTTGGAAAACTTAGCTTTTCTGTCCTTCACATAGCTAATTCTTGCAAAACATAGCTAATTCTTACAAAACATAGCAAATTCTTACAAAACATAGCAAATTCTTGCAAAACATTGCAAATTCTTACAAAACATAGCAAATTCTTGCAAAACATAGCAAATTCTTACAAAACATAGCAAATTCTTGCAAAACATAGCAAATTCTTGCAAAACATAGCAAATTCTTACAAAACTTGGCAAATTCTTACAAAACATAGCAAATTCTTGGAAAACTTAGCTTTTCTGTCCTTCACATAGCAAATTCTTGCAAAACATAGCAAATTCTTCTGTCTTGGAAAACTTAGCTTTTCTGTCCTTCACATAGCAAATTCTTGCAAAACATAGCAAATTCTTGCAAAACATAGCAAATTCTTGCAAAACATAGCAAATTCTTGCAAAACATAGCAAATTCTTACAAAACTTGGCAAATTCTTACAAAACATAGCAAATTCTTACAAAACATAGCAAATTCTTGCAAAACATTGCAAATTCTTACAAAACATAGCAAATTCTTGCAAAACATAGCAAATTCTTACAAAACATAGCAAATTCTTGCAAAACATAGCAAATTCTTGCAAAACATTGCAAATTCTTACAAAACATAGCAAATTCTTGCAAAACATAGCAAATTCTTACAAAACATAGCAAATTCTTGCAAAACATAGCAAATTCTTGCAAAACATAGCAAATTCATACAAAACATAGCAAATTCTTACAAAACATAGCAAATTCTTGCAATGAGAGTCCCAAACTCAAAAACGAATTTTCAGCTCGATCCGACCACCGGTTCTTGAGATACAGTGACCTGGTGTCCTTGGTACCAACAGTAAGATTTGGGAAATGGTTCGAATCCTTAGTAAATTTGGCTAAGTCCAAAAATATTTTGACACTTTTTGAAGTAAAAAACCCAGGTGACACCAAGCGTACCTACTGAGAGGACACCAGGTCAAAAATATTCTAAGTGTCAAAGAATTTTTGGACTTAGCCAAATTTATTAAGGATTCGAACCATTTCCCAAATCTTACCGTCAGTACCAAGGACACCAGGTCACCGTATCTCAAGAACCGGTGGTCAGATCTCGCTGAAAATTTGTTTTTGAGTTTGGAACCCTTATTGCAAGAATTTGCTATGTATTGTAAGAATTTGCTATGTTTTGCAAGAATTAGCTATGTGAAGGACAGAAAAGCTAAGTTTTCCAAGAATTTGCTATGTTTTGCAAGAATTTGCTATGTTTTGCAAGAATTTGCTATGTTTTGTAAGAATTTGCTATGTTTTGCAAGAATTAGCTATGTGAAGGACAGAAAAGCTATGTTTTGCAAGAATTTGCTATGTTTTGTAAGAATTTGCTATGTTTTGCAAGAATTTGCTATGTTTTGCAAGAATTTGCTATGTTTTGCAAGAATTTGCTATGTTTTGCAAGAATTTGCTATGTTTTGTAAGAATTTGCTATGTTTTGTAAGAATTTGCTATGTTTTGCAAGAATTAGCTATGTGAAGGACAAAAAAGCTAAGTTTTCCAAGAATTTGCTATGTTTTGCAAGAATTTGCTATGTTTTGCAAGAATTAGCTATGTGAAGGACAGAAAAGCTAAGTTTTCCAAGAATTTGCTATGTTTTGTAAGAATTTGCTATGTTTTGTAAGAATTTGCTATGTTTTGCAAGAATTAGCTATGTGAAGGACAGAAAAGCTAAGTTTTCCAAGAATTTGCTATGTTTTGCAAGAATTTGCTATGTTTTGCAAGAATTTGCTATGTTTTGCAAGAATTTGCTATGTTTTGCAAGAATTTGCTATGTTTTGCAAGAATTTGCTATGCTTTGCAAGAATTTGCTATGTTTTGTAAGAATTTGCTATGTTTTGCAAGAATTAGCTATGTGAAGGACAGAAAAGCTAAGTTTTCCAAGAATTTGCTATGTTTTGTAAGAATTTGCTATGTTTTGCAAGAATTTGCTATGTTTTGTAAGAATTTGCTATGTTTTCCAAGAATTTGCTATGTTTTGCAAGAATTTGCAATGTTTTGCAAGAATTTGCTATGTTTTGCAAGAATTTGCTATGTTTTGTAAGAATTTGCTATGTTTTGCAAGAATTTGCTATGTTTTGTAAGAATATGCTATGTTTTGCAAGAATTAGCTATGTGAAGGACAGAAAAGCTAAGTTTTCCAAGAATTTGCTATGTTTTGCAAGAAATTGCTATGTGAAGGACAAAAAAGCTAAGTTTTCCAAGAATTTGCTATGTTTTGCAAGAATTTGCTATGTTTTGCAAGAATTAGCTATGTGAAGGACAGAAAAGCTAAGTTTTCCAAGAATTTGCTATGTTTTGTAAGAATTTGCTATGTTTTGTAAGAATTTGCTATGTTTTGCAAGAATTAGCTATGTGAAGGACAGAAAAGCTAAGTTTTCCAAGAATTTGCTATGTTTTGCAAGAATTTGCTATGTTTTGCAAGAATTTGCTATGTTTTGCAAGCATTTGCTATGTTTTGCAAGAATTTGCTATGTTTTGCAAGAATTTGCTATGTTTTGTAAGAATTTGCTATGTTTTGCAAGAATTAGCTATGTGAAGGACAGAAAAGCTAAGTTTTCCAATATTTTGCTATGTGATGGACCAAAAACCAATTTTATGTAAGATTTTGCTATGTGAAGGATCAAAAAGCTAGGTTTTGTGAGGTGAAGGGAGGCTACTTATGTCCTCAATCTTGCAAAATCTTTGTTAAGGGAGGCATGTTATGCCCTTCATCTAAGAAATTCTCACTTAAGGAATGCTACTTATGTCCTTCCTAGGAAGGTGACTTCTGTCCTAATTTAGGAATGACTTTGTTTTCTTTCCATGATCCACATTTTCTTACTTGTTGGCTTAACAAGTTTGGGGACTTTTACTGAATTTTGATTGGTCGGTTCTTACTTCTCAACCACTAATTGTAATCTACAGAAGGGGTGATTTTGTATATCATCATTAGTGATGTACAGCAATATATCGACCATTGTCTTATCCCTTAAATTTCTGTAAATTAATACCTTAAGGCCTTTGGAAAATATTTGAAATATTTTTGTCTTAGGTCATAAATTATGTATAAGTACAGAATTTAAGTATCTGTAATTACCTGGTATCTTACACACAGCATACCAGTTTAATGAACATTGAGCATCACCCCATCTCCAAGAATAACGAGACCCTGCCTGAAAGTTTAAAAGCCAATATATAGTCATGTTCTTGCATTATTGGAACATTATGAGCAAATTTTATAGACTCATAATCAATAAAGATAGTGTATATAGTTAAATAATAAACAAATTTAGTTATTGTATTTAAAAAGGCAAGAATTGTAAATCAAAGTATGAGAAAGGATATCTGTTGCTTTCCCAAACAATGTATGTCTAGCACTGAACCCCCCCCCCCCCCCCCTGGCAACCTTATTTTAAATCAAATCTACGGTGCATTACCCAATACATCCTTACCTAACCTAACCTAAAGTAACAAACAAACAAAAGAAAAAGAACTCCCTCATATTTCTATTTATTTAAAATAAAGGGGGGGGGGGGGGGCTCTAACTCAAAAAGTCACATAGAGGGGAAACATTTCCATTTTGATATTAGTTTTTGTAAAATTGTGTCTAAATTATCATAAAATTAGTTTACCAGCATACAGTTTTCACCAGAGCCTGCATTATTAGGTTGACCAAGATCCCAGTCAGAGAATGTTACTAAATAATTAAAATTAAACATTAATGTGATACAAATACTCTACGAGATTAAATCTAAAATATCATTTGTATGTAATATAAGTAAAAAATAAGGTGAAGGATAGTTACTTAAACAAAAACTTAATTTCTCTATAGATTCTACTATAGATTAAAGTAACAGAATGCCTTCCAATAAGTTTATATGACCGCTTACATCTTTCTGGAAGGATTCTATTGGTCCTGGAAGGTTTTAGGCTAATTCATATGGTCCCATATTGGAGATATTAAATTTATCCATCTCTTTCTTACTATTGCAAATTACAGAATATATCTATTAGGGTTGGGCCGGATATCCGGCCATTTTCAACATCCGGCCGGTTACCGGAGATTGAAACTATCCGGCCGGATATCCGGCTCTATAATTTTTTATACTTTACACCAAAAGAAATTTTTTTTACTACTTTAATATCTTGTAATTTGGCTGGTTATCAGGCCGGATATCCGGTAATTTGGCCGAATAACCGGATATTTGCCGGATATCCGGCATTTGAAATCAGCCGGATATCCGGTATCCGGACAAAAAAGTATCCGGCCCAACCCTAATATTTATATAATACCTGAAGATCCATCTGTCCACACCCAAGTGCCTTCCAGAGCAGCATCTGTACCCCCAATCCACACCCAACCACTAAGTCCTTGTAAAAGACCTAAATAATAATATAAATAACAATGTAGATAGACATGATATTTATTCTATTTGGAGTTTCAATATTATTACCAAAGATATTAAAAAGTCCGATGTATAACTATTTTGGAGAGAGTAGGATTACCCTCCCAAGAGAAATTGTCAATAGAAAAAGAATTCTTCCCAAAATTTTCTTTTACTTTTTCTGTTTAAATCTAAAATTTAAAAAATCAACTCCCCCTCCTCAAGTGCCCTTAGAGGCCTCTAGAGGGCATAGTCTATAGTAAATTACAAATACCCTATTAAGTTAACTTTTGTGGTTTTAATTCTTTAGATGTTAAAATTTATATTCTGCTTTTTAAGTTTTGAGATTCTACAAACTTGTTATTGTTTGTTTGTTGTACTGTGATTTTATAGTTTTGCTTTTATGGATGTTGTTATTTGTTTGATACAATGTCATATTATGTAATCATATTTCATACAAGCTACTATATTTTTCATAATTTTCCTTCAAACTAAAGTATATACGTATTGCATAATAACATTATGATGGTTACTCTTAGGATGTATTGATCAATGAATTATGGTATAAATTACAATATTAACCAACAAGTGGCTACGCCCCTAGAGGCCTCTAGGGGGCACTTGAGGAGGGGGGAGTTGAATCCCTAAACCTTTTTTTTAATTTAGAATATTTTTAAGAAATACAAAAAATTTGGTGGGGGGTCAAACCCCCCCCCACCCCCCAACCTCATGTTTTATTTTAGTTTTTAAACAAATTTAATTAAAGTCTTTTTTTTGGGATGGTTAAATTTTACTAGAGGCGATTTCTCTTGGGAGGGAGGTGGTACCCTCCCCCAAAATAGTTATAAACCTTTCTGGGACCTGTAAGAAGCTACCCTGTTAAGGAGAACCCAAACGGTTTAGCAGTTACTGAGATTCTTTGTTACAGACAAACAAACAAACATCCTTTTACTTTATCATAAGGATTTCAAAGCAATGTCAATCTAAATGTGTAAGATAGATTAAAAACTACCACTTTTAAAAATGCTTTATCAAAAGTTTAAAGCCTAAAATTATTTTATCTCAATATTTGAATGTCAGGCTGGCTCTAATTGCCAAAATAGTAAACAAAAATAATGAAAAATTATAGACTTTTATATTTTACACATAGAAATGAGTCTAACATAGTCAGAGGGTAAAAAAGCCTTACCCAACTCCTTAATCTAGGCCTAAAAAATAAAAATATGAATAATAAAATTTTTACTAACCTTTTACTATTTGCCATTCTTCGCTTGTCTTGATGCTTGCCAAGTCTCCTCCAGCTCTCTGACATTCTGCTCTACTATCTGTCCAGCTTCTTCTTGTATCTGTTAACACTTTGTATTTGTAACACGTTCCTATACAAAGATTAATTTGCTGTATGAATTAATTTGCTTATCCATGCACTCCACATTTATAGATATAGAAATTTATATAAATAGCCTTATATGAGAATTAGTTGTTTTTATAATTTATGATCAGAAGTCACAGGGGCTGTGAGTGGAAAGTTAAATTCAAATATGCTGTACTATATCAATCACTAGCGGCTTTGCCCCTATCCTCTAGGGGCTCTCCCATGAGGTAATTTTTAAAAGAATTTAAAAAAAAAAATCTGGTGCTGCTGCCCTTAATTTAAGTGAAGTAGTTTCCCCAGAATTTTTTTTTGTGGAGGGGGAAATTTTCATTTTTTGGGGGGTTGGGTATTTCCCACCCCCCAAGAAAATAGCTTAAAACCACCACAGGACCAATAGGTATATACCCTGAAGAGAAGAATCCGATCGGTTCAGTGGTTACTGAGATGGACGGACGGACGGACAGACATCAAGCTACTTAAATTTTAACTAAATGAAATGAAATGATTGTTTTAAAATGTTTTTTAAGTTATGGCCAAATACATGAAATGTTATGATCACAGATATATAAATACTAACAGACTTATATCTTATTGTTTAACAATCAACAATAAATATCTCTTGTATTGGATGTTTATAATATTTTTAATCCAATGATACCTCTGCCATTTTCTTCATTTTCTACTTCTTTCTAAACCCCTTTGAGCTGTTTGCCAAAAATATAGTGTTCTACACTTTTCAGTTGTCATTAAGCAAAATTAAACAACAGTATAAAAGCAGAAATCTAATCATATGAAAGCACTGTATCAACTTTATCAAGTTTTATAGCACAAATTATGCAAAATTTTGTCATGATTGTAAACTTATTTAAAATATATAACAAACTCTTACAAATTGCTTTAAAATCACTTTAAGTAAAATAACATTTATTTACCAAAGAGGTCAATGAAAATATAAACAAAATTAGTTTACCTGTGTTTACATCGACATGTCCATTGCTGCAATCAACTGAAAAAATTTCAATAATGAAATATTTATCTTAATGATACATAGTAGAAGAGGCATACATATATTTAATATTGGTTAGGAGGTTAAAGTAATTTTAATAAAAGCAGAAATACACAATCTATGATTAAGGTTTTAACCCTTCAAAAAGGGTAATGTAATTAGGGGTTAGCTTTTTAAAGATATTTAAAAAAATATTACTCTACCAGACAGTATTTGAAATACACCTAAATATGTCTTATTTGTGATTTAACATTTTGTTGGATAGAGAAGTAAAAAATAAACATGATGACACCACTAAATGTTTTTTAGAAAATATTGCATCTCTAAAAGATGCATATATCACAAGTGTAATTTTCAATTGTTTTTATTTTGAAAACTAAAGGTTAAAAATTTTAATTCCTTTCTTAAATGCTGTATTATTGCATATGATATCATAGAATAGAAGATAAACTGTTTTAACCCTTACAGATTGTTGGGGGGGGGGGGGGGGGTTAAAATATGCCCCACTTCCTCTATTTTCTTCAAAGTGATTTTTTTGTAGGTAAGATAGAGAGCTGTGACTTAATGACCTTTTAAGTTTAGTTATTGAGTTATTGTACGTCGGCAAGAGTTGATTTTATACGGATATCTGGTCTGTCGTGGTGTCCGGTCAAAGTCGGTTAGGTGGCACCAAAATTAGAAACAATTCTAAATAAATCTTAATTTTTACATTATGACTTTTTTTGTATAAGATAGAGACCTAAGGTTTTTAAGTGAATACTTAGATATCAATGAACATCTGAGAAAATTGGTGGTACAACTGTTTAACCATTTGCTCACTCACTGACTGATTTTATGACCAATTTTTTGTCCAGCTTTTACAATAGACATATATCATGAACATCCTGTCTTCTAATACAGCTAGAGAGCTAATGGCCATTTGACCGCTCCTTGATATTTTATATACTCTTTTAATATCTAACAGCTGGCCACTAAAAAGCGGTAGGGAAGCAGCCATGATTTAAAAATTAATTTTCTCTAAATCCTCCCCCCCCCCCTCTGACTTATAAGGTGGTGGGGCCATTAGTCAAAAATGTTTGACGTTTCCTTGAGACCTGGATGATCAGGACCTGCAAGATTATACCTGGTATTGTGGTTGGGCTATTAGTCACAGGAGGGCAAGTTGGCGCTGGTGGGCATGTTGTTGTAGATAGAGTAGTTACAGGTGGACAAGTTGGCGCAGGTGGGCAAGTTGGCACTGGTGGACATGTTGTTGTAGATGGAATGGTAGTCACAGGTGGACAAGTTGGGCATGATGGGCATTTTGTTGTAGATGGAATGGTAATCATAGGTGGGCAAGTTGGTGTTGGTGGGCATGTTGTTGTAGTTGGAGAGGTAGTCACAGGTGGACAAGTTGGCACTGGTGGACATGTTGCAGTTGGACAGGTAATCACAGGTGGACACGTTGGTGCTGGAGAGGTAGTCAACGGTATGACTAAATGACATACAAAGTGAGATTTGCACACAAGGCATAATAGATTAGAGTGTCTGTTACTTTAATAAACACTTAACATCTAACCATGAACGCTAAATCCTCGCATTTTTATCCCTCATATTATATGGTATTTAGTAATAAAAACTATTGGAAATTTTGTAACTCTTTCACCAATTAAAATAGGGTTAAGATCTCAGTGACTCTTTACTTCTCAGGGAATGCCCTTATATATAAATATGAAGAATGTGTGTTTTAAAAAAATTATAAAACAGATAAATGGCAGCGGCAGATTTCCTTACCTGTTGTTGTACCTGTCAGTTTTTTAAGTTCATCAAATAAATCCTAAAAAAGGAGAGTGTTCAAATTCTAGTTATTAATAGATTATATTATGTCTTTGCTATGTAGTTAACTTAATATCATTCTAATTTCTATCATAAAAATCACAATTTTATTTTTACCTGAGATGCATTTTTCAAGGTTTTATGTTCATTAAAGGCAATATCAAATTTATCATCTATCTTCTCTTGGATTTCCATCTAGAAGAAATTATTTTTTATATTTATACCTACATTTTTTCATAGAGTAAAATAATCATGTATTAATTTAGATAATTTGATTTTGATTAATTAATACCTTAGTAAAGTTTGTTTGTTCATTCAAACTTGTTAACTGTTGATGTAAAACCTAAAATTGAAAATATACACTAACAAATATTGATGAAGAAACTATTATTGAAGTTTTGGTCAATCTTAAAATGAAGTGCAATTAGTTAAAAGCCTTGCAAAACATTTTTGTTGTAGTTCAAAAATTGAGATCTGTATTGATATGCTAAATAATATAGACCCTTTTAATTAAGCATTGTCAAAGGTAAAACATGTTTAAGAAGTAAAAAATATTAGTTTATTTGGGGGGGAGGGGGGATGAAAATAATAGCATCTCCTTAAAGTGTCAAGTAATATTTTTTTTTTAAATAGCCAGCAGCAACCAGAAAAGGTCTAAAACTTAGCATACACAAATATAAACTGATTACATGACCTTATTCAATATTAATTTACATATCAAGCTAAGTTTTAGATAAAAAATCTTATTACAAAATAATCAAGACAGAAGATTTAATAATTGTAGTTACTTTACCCGAGAGTAATTTTTAAAATCATTTTGTATACCATCAATTTTTTCCTTATTTACCTCATTTTGTTGCTCCAAATTTTCTATTGCTTTACTCATATTTCTCATTTCATTCAGAAAATTCTCTAAATACAGTTTTTAAATTAACTCTCTGTTTTTCTATGTTTATTATATGCATTGTTTGGCTGGCTCTGTTTTTTTTTGTGGCGCTCAAAATTTTACTTCAAATGTTAAAATTATCTTTATCTATCTAGAAACATAAAGTTTCTTTTTCTTTTTACCTAAATCATCAGGATTTGATTATATATATCAATTTTAAAAGGGTGTTTTAAGTGGTTTGGATTACTTGATTATGGGCCTTTTATCCCTATCCCTTCTTCCCCATCCCTATTCCCAATCTCTTCATCCCCATCCCTTCTTCCAACCCTGCAATGACTGGGAGCTAAAAGGCATCTTGCAAACAAAAAGAAAATTTACCCCCCTCCACATGGAATTAAAACCTTTTTTTTTATGAGAGGGAGGATGATACAAAAGGTTGATTAACCCACCTTAAAAAAATTAGTTGGGGGCGAGATAAAAACTCTTATTTTGGAAAATCACATTTCCCCCTTAGCATTACAGACTGACAGACATAGTGAATCACCATCTCCCACCCTCTTCAAATGGCACTTTTTTTAAAAGCGGTGTTCGCAATGATTTGCTATGGTGGTGCAAATTTTACACCTCTTTCAAACTAAAATCAATTAAAGGGTGACTTTTTAGAAAAATCCGAAAATACGCAATTATGCAAATGCATGAGTATAAAATTTATGCAAATTCTGATCTCAATTTTCATGTTTTTTTTTTGAAGATGCAACATATAAAATAAGCTATCAAAGCAATTTTCAAGCATAACTTTTATCTTATTAGGATAACAATTAAATAAGAAAAATATTTTTACCATATGCTGGTGGGCATGTTGTTGTAGATAGAGTAGTGACAGGTGGGCAAGTTGGTGCTGGAGGACATGTTGTAGTTGGACAGGTAATCACAGGTGGACAAGTTGGTGCTGGTGGGCATGTTGTTGTAGATGGAAAAGTAATCGCAGGTGGGCATGTTGGGCATGTTGTTGTAGTTGGACAGATAGTCACAGGTGGAGTATTCAACCCATAGTTCACCTTCTTGTCATTTTTTACTAGAAAGAACAATTTTGAATAAAAAACTTTAGAAGAAAATGAAAGATATTTTTAAAATAATTGTATACTATTTATTTTTAAACTTTTGCTAATTTTAGAATTTACTTTTCAGTTTGGCAATGCTGCATTTTTTTGAACGCTTCTTAAATTCCCATAATATACAATTGGCTTTGGACTTGCAGACTTCTTCACACTTCTTAGCTGAACTATACTTTCCAAGGTTTTTGTAGACAATACTTGTTGATCCTGAAATATATAACAAAATTATTGATCATTTATAGTAAAAACTTTATTAAAATTTTGTTTTTAGTATCCATACATCTGTGAGAATGTAATTGATATGTCTTATAGTTAATTTAGGCATGTTAAAATTGTCTCATTCATTTCCAATTTGGAATGATTATTTATGTAACATTTTTGTTTGAATTAGAAAGTGTTTCTTAGCACAATAAGGAACAATTTTATAAGTAATGAATCCCTGTTATTAAGTCTTAAAAATAGAAGTATTAAGTATCTTGTGTATAAGTAACTATAATTAAAACCTCATAATACATGTTTTATTGTATAATAATTAATTTCTATTCTATTTATTAAATTTAGACAATCATTTGTTTTAACTTCTGATTTAAAAGGTTCAATTTTATGGCTGCTGTTATCCTTTTTTATTTTTAAGTAATTTTGCAACGAAAGCCTGATTCCCTCTTCCCTTATTTTGAAATGAAACTAAGTTAGTTTTTTGTTAGTCTATTACCCTATGTCATTTTAGGTTAGGTTATAATTGGGTACTGTGTAGCACTTACTTGCCCCATATCTTACATTATATTCAACTTGCACTATTTATAAAAGCACCAAAAACAGAGCTGTTAGAATGTCCCCAACCTTTTCTTAAACACTAAATTCTAACATCACATCACTATTAGAGTAAAACACAAGAGGGACAAAGGGTTAAATAACTGTATCTCCCCATCGCAATGATCTTGTGCTGACACTCTATTGGGTCAATGAAAATCAACCAATGGTGTTGCTTATATTAACACAGCCAAGTATCAGAAAACATTTTAGTAACAGACGAAATAGGTCATTAAAAAAGGTAATGAGGTAGTAATTTGTATCTATACTATAGATCTGTCACTAGTTATTTTTAAAAACATGCACAGGTATTTTTTAAAAACCAATCTTAGATCCATAAAGTAAAAAATTTATTACAAAAACCTGAATTAAATTGATTTACCTTGTTCATTGGTTGCACTCAGTGTAAAACCAAAGAAAAGCAGGGTGAAGATTAACACTAGCTTCATCCTTAATCTAGATATATATAATATTTGTTTTGATCCATTTACATTTCAAAAATCACATACTTGTTTTAAAAGCATAATTTGTCTGAGGTCATAATATATTATTTTATAATATACAGTCTGTAAGTTTTTTTATATGTGCGATCATGTATACAGCCATAACTCTGTGAAAAATCATTACAAAACAATTAACTTTTTAAAAAGGGACTTATACAATAATAATTGTATAAAATTATATAAGGTAGATATTAATTGTATTTGAAAGAAAGAAAGTTTGGAAAATAATCAATTCAACATCTATCACTTCAGAGGACAGCTGCAAACCTCCAGTTTACAGGATGTAGTTAAATACTTGTTAGAGATAATAATTAGCCCAAAAAGGAAACATAAAGATTTTAAATGTTAAAAAAAATTATAATCTAAATTGTAATTTTCGGGATGTTGATCTTAAAGACACTGGTGGTGATGATGACCCAAATGGTATCAAAATATGTGAACATTATTACAACTTATCTAATAAACTAGGGTTCAATTTTTATATTTGTAGCATTCTCCAATCAAGAGAAATTCCAAAACGTACAATCATGGTTTTTAAATTCTACAATTCATAAGGTAAATAAAAGACGGTTATATTTCTTGTTACAACATTTTACTTGAGAATGCTACAAATGCAAAAATTTGACAGTATTTCAATAGAGTTCAATGAGTTGTCATAATACTCATGAACTTTGATACCATCTAGGTCATCATTACCATGAATATGAGCATCTATAAGATGATCTTCCTCAAAATTAAGATTTAGAGAATCATTTTTTTACAATGTTAAAAAACTTTTTTTTTACTTTTTTTGGCTAATAATTATATCTAACAAGTCTTTAACTACATCCTGTAAACTGGAGGTTTGCAGCTGTCCTCTAAAGTGATAGGGGTCGAATTGCTTATTTTCCAAATTTACTTTCTTTGAAATACAATTACTATCTACCTAATATTATTTTATGTAATAATAACCCCCTTTAAAAAAGTTAATTGAACAGAATAAAACTTTGTTTCAGTGAGCCTTGAGCCTAAGGCTCACTGTCTTTTTTGAGAGAAAAGTATACAAAATATAAATTTTTCCAATGATTTTATGGTAACCATACATATAAAAACGTACACCAAAATTTGCATATATTTAGTATTATAAATAATTTTCCATCAAATAGAAAGAACTGATTACTTGGGCTTGTAAATGAGCTGTTTTAGTATCTTAGGTCGAAAAAGATCTGTTTTGTAAGCATTTTTCACATATCATATCACTATATACATGATCAAACATAAAAAAAAACTTACAGACTTTAAAACTCACAATGAAGAAAATAAGATATTGATGTCTAATTTCTGTCAAGGGTAAATAGGCTAAATTAAGCAATACTTTTGTCCCAGAGGAGTTTTGAGAAATTCCAACTCTCCAACAGAATTATCATAAACAAGTAACAAGATGTCTGTCTATCTGAAGCATAGAATCTTGCTAACATGAACTGGCAAGGTTCTCAATTGCCCAAGTGGTTCTTTGTAGAGTTTGATACTTTTTTTGGATATCTTTTTGTTTACGATAGTATACATGGCCTTACTCTAAAATTGTATACATTTTGTTATACTATAGTATAGAAAATTTAGTAGGATCTATGATAGTATACCATTGTTATACAAATTTTTTTACAAGGGTACAAGAAATTTTAGTAGTACAAGAGACATATATTAAATACAAAAACCATTTTTAGGTCGTGATTTTGTGGGTTAGAAAATTAGTACAAGGCATAAAAAATTAATACAAATTGAAATCAGTATGAAAAAATGTATACAACATAAAAGAAAAAAATTTAGGTACAATTAGAAATTATGTATGATGTTTAAAAAATTGGAGATATTCTCATCTTTTACTTCTGAAAAGGAAGTAGAGTGAAGAGATTCTTATGTTTAAACTCTTACAATGGCTAGGCTATGATCCTTTCCATGATATACTAAAGTTGATTAACTTTGGTATACTGATGTCTATAGTTTAGATTTTGTAATAATATAAAATAAAGTATCTTAGAATACCAAAAAAAAACAAAAATGATATGGGAAACCAATTTAAATAAGATTTACTTATTTCATTTTTAAACAACCATACATATATTGAAAACCAAAAAAAAGTTTTTCTAGCGGCAAAAATGTCAACTGCATCAAGTAGAAATTCTCTAACTACTAATTCAAAATTTTGTACTTTGAAAAAAAAATAAAATTGTAGAATTAGACAAATTTGTTTTTTAAATACAATAAGCATGAAATAAAAATCTCTTTTAAATCCACATGCAAATTGTAACATACTTATTTTTGTTACTTTAGTACACATATTGAAATATTCATTAAAGTAAAAAATGTTTTAAAAAAAATTGAAATTGTAGCATAAGAATTTTTTTTTTCTTCAAATTCTATATTTTTTTCTTGATTTTCAACAAAAAAAAGTTGCTAAAAATTTGAAATTGTAGAATTAGATAAGTTTTTTGTCAAATTCTAAAATTTTTTCTTGATTAAAAAAAAAATATTTTCAAATATTTTTCAAGAGTTTTGGAACTTTATGTTATTGTATATTTTTTGTTGTTCAATTGTATACATTACTAAGATTATGTTTAGAAAACATTTTTGAAATGAATACTATTATACAAAAAATACTATAATCATTTTTAAGTCCTAAAATTTCCAAAACTTGGTACTATTGTATAAAAAAGAAATACAATAAGCATGAAACAAAAATCTCTTTTAAATCCAAAACTTTTAACCTAAATTTTTGTTACTTTAGTAGACATATTGAAATATTCAGTAAAGTAAAAAATGTTTGGACTCTGCCAAATTTAGAAAATTAATACTATTATACAAAATAAGAAGACAAGATATACAGTCATTAAAATGGTATTAGTACGAAAATTATACAAAAAAGTGTACATCTTATTTAAAAAATAAATATGGTACTTAATAGACAAAATTGATACAACATGTACAAGAAAAAAAATAGGGGACTTAGCCAAAAAGATGGACTGTCCAAATTTACAAAAAAATTATACTTCAGTACTTTTGTATACTTTTCATAACAAAAAGTTCTACCTATATAATGTATAACCTGGGTAGAGTGAAGCTTGTTCAAAGAATGTTTTAACTATTTTAGAAAGGGGGTGGTAATCCAATCCCTTTATAAAGTATAGAAAATAATACTGCTTACCTCTGTTCAGAAATAACCAACAGAAACTGATAATTTTCAAAATTTTCCCTTTAGTTTTATTACCATGAACAAGTGTTTTAAAAACACAAATCATATTTAATAAAGCTTTGAATCCCTCAGTAATTTAATTCTTTTTTTCTTTTCAAATCATATATTGGGTGATTTGTAAAACATTTTATTAGTTACAGACAAGTTTATCTATTCTCTTTCAATTACTTAATATCATTAGAATATAAGTCTTAACAGCCCTGCCCCCTTCCATACCTCCATCTCAGTTTCAATAGATCTCGAGGGAAAGACAGTTTTATCTGGTTCCCTGTTTGTTAGAAATTATAAACTATAAGAAAGTCAAAATTTAAAATTTTGCTTATTTCAATCCTTTTTCAGCAACCTTCGCTTTTAGGTTCTTTAGTGGCAAAGCTACTCTATAATTCAAAATGTCCATCCTTCTTTCTGTCTGTAAGACATATTTTTGGGGAAACATGATTTTCTCAGTACCTTTTAACCCTTAATGGTCAGGCCCTTTCTGGACACTAACTAAGGGGGAGGGGGGGGGGGGGTGTTAAATGCCCCCCCATATAATCTTAGCACCTCAAAAAAATTTTGTGCATGTCTCATGTTTGATAATGAATTTCCGTCTTAAAGTAAGTCAAAGTCATTTTTTGTTTCCTTTGTGGTAATACGGCAACAGACTGACGGGTAGTTTACAGAATTGCTACGCAGTGGCTTATCATGACAAGCCTTCTGCACTAATCCCATTATATCACCATTTACCTCATGACCGCAGGTGACCCCGTTGCGCAGCGGTCAAACTGGCCTGGCTAAATATGGGGAGGGGCTTGGACACGCAGCTATCAGGCGCCCCTCACGCAACTATACAACCGGGAAGCACTGCCTCCCCTTTTACCACAGCTACCCCCACAGGCTGTCTACCGCCGTGGGCTACGCCCTTGTGTCCCACACCCCCTTCAAACCTAACCTATTGTTATAATCTATTTGTATATATATAGTAAACATCCATTGTAAATGTATTCAGTTAAATATATAATTTCTGTATGACTAAATCCTGCTAGTTTGTTTTGGTAGAATACTTCAAGGCTAGGGCTCGTTGGATTTGAACTCGCAACCGGTGAGCTGAAACGCTTCGGCTTACCACATCTTGGTGTCAGCGTGTTTCAATCGAGCCCTACAGAAATTAGCCTATTCTACCTCTGATTGGACCCTTTTGCAAGTAAGGGGACAGTCAGCTGCCAACTGAGAAGCCAACTGACCCGTGAGACGGCCTTTTTAGGTCGATTTTCCATCATTTGAACGCATTATGTAGGCCTCTGGCCTACAGCAAGCAGATTTAGCCTGCTAAAAGCGCCAGTTTACGGCGTTTTTTCCGTACAGTGTAGGAGTAGCGCTAGGTGCGCAGCCACGGTAATCGGATAATTTAGCTCAGACGGCTACAAAACTGAGTCTAAATTGGCAAGTGTAGCTGGGACAAGCCCCAGGGGGACCAACCTGCTAGCCATGGGGTTGCCCCCAGTGCCCAAGGTGCCTCTGGAGAACCTGCCAACGACGTTTCCCGAGATTTCTAGCCCTCCAGAGCCGATCTTCTCCGCCGACACCTTCATCAACGGCCAGCCGTGTCCACCTGGCCCCCTCTACCTGGGGCCCCCAGCAATCCAACCGGCCAAGTCCGAGTCCAGGCCCGTCAAGTCGCGGTCTGATGCACCCGGAGCCACGCTCGGCCCCCAGGAATCAGCCTCTCCCGGCACCGTGCCCGTCAAGTCGTGGCTGGACGCCCCCGGAGCCATGCATGGCTCCGATGCCTCAGCCTCTCCCAGCGCCAAGCTCATCAAGTCGCGGCCGAACGCCCACGGAGCCCAGGCTGGTCCCGGCGCCCCGGCCTCTCCCAGCGCCGAGCCCGTCAAATTGTGGCCGCACGCCCTTGGAGCCACGCCTGGCTCCGACGCCTCAGCCCCTCCCGACGCCGAGCCCGTCAAATCGCGGCCGGTGGTTCCCGGAGCTGAAGCTGACCCCGTGCCAGCCACGTACAGGCTAAGCGCTGTCACTCCAACTGATGGCCAACCACCCCAACTCCGTACGGCCAAGAGGGTGGTCTTGCCTGGCCGCGGTGTCATGGCTGTCCCTGTTGAACTAGTGGGGCACCGTACCAAGGATGCCATCCAACTATCTGCCCCAGAACAGAGGTTTGGGGAGTATCTTGTCATCCCAGAAGGCCTGTATGCCCACAGGCCTGGCTCCGCCAACGTGTTCCGAGTGCTGGTGGTAAATGAGGGGGAGATGCCTCTCCTGCTGAACGCCGGCCTCCCTGTGGCTGGGGAGCTGGTCAAGCCCGACATTCTGGAGGTTTATGACAAGCCTCCCCCTCGTATTCATTCGTTCCAAGAGCCTGTTGAGCCCCCAGATATGCAGGAGCTGTGGGCAGCCCTTAAGATGGAGGAGAACGAATTCCTGCGCAAGGACCCCCTGCTCAAGAAGGAGGTCTGGACCATGTTGTCAGAGTACAGAGATGTCTTCTCAAACTCTACCCCCGGCTGCACTGATGTAGTAGAGTTACAGCTGCGCCTCAAGCCAGGGACCCAGCCGATCCGCCAGAGATTTAGGGATCTGAACCCGCGGCAGGAGGCTGAGCTGGAGAAGCAACTGGACACCTGGCTGCAAGAGGGAGTCATTGAGCCGTCAGACTCCGCCTGGAGCAGCCCCCTGGTGCCCATCAAGAAGAAGGACGGGAGCACCCGCTGGGCCGTCGACTACAGGGCCCTCAACAAGTGCCTTGAGCTGGACAGCTACCCCTTGCCCAGGATCCAGCAGCTGGTAGAACGAGCGGGAGGACACCGCGTCTACAGTGCCTTAGACGCGGTGGCTGCGTACTACACCATCCGAGTGTCCGAGGACAGCCGGCCCTGCACCGCCTTCACCACCCCCAGAGGCTTGTACCAATGGAAAAGGATGCCCTTTGGCCTAGCTACAGCACCATCTGTCTACTCCAGATTTATTGCAGGAGTCCTGAACCCATTAGGCACGGCTAACCTCCAGTCATATCTTGATGACGTCCTGACCTTTCACCAGGATACCTGGGCCCACCTGGCTAGGCTCCGGGAAGTCTTGGAAGCCCACCGCAGGGGAGGAATCCGCCTCAAGCCAGCCAAGACCAAGCTGTTTCGAGCCAAAGTGGACTATCTGGGCCACACCCTCAGCCGTGAGGGGATAGCCATGCAAGAGGATTATATTGACCGCATCCTTGACTGGCCGGCCCCCATCACCCCCAAGGACTTGCTGGCGCTCCTGGGGTTCTTTGGCTACTACCGCCTGTTCATCCCAGAGTATGCCGACCTCACCTACGAGATGAATCGGCAGAAAACGGCCAAGACACTGACCTGGACGGCTGAGATGGAAGCCCAGCTGCTACAGCTCAAGGACAAGTTTCGCCAAGCCCCCATCCGAGCGCCACCCAGGTTTGACTTACCGGCCGTGTTCCAGCTCACCACAGACTTCAGCAGCGGCGCCATCTCTGCCATACTCAGCCAATGCCAGGACGGCAAGGAGAGGCTTATTGCCGCCGTGGGGCGCAAGACAACCGACCCCGAGACTCGCTACCCGTCCTGGAAGGGAGAGATGGCCGCCATCATGTATGGAATTCGGAAATTCCACGGCATCTTGTCCTACCGTAGTTTCCAGATCAACACTGATTCCTCAGCCTTGCTACAGATGAAGTCGCTGAACACATCCACAGGAATGGTGGCCCGCTGGCAGGAGGAGCTAGCGGCTCTAGACTTCACTGTCTGCCATCGTCCTGGCACCCAGAACACCAATGCTGACGCCCTCAGCCGCCGGGAGGACGATAATATGCCAACAGCCACCGCCGAAGAATTAGCAGAGCAGGCTGAGTACATCCACACCCTTTGCCAGCTAGGGGAGCCCGCAGCTGGCAGGCCCGCTGCAGCACGGCTGGACCCGGCCAGAGTTTTAGAGGCACAGACACAGGATCCCCTCTTGCTCCGTGTCTGCCAGTGGGTGGCCGACGGCAAAGCCCCAACTAAGGCTGAGCTGCGAGGCAAGGAACGGGACGAGCAGCAGTACGCCAGCCGCTTCGCAGCCCTGGGACTCGACGAGCATGGCTGCCTCACCACCACCGACCAGACCCTGACAGGGGAGAGGACAAGATACCTGCTGCCTTCGGCCCTCCAGCAGGACGCGTTTTTTCTGGCCCATGGGACCCCCATGGCCGGGCACTTTGGGATGGACGCTACTATTGCCCGCGTCGCCATGCATTTCTGGTGGCCCAACCTGTCCCGTGACGTCCGCCTGATGGTTCAGACTTGCCCTGAGTGTGTACAGAAGGTCACCAAGGAAAGGTTGAAGTTAGGGATACACGTGCCCTCCCGCCAGGGGTATCCACAGCAAGTCCTGTTTATTGACTTGGTGGGGCCCCTGCCAGAGACACCAGCCGGGAACCGCTACATCCTCACCTGTCAGGATGGGTTCAGCCGGTTTGTCAGCCTCTACGCCATCCCCAACAAGCACACTCTCACGGTGGCTGAAGCCCTACTGCACCGCCACCTGGCCACGTTCGGATGTCCCCTGAAGATCCACTCCGACAATGGGATGGAGTTTACTGGCCAGGTATTCAAGGAACTGGCCTCCAAGCTCGAGATTGGCCTGACACATCCGCCACCCTACAACCCGCAGTCCAACCGGGAGGAGAGGTTCCATCGGACGCTCAACACAGGCATGCGGCTGTTCCTGGACAGAGACGACAACAACTGGAAGCCACACTTGCCTGCCATTGCCTTCGTCTACAATACCAAGGCCTGCAGATCCACGGGCGTGACCCCGTTCCTGGCCTACTTTGGGAGAGAGGCCAAGCTTCCGGTGGACATGGTGCTCCGGCTGCCAGACACTGAGTATGCCTCAGTCCCAGCCAACGTCCAAGCTCTCCTGCAACGCTATCATGCCGTGTACGACGCAATCCAGCAGCGAGAGGAGGGAACCATCCGAAGGAGCGCGGCCGCCTACAAAGGCACGGCCAAGTACGAAGTTGGAGACCTGGTCTGGTATCTGGCCCCCCGCCTGGTGCCAGGGAAGTCGGCCAAGATTACCAAGACATGGACTGGCCCTTGGAAGATAGTGAGACAAGCCACAGACGTCCATTATGTCATCAAACCTGCCTCTCCAACAGCCAAGATCTCGGAAATCACCGCGCATGTAGGCCGACTGCGCAAATACACCGAAGATGTAACTGCCCATCAGATTCCAACAGACATCCAAGGCGACCTGGACGGCGACGAGGACGCCACTGAGCTGCCCGCTGGAGCGGCGGCGCTGCCAGCTAGTGACCCAGGACAGTTCCCAGTGTACCAGCCGGCAGCCGCCGCCCCACAGCCTAGCGGCCAGGATCGCGACCCTGTAGAAGGGAACCTGCAGCACCAACCCAACGAACCACCGCCGCCGCTGCCAGCCCCAGAGCCACCTAGGGATGCCATCTGGAACCCTGATACTGACATGGAGCCCCTGCCGGCCAGCAGCGAGCCTGCAGAAGGAGAAGCGGCCACTGAGATGGAAGTGGCGGCCCCAGAGGGTGAAGCTGAAGCGATGTGTCCCCTTCTGATGACAGCCGTCCCCATCCGAGTGGGAGCTAAGAGGCCAAGCAACCTGGACCAGGCAGGCGCCCCCATGGAATTTTACGCGCCTTCCCCCATCGTTATTCCCCCCTTGGGAGCCTCCAGAGTGAGCCTAGGCCTCTGTGTCCAGTTACCAGCCGAGACAGAACTAGTCCTGCAAACAAGGCAAAACTTCCAACGACGGGGCCTGGCTGTCGCCAACCCACGGCTGGAAGCCAACCGGGAGTTGACAATGCTGATATCCAACCACAGCCAGACCGAGCAGCGAGTGTCCCGCGGAGCCTGTATAGCCAGAGCTGTCCTCCACCTAGCTGTGCCCCAGGAAGATGTTGTCGTGCGCGGACAGAGGCTGCCGTATCCCCAGGTTCAAGGCCTGGTGGCTTAGGAGCCCCGCAGCCCTTGAAGGGGAGGTTGTGGTAATACGGCAACAGACGGACGGGTAGTTTACAGAATTGCTACGCAGTGGCTTATCATGACAAGCCTTCTGCACTAATCCCATTATATTACCATTTACCTCATGACCGCAGGTGACCCTGTTGCGCAGCGGTCAAACTGGCCTGGCTTAATATGGGGAGGGGCACAGACACGCAGCTATCACGCGCCCCTCACGCAACTATACAACCAGGAGGCGCTGCCTCCCCTTTTACCACAGCTACCCCCACAGGCTGTCTACCGCCGTGGGTTACGCCCTTGTGTCCCACACCCCCTTCAAACCTAACCTATTGTTATAATCTATTTGTATATATATAGTAAACATCCATTGTAAATGTATTCAGTTAAATATATAATTTCTGTATGACTAAATCCTGCTAGTTTGTTTTGGTAGAATACTTCAAGGCTAGGGCTCGTTGGATTCGAACTCGCAACCGGTGAGCTGAAACGCTTCGGCTTACCACACCTTCACCCTTTTTAAAAAAAAAAACTTTGTTTTTAGGTCTTTTATTACTTTTGAACGATTACATTTTTATGTAGATTTTAAATTTGAAATCTCAAAAAATTCAATTCTGCGGAGGCAGCTTTACACAGAAAATGAAATGGAAGGATGACAACATCCATGAGTAGCGAAGCACAAAAATCGTGGATGGGAATACGTACAAGTACAAAGAAACAGTATTCCTTAAAATCAAGAATAGATTTATAGGACAAAATAAACACAAAACCTTATTCTATTTTTATGATACTGTCATCTCAAAAAAGTTTAAAAATCGGACCAAAAACACCAAAAATATTAGGAAATATGTAAAAATATAAAAATAGCCAAAAACCTGCTAAAAGACAGTTTAATCACCAGGGATGTTTCATTAAACAACGGAAAATTTAATTTTGATATCTATAACTAAAAAAAATTTTGAAAATCGGACCATAAACACCAAAGTTATGGTGAAAAATGTGAAAAATACAAAAGTAGCCTGAAACCTGCTAAAAAGCAGTCCGACCGCCATAGATGTGTTAAAGCTAATTATGCTCCTTAGTGATGGGAATGTTGTCAAAAAGTATCATGTTTCCCCCACTTTGTCTCTAACAGACGTGAAGACGGACAGACAGACATACGGACAGACGGACGGACAGACAGAGATTTCGAATTATAGAGTAGCTTCGCTACTAAATAAACGAGGCTTTCAACGACCCCCCTCCCTCAACCGTTAAGATATACAACTTTAACTTCTTGTCAATATTCCTATCATTTAAACCATGAATAACGCATTCATGGTTGTTGGATAGCTAAGAGCAGCTTTTTAGCTGTTTTTATATTATTCATATATTCCATAGGGAATTTCATTTTTATAAAAATATTAACTAAATCTAAATTATAAAACTGAGAACAATTTTATTTATTAAATAAAATAATATGTTAACAATTTTCTGTATTTTTTCATTTTATTACATCTATGTTTTTAATATAGTCTTGTTATTTTATTAAAAATGAAACAAATTTCCATCAATAAATAAAGTTTTAAATCAATTAATTCCATTATTAACTAAAATGAATTATAAGTTTTCAATATATTTGAATTATACTTGAATAACAATCAAAGCAAAATTTTACCATCAAGATTTTGGGATAAAGCTTAATTCTATTTCGAATACCAAAGCCGCTAGTGTATAATAAAGTAAACTGTTCAGAAATTCAAGGTATAACTTTTAGCAGCAATATCTTGATTTCTTTGTATCTAAGATTAGCTAACTGTTTCTTAAAGATCTTACAAAGGTCTTAATAAAGTCTGTAAGTTTTTTATATCTTCGATCACAACATTACATGCTTTAGGCCAAAACTCTGTCAAAAATGCTTTCAAAACAGGCTTTTTTACCCAAGATACTGAATCAGTTTATTTGTAAGCCCAAGTAATCAGTTTTGGAAAATCTTTCTTTTTCATGGAAAACTCATAAATATATCTAAAAATATGCAAATTTGGGTGTAAGTTTTTATATGGACGGTGCTTTAAATTTGCGTTTTTTTCTTAATATGGGCATTTGAAGATTACGCAAACTATAAAGCATAATTTTAATAGAATAAGGCTAAATTTTAAAAGTAAAGAGATACTTTTTTTCTTTGTCTGTTTTATGTTGATCAAAATAATCTCGATGTACTTAAAAAATGCATGATTTTAAATGAAGGGGCTTTGAAATGCTAAAATTTGTACCTTTATAAGAGTCAAGGCTAAAATGTAGACAAAAGATTATTGGTTAACCTATGATGGAACAGAGAAAAAATATAAAATAAGTTTAAAGCAGTAAAGAAATATTTATTCAGTTTTATCAAAGTAAAAGTTTATTTTGGATTAAACTATATTCTTTTTTTCAATCTAAATTTTTTTCTTTTAAATAATAAATTCTGCATTTAACTATAACATGAAAAATCTTTTAAGACATTTTTTCAAATCTCAATATCCTTCTCTTTTTGTAATTAAGATTCTCTAGGTACTAAGATTAAAAATAAGCTAAAAAATCCATGAATTTTTGTTGTTTTATAAAATATTTGCAATACTTTTATTTGCAATGTAAAAATACATATATTCGCGCACATTTTTGCGTGTGGAGATCTGAATGAACCAATGGGAGACCGAGAGTTGGAGGCAACACCCAAAGTTGCAAATTTTGAAGGCGGACACCATAGCTGACTTCATGGCAGTCCTGGACCTGGAATACAGAGTTGAGAAGCAACAATTGAATTGACACAACCTTCCTCACTCATTCCCCCATTTGTTCCAACAGCATCTCAAAATAGGTTAAATGCCTAATTAGTATATTTAAAATGTCTTAGTAAAAATAAAAGGAATTTGGCTAAAAATAGCTCTTTAACATATCTTTTTTTATGATACTTTTTTTTAAGGGTACTCTAATAGTTTTGGAAGGAGTGAGTCAGTAAAACAGTGAGTCAGAGAGAGAAAAGGATCAGGGATGGTGTGGACAATGGCATTTTATTACACTAGTCCCCAAAGTCTAATATAACTTTTCTTATTCGTTGGCAAACAAAATGGGGACTTTTATTAGATTTTGATTGGTTGATTCATTTAGTTGAGTGTTCGAACGTTCCAACCACTTATTGTAATCTACAGAAGGGGTGATTTTGTGTATCACCAATTGGGATGTACATCGATTTATCGGCAATTGTTTTATCCCTGTAGATCTCTGAATATAACTACTAAAAAGAGTCAAATGAGTCAGTATGATAACAGTAAAAAACAGTGATATAAATTCTGATAGAAACCAACTGTTTGAAACTAAATATGTTTATTCTTTGCAAAAAATTCTTTATCATACATCAGAGATCGTCAATCAGATGTAACAAAAAATTACCACATGTAAAATTTAGATATTTAATTTAAATTTAAAATTAAAATGATAAAATAACATGGTAAGGTCCCAAAATGTTGTTCATTTGGGTCATACAAATTTAAGAAGATTAGTTGTTTTTATAAAAATATATATATTTGCGGGGTTTGACCTAACCAATAAACTTGTAACCATTAAGGGGTGGGTGGGGGGTGGTGCACGACAATATTTAAAAACAAACACCCATTTGATTTTTGGATGTTTTTACATCAAGAAGGGGTGGAGGGGGTGGGTAGTTCAAATTGTTGTTATTATCCTCTTAGGAAATTTTTCTCAAAATTTGACAATTTTTATACCCCCCCCCCCTCCAGAAAAACGGCCCCCTGGCCTGCCTAGCCGCGGGCGCTCGGCCCCCTAGCCATATAACCTAACCTAACCCAGTCATTTAGTCGTGGGGGGGGGGGGGGGAGGGGGAGTATAAAATTGAAAAAAATTGAAGAAAAAAAGAAAAAAAGAGGATAACGCCAAACTGTTTTTAATATACCTCCAAACAGCAACCATTTTTAGTCATGTACAATAAGGGCGGGGCAATATCGGAATTAGACAAAGAGGGGATATGCAACAGATAAATTTAACCTTAAAAACATTTCTGACCGAAAAAGAATTTTTAAAAATTGAGTTTTAGAACGCGACCACTAAAAAATAGATTTAGATGTAATACCTTAATGCACAGTTTATTTAGGACATTTTGGTCTAAAAGAACCGTTTTAACTAATTAAAAAAAAAACATCTTAAAGCATTTAATTTATATCCTTTTATAAAAGAAGTACGTATTTTTGTCTATAGCTTTTTATGAAGATTGCTAAAACTACCGAACCGAATGGTTTAATCTACTACTTTGCTTTATATATGCTTGTATTTATGAATAATATGACTTAATGTTTCATAGGTTTCATACCTGTGCTACTTATTACGATGATTCATCAAACAAATTTATAAATATAATTAAATATAAATTTATATTTATAGAAATTAAAAATAAACATATATATATTCATTTCATGGAATATAATCATTTTTTTTTTGATTTTCCTTATTAATTTAATTCAAATAACCTAACCTAAAATAACCTATCAAAAGCTAATGTGAAAATACGACGATTAGATTTGTTAATCTATCATAACTGTAACCTAAAACCCTAATAAACTAAATCAAACAAAGAAATAAATTTTTTTTTAATTGAAAATTTTAGACTAAAGAGATAAGGTTAGGAATTGGAGCAGCATCCATGAAAAAGTAATTAGAGGCCTCTGGGGACGTACCCGCTAATTATAAAGAATGTGCTACAGCTTTCTTTGTGGTAAATTTGAAACTTTGCAAAGTTTATACCTTTAAAGGCACATTTGAAATTTATATACATATTTTAAATTCTATTGTTCTAATTTTATTATATTTCAAATTAAATTTTGAATAAGACTGCATAAGACAATGGCCGATGAATGTACACTCCCAATGATAAACATACCTGTTCTGTGGATTATAAGTGTTGGTTAAAAAGTTTGGAAAATCAACCAATCAATCAAAATTCAAAAATAGTCTCCAA
Source organism: Acartia tonsa (assembly GCF_053477335.1). NCBI lineage: Eukaryota > Metazoa > Arthropoda > Copepoda > Calanoida > Acartiidae > Acartia > Acartia tonsa. The sequence continues at coordinate 17,370,017 of NC_137274.1, forward strand.
AGTTGTTAAGCCAACCAATAAGAAAACGTAATTATAAAACTTTTGGGTCTAGTATAATAATTAGCCTAATGTCCCTCCCTCCCTGCGTATAACCTAAATTTAAATTTATTGTAGTAGTTGTAATAGGGGTGAAGCAGTTCAACCCTATTTGGTGAGTCCGGCAAAAGAGCCCCTAGCCTTAATGATTCTATCAATAAAATACTCCAAGTAGTTACAGTTTTGAAGATTTATTTAGAACTGATTATACATAACAAATTAATGGCTTTATATACAACAGAATACAATATTGGGTTAGGTAGAAAATGGGTGTGGAGAGAATGGGGGACTGCAGGCCAGGTGAATGGCAGAAGGGCAGGCCCCTGTGGGGGTAAGGCTGGCGTCCCCCGGAAAAGGGTAGGTTATCTGGAACATTGGGGGGGGGGGGGCAACCCCTTCCCCCCCGTCGGCGGCTGGTAGAGTTGACCGCATTATCTGGCAGTCAATAAAAGAAAGGGTTGGCTGAGGAATGTGGTGGTTAGGGATTAAACACCTGCGTGTTTTATCGGGAGCCCCGGGACGTAGCATGATCTGGGAAGTGGGTTGAGGGGCCTCGGGACATCAGGCCTTGAACCATGGTGGGCGGCAGACTCTTCCCAGGGCACAGCATGGTGTAGGACAGCTCGGGCCACACAGGCCCCACGGAACACCCGCTGCTCGGTATGGCTGTGGTTGGTGATTAGCATGGTCAGCTCTCGGTTTGCTCGCAGCTGGGGGTTGGCGACAGTCAGGCCTCAGCGCTGGAAGTTCGGTCTTGTTTGAAGAACTATCTCCGTCTTGGCTGGCAGCTGGACATGGAGGCCCAAGCTCACTCTGGAGGCCCCTAGAGGAGGGATGGCGAGAGAGGTGGGCGCATAGAGGTCCCTGGGTGCGCCCGCCTTATCTAGGTTACTGGGGGCCTTGGCTCCTACTCTAATGGGAATAGCCATCATCTGAAGGGAGCACATAGCTTCGGCGTCGTCCTCGGGGGCCGCAACCTCTGTCTCAGTGGCTGCTTCTTGTTCTGGGGGCTTGCTGTGGGACTGCAGAGGCTCCATGTCGGCATCTGGATTCCATATCGCGTCGGTATTTTGGCTGTTGGTGAGGCTGGGCAGATGACGTAGTGGACGTCTGTAGCCTTGCGCACTATCTTTCAGGGGCCAGTCCACCTCTTCGTGATCTTGCTTGCACCAGACACCAGGCGGGGGGCCAGATACCAGACCAGGTCTCCGATCCCGTACTTAGCCGTTCCTTCGCAGGCCGCTGCGTTCTGTCAGATGGTCCCGTCCTTTTGTCGTTGGATTGCGTCAAATACCGCGTGGTAGCAGTGTAGGATGGCCTGTACGTTGGCTGGGACTGAAGCATATTCAGTGTCAGGTAATCGTAGCACCATGTCCACCAGCAGTTTGGCCTCTCTCCCGAAGTAGGCCAGAAATGGAGTAACGCCCGTAGCCTTGCAGGTCTTTGTATTGTAGGCCAAGGCTATGGCAGGGAAGTGCGGCTCCCAGTTGTTGTTGTCGCGATCAAGGAACAGCCGCATGCCTGTGTTGAGCATCCGGTGAAACCTCTCCACCCGGTCGGACTGAGGATTGTAGGGCGGAGGACGCGTCAGGCCAATCTCTAGCTGGGCGGCTAACTCCTTAAACACTTGGACGGTGAACTCCATACCGTTGTCCGAGTGGATCTTCAGGGGGCATCCAAACGTGGCGATGTGGCGATGCAGTATGGCCTCGGCAACGGTGGTGGTATGCTTGTTGGGGATCGGGTAGAGGCTGACAAACCGGCTGAATCCATCTTGGCAGGTGAGGACATAGTGGTTCCCGGCTAGCGTTTTGGGTAGGGGCTCTACCAAGTCAATGAACAGCACTTGCTGTGGATAGCCCTGCCGGGAGGGTACGTGGATGCCGGCCTTCAGCCGTTCCTTGGTGATCTTCTGCACACACTCTGGGCAGGTCTGGACCATGAGGCGGACGTCGCGGTGCACCGTGGGCCACCAGAAGTACATGGTGACGCGGGCTATAGTGGCCTCCATCCCGTGGTGGCCGGCCATTGGGGCTCCATGGGCCAGGAAGTATGCATCCTGATGGAGGACTGGAGGCAGCAGGTAGCGGGTCCTCTCTCCCGTCAAGGTCTTGGCTGTGATGGTGAGGCACCCATGGTCATCGATCCCGAGGGGGGCAAACTGGCTTGCATACTGTTGTTCGTCTCTAGACTTGCCCCGGAGCTCGACCTTAGTTGGGGGTTTCCTGTCAGACACCTTAAGGGTCCTTGGTTTGGGCTTTAAAAACTCGTTCTGGGTCCAGGCGAACCGTGGTGGGCCCGCCAGATGCAGCTGGTGTGGGCTCCCCTAGCTGGCAAAGGTGGTGAAGGTACTCGGCCTGCTTGGCTACTTCCTCAGCGGAGGAGGCAGGCATGTTGTCGTCTTCTCGGCGGCTGAGGGCGTTGTTGTTCTGGGAGCCCGGGCGATGACAAACTGTGAAGTCCAAGGCAGCACGCTCCTCTTGCCAGTGGGCTACCATTCCTGTGGATGCATTGAGTGACTTCATTTGCAGCAGGGCAGAGGAGTCCGTGTTAATCTGGAAGCTACGATAGGACAGGATCCCATGGAACTTGCGGATCCCGTACATGATGGCGGCCATTTCTCCCTTACAGGACGGGTACTGTGTCTCGGGTTGGTAGTCTTGCGTCCCATGACGGCGATGAGCCTTTCCTTCCCGTCCTGGCACTGGCTGAGAATGGCGGAGATGGCCCGGCTGCTGTAGTCGGTGGTTAGCTGGAACACAGTCGGCAGGTTGAACCTGGTTGGAGCCCGGATCGGGGCTTGGAGAAACTTGTCCTTGAGCTGCGCCAGCTGGGTATCCATCTTGGCGGTCCACGTCAGTTCCTTGGCCATCTTTTGCCTATTCATGTCATAGGTTAGGTCAGCGTACTCCGGAATAAACAGCCTATAGTAGCCAAAAAACCCCAAGAGGGCCAGCAGGTCCTTGGGGGTACTGGCCAATCTAGGATGCGGTCTATGTAGTCCTCCTGCATCGCTATGCCCTCGCGGCTGAGGGTGTGGCCCAGATAGTCGACTTTGGCCCGAAATAGCTTGGTTTTGGCTGGCTTGAGGCGAATTCCTCCCCAACGGTGGGCTTCCAGGACTTCACATAGCCTGGCCAGGTGGGCCCAGGTGTTGTTGTGGAATGACAGGACATCATCCAGGTAGGATTGGAGGTTTGCTGTGCCCAGGGGGTTGAGGACCCCGGCGATGAACCTGGAGTAGACAGAGGGGGCAGTGGCCAGGCTGAAGGGCATCCTCTTCCATTGGTACAGCCCCCTAGGGGTGGTGAAGGCCGTACAAGGTCGGCTATCCTCGGCTACCAAGATTGTATAATAAGCGGCCACCGCATTTAGTGCGCTGTATATGCGGTGTCCGCCGGCTTGCTCTACTAGCTGCTGGATCATGGGTAGAGGGTAGCTGTCTAGCTCTAGGCATTTGTTGAGGGCCCGGTAGTCGACAGCCCAATGGGTGCTCCCATCCTTCTTCTTGATTGGGACCAGGGGGCTGCTCCAGGCTGAGTCAGAGGGCTCAATCACTCCTTCCTTCAGCCAGGTCTCCAACTGGTCTTGTTTGGCTTCCTGCCGAGGATTGAGATCAGAAAATTTCTGCCTGATAGGCTGGGTACCGGCTTCAAGCAGAGCTGTAATTCCATGACGTCGGTGCAGCCTGGGGTAGAGTTGGAGAAGACATCCCTGTACTCTGATATCAACTTCCAGACTTCCTTCTTGAGTAGAGGGTCCTTCTGTAGGAACTCGTTCTCCTCTAGCTCAAGGTCTGTCCACAGCTGCTGCATGTCTGGGGGTTCGACAGGGTCTTGGATGGAGTGCATGCTAGGGGGAGGCTCATCCGACACCTCCATGACATCAGGTTTCACCAGTTCCCCCGCCACAGGGAGGCCGGCGTCCGGCAGGAGGGGCTGCTCCCCCTTGTTCACCACCAGCACACGGAACACGCTGGCGGAGCTGGGCCGATGCGCGTACAGGCCTTCCGGGACGATGAGATACTCCCCAAACCGCTGCTCTGGGGCGGCCAGCTGGATGGCGGCCTTCATGCGCTGGCCAACCAACTCGACGGGCACTGCTACAATGCTGCGGTCAGGCAGTGCCACCCGCTTGGCCGTTCTGAGTTGGGCCGGCTGTCCATTAGTTGGGGTGACCGCGTTCGGCGTATAGGTGGCCAGCCGCAACTTGACGGGCTCGGCACCGGGGGCGTCCGGCCGCGACTTGATGGGCTCAGTCTCAGAGTTGGCCAGCTGCAACTTGATGGGCTTGGCACCGGTGGCATTCAGCCCCGACTTGACGGGCTTGGTCCAGGGGTTGGCCGGCCGCGACTTGACGGGCCTGGCATCCGGGGGCCCCCCTTGGATGGAGCGGGGAGGACATTGCTTCCCGTTGATGAATGTGTCCGTGGAAAAAATGGCCTCTGGCGGGCAAGCAATCTCCGGGAACGTGGTCGGCAGCTCAGGCAGGGGCACCTCGGGCACTGGGGGCAAATCCATGGCCAACAAGTTGGTCCCCTTGTGGGCATTCAGGGCCGTATCCACCCAGTGGGTGCCTTTCTCTACAACTCGCGGTGGTTCGGGCTGGGGGCTTGGCAGCGGCCCCTCATAACTTAATTCTCGCTCGGCGGTCTCGCGGTTTACTGGGACGCCGCGGAGGGGGATAAACTCCCCACGCACCCACAGACTGCATGTTGAAACAAAGCCTAGTTCCGAACTCACACAGAACTCACACACCCCCTAAGTTCAGTGGGTGCGAGAGATTTCTGACCACAGTCACGTGGTACAAATGGAGGATGAGCGTATGTCTGTCTGCCATATAGAGCTCGCATAGTTTGCCGATTACCTGGAGGGGTTCCCCCTCTTTATTGGCAGTCATGGAATCAGCAGTTTCTGCACGCCCATTGCATGCATGAAGGACTCGGAAATCACTGCAGACCCGGGCACACGGTTGCCGGAGTCTATCATTGCGTTGACCTGCACATGCTGGGCAGGGCTGGGTGGGGAACCAGACTCTGATGTGGCAGGGGAATTGTAAATCCTGACCACTAGAGAGGGGGTTCTTGTCTTCCGCCGGGGTCAGGCGGAACTGCGGCGGCGATGGGCCTCAGCTATGGTGCCCTCACATACCATGGTGAGGGGCACAGACTCCAGGGGCTGGACTGGAGGTTGTGGCTGCAGGGAAACTCGTCCTGCAAGCCAGATGGCAGGCGCGAAGCAGCGCCGTGGGTTCGTGTCCTGGGGCTTGTTCCCAGCTACATGACAACACAGGGGGACCAGCTACTTAGCTGTCTGTCGAAGGGGGCACGGTGCGTGCGTACTCTGTTGTGTCCTGGGGGCTCGTGCCCAGCTACACACTACTCAGGGGGACCAGCTACTCAGCTGTCCGTCTCGTGGGTCTGTCCTTACTTGTGTCCTGGGGCTTGGTCCCAGACACACATTGCCAATTCTCGGGGGGAGACCAGCTACTCAGCACTCTGTCTCGTGGGTCTGGCCTTGGTGTCCTGGGGCTTGTTCCCAGCTACACGTTCCAAGTTAGAACCCGCTCTACCCGTATGGGCTAACACTTCCAATCACTGCGGTAGTGCCTCTATTGCAGCTACCCAGCGGTGTGGAAAATGCTGTACTAAAGTGGTGCTTTCAGCAGGCAAAATTGCCCGCAGCAGGTAAAAATACCCGCGTTGTGCGTTCAAAATGATGGAAAAGTTGCCTAAAAAGGCCGTCTCTCTTGTCAGTTGGCTATTTGGTGAGTCCGGCAAAAGAGCCCCTAGCCTTAATGATTCTATCAATAAAATACTCCAAGTAGTTACAGTTTTGAAGATTTATTTAGAACTGATTATACATAACAAATTAATGGCTTTATATACAAAAGATTACAATATTGGGTTAGGTAGAAAATGGGTGTGAAGAGAATGGGGGACTGCAGGCCCGGTGAATGGCAGAAGGGCAGGCCCCTGTGGGGGTAAGGCTTGCGTCCCCCGGAAAAGGGTAGGTTATCTGGAACATGACAGTCTGTGACAGTGACAGTCTGTCCGAATACCACATAGTAATAGGCATATTTTGTTTAAATCAAAATCCCATTAAAGAAAGTTTTTTATTTGAACAATTTACATCTACCGTTTCTCTTCAATTGTAAAAACCCTATGGGCTTCAGGCTTAGATATTTCTATAAAACGTATATATAAATGAAAATTTCAAAGTTTTGTTTCCCCTGGGGTATAGGTATTGCACAATGTATCTAGAATTCAAGGACAACTCCCCCTATTGACTCCATTGACTCCTATAGATATAAATGTAAAACTAAAGGCGGAGTATTTTTATTTTTTATGAAGAAATTCGACTTTAGGACAGTCAATGTAATTTTTTTACTTCCTGAACCTTTGATTTATAGGTTCTCATTTTACTTGGCTGGCAGAGTGTTCCAGAAATCATAACTGGAACTAATTAGCTTTGACAATTGGGAGGGGTTCAACTTTCCCCCTCCCACCTTAAGTGTCCTAGTCTTCTAGGGGCGAAGCCGATGGTTATAGGGTATATGTGTGTCTGACTATATTGAAGGATCTCATTAACCGCTAAACCTTTATGGTACTCCTTCACAATGTAGCTTATCATAGGTATTGGAATTGCTTATAACTATTTTGGGGGAGAGTACCACCACACCCTCAAGAGAAATTGCCCTTAGAAAAAAGATTTTTGTTATTTTTTTTCTAAATTAAAGTTTGATGGCTGTGGCTTAGGGTGGCTGGCTGCAGCTGATAATTCTTCCTTTTTTTTCAAACCTTACTTTTCTTTGTAAAGAATCTTTTTTCCTTAATCCAAGCCTTTTGAATTTCCCGAAATGATAGGTTGTCATTTTTAAAAACTCATAATAAATTTAGAATGATGCTTTCCCACAAAAGGCCAGTTAAGCACTAACAACTCCTCAGTTTTCATTATTTTAATTGTACTAAGCGGGGGCATCTTGCGGTGTCTTAACTCTGCGGGTCTGCATTGTATTTTATAAAACCTAAACTAACCTAACTTAAAGTAATAAAAAAATAAAAGCCCATCCTCTTATTTTTAATTTATTTTAAAATATGTAGGAGAGGGGGGGTATGTGGGGTTATTGTGTATCTTTGTGTGATAGCGCGAGTAGAATAAATCATAAATTTAAATAATATTTGATATTTGCATATGAGTAATATGATTGCTAATAACAGCAGGGGTCCAGGGATAGTTCTGACAATTTGTTTAATAGTCCACTAATGTATGAAATTCTGATACTAGTTCTAGATTTTCTTTAAAAAGGGGGGGGGGTGTAACTAAATTAGCCCGCCATTGTCACCTCCATCCATGATTAAGAACCACTTGTTCTCAAAATGTTTTTAAACAAAAAGCCTTTTAAAGTTTTGTTATCGCTCTAGATCTAATATTCTACAAAAAATTTCCATCTGTCATTGTATTAAATAATTAAATATAAAATTTAAATTTTTACAAATATAAACGATTATAATTACTTTCTTTGTTTAAAGAAAAAGGCATTGTACAAGACTTTTGTGTTTTTAGAAGAAAGACTATTTAGTGTTATATTTGATTTGACTGGTTGAAAATTTTTCAGCCAACAAATTAGAATTTCTAGTTGTTTATTTGTAGCCTAATTGCAGTATGATATTTGCTTCTGAAATGTTTACAGATGATTCCTCTGATTGATTAGCATATTTCTGTTTATTTTCTTGACATCGTAAGTATTCTTTATTTTACTTCTAACTAGCGGCTACGCCCCTAGAGACATCTAGGGGCACTTGAGGAGGGAGGAGTTTAATTCAATAATCAAATTTCTTATCTTAGCCAATTAGTTCAGCGGTTAGTGAGATCCTTTGGTACAGACAAACAGACATTTTGTTACTTTATTATAAGGATGTGAACCTTGTTTTCTAATACATAATTTTCAGGATGTTTGTAAAAATGTGCTTAACTAACTTTTGAAAAAAAAATACAATTATTCCAATAACTCTTTTTTAATAATAAGTTGGTAATATAATAATATTTTAGGCATTCCTCCTTTGAAACTTTTCTAATCATATCAATAAACACCAGCACCTGAAAACTTGGGTACTATAACTGGAGGTAGTGGCACAAATATCAGCCATTTGACGTCATAAAAATGAGGGATTATCCATCTCTTTTTTAGGGGTGTTCTTTCCAACTTCTGCTCTCATCTCCCTCATTTTTTTGACGTCACTACAACAACAACTCAGGAAAACTAAGGGTAGCCTAATGTCTCCTTTTCTGTCCAAACACCCGGGGCATTAGATTAAGTAACACTCATCAGACAACCAACCCTTTGATTGCACGACCTTTGGCTGGTAGTCCTTAGTTTGTATAGTAATGAGTTGCGTATATTTTCAGCAATATAGCTATAAATCTTGCGCAGCTGACATAGCAGCAGTAGAAACCTTTTTTTACATCTTTAGTTATGCTGCGGTGAGAGTGTGTACCCAAAGTCTTAAAAGTTGGCCTAAAAAAATCTGGAACCGTTGCATTCTTATATCCATAGATGCTTCGGACAGACATACAGCAATTCATCTTTTTCTTTGAGTTGAGTGTTGAAACTTTTTACAACGTTTATTTGCTTGATTTCCTTCTTTAAATAATGTATAGTTATAATCTCATTATTTAATACTAGCGACTACGCCCCTAGAGGCTTCTAGTGGCACTTAATTTTTTTTCTATGTTGCTTTCAAGTCTCTGAGTAAACAATTTTTTTTTTTTGGGGGGGGGGGATTTCTCTTGGGCGGTTGGTGGTATCTTTCCTTAAAATAGTTATAAACCTTCCTGGGACCCATGAGAAGATACCCTGTTATGGAAAACCCGATCGGTTCAGCGGTTAGCGAGATCCTCAAGTACAAACAAACAGACACACAGACAGACAAACATCATGTTACTTTATTATAAGTATTTGTATAATCCTGTGCATTACACAATGGTCAGGGCAACTCTATTGACTAATTGAACGCCCCCCTCCGACCGATTAAGGTGCGGTAAGGGGCCCGACTGTTAAGGGTTAATATTTTTACAAGCACTAAAAAGTTTTAACAATTTCAATGAAGATGTAATTTTTCAAGAGAAAAAATCTTCAAACTGAAAACATTGAGAAAAAAATCCTCCAAAAAACATCCAATAATGTTTTGCTAATTTTTCTATTGCTCCATGTAAAAATAGTGCAGCTTCTCTGTTGTGTGTGAAGGTTAGTTATAATTGTGTAACAAATTAGCATTACAGACTGACAGAAAGACAGACAGACTCATTTTATAAAATAAATCAGCAATTGCAGTTTGTAACCCACAAATTGTGACACAGTCAACACAAAAATGATATAAAGTAGTAAGTTATTTTTTTTGCTTAAGTTATTTGAACAAGGAATCTTATTATAACACACTTTTATACCACACATTTAATGAACAAGAACGATATATTGGCAAAGCCCAATCCCTGCCTGGCAACTACATAGCTACATATTCATATTACATATTGAATTATTAAATAGACTTATAAGCAATTTGTTTAAAGTAGATTTTTTTAGGATTGCGCCTACTTTTTTACTTTGGCTATGTCCACTATCTACATTTAAACATGTCAATTTTGATGATTATATCATACAAAAATGTTGTCAAAAAAAGCTAAAAATTAGGTATATTATGGACGTACGGACATTCTGGTAATGATTATACAGTTGCTACGCTTTCTAATTCGTACCTTATTCGTTGAATTTTAACAGTAGCTTTTCTTCTATTTCTTGCCCCTGGTGGGGGCTCTAACATTGCTCTAACACTGCGGGGCCAATTGCTTAACCCTGCTGGGCAATTACCTAACCCAACCTATAAAAAACTTCTGTAAAAATACGACAAACAGCCCCTTAAGAGGTGTTGCCACAAAAGGGACTATAACCGACAATTCTAACATGCCTAAATTAACAAAAAGAGCTAACAGTTACGAAAGGACGGACAGACCTTAATTATAGAAAAGATTTGCTTTTAAAAATTTCATATAAATATTTAAGATTTAGCGGAAATATCTAAATTAAACTTCTAAGTACTTATTTATTGTTATATAATAAGAAAATAAGATTTAAAAGAGTGCTTTTTATAACTCAAGGATTGAAACATACATAATTACAGAAGCAAACAAATCATCTTTTGAAAAACGTACAAAGAAAATTAAAAATCAATTTAAATCTGAATTTAACTGGAAAAATAAAAAGGAAAATATTGATATCAATCAACCACTTGTTAAACTATTTAAATTGAAAGCAAAAAAAGCCTTATCACCAAAAAAGATCTGCTATCCAAAGTTGATAATGAGTAATATTAAAATTTAATAACAATTATAATGTTGAATATGAAATAAATTATAATTTTAGATAAAATTAAAACAAGAACATTATTGTCCACATTCACAGCCCCTTTTGGAGCTTTTCCTAAGGGATTTAGAGGCGGAAACAAATGTATTATCAAGATTCATATTATAGCGGCAGTGGTTTCAAATATTCTTAAATATATTCCAATTTAAATTCAGTATATAATTCTTGTAACAAAATTGTAAAACTCAGAACCTTCAGATATTTTATTATTATTTCTCTTGTTGGCTACACTTTGTCCAAATATTTTTCAAGGAAACATACAAGCCCTAATGAATTAACTTTTTTAAAAAGATTGCTTAAATTTATGTTAATGTAAATCAAAAACAGATTTAAGTAAATATCTTATATATCCTTATAATAAAGTAACAGGATGTCTATTTGTATATTTGTACCAAAGGATCTTGCTAACCGCTGAATCGATCGGGTTCTCATTAACACGGTAGTTTCCTATAGGTATCAGGAAGGTTTAAAACTATTTTGGGGGACAGTATATCACCCTCCCAAGAGAAATCACAAAAAAATCGAAAATTAGAGACTTAAACGCACCATAGACAGTTATTTCTCAAATTAGATATTTGAAATAAAAAGCAAACATTTGAGTGCCACTAGAAGCCTCTAGGGGCGTAGCCGCTAGTGATAAAATAACATTCTAATCGTATTAAATAAATATCGAGGTGGGATGTATCATGGAAGTAAAGACCATTATCATTCAAGGGCAGTGTAGGGGGTTAGACAAAAAGAGCATCCTGTATGTAATTTACTTTGACCATCGGTCTGTCAGTCTTTATACACTATAAAGTAAGGTTTTGTATTTATTTTCTCCAATATTTTTATTCTTGATTTTAACAAATACTTTTGAATCTAATTGTATGTATTCCCATCCAATATTTGTTTGTGCTTTTCTACTTATGGATGTTGTCATCCTTTTTAAACTTTTACTATACACCTCTACATATACCTGCGACCGAAACTCAACAGGTAGTGCATCCGCTCATTGTCGGGAAGGTGATAGGTTTGAATCTAGGCCCAACAACGCATCATAACTATAGACGTTAAAAATGGTTTCAACTGCTACTATGTCAGATGCACGACGTAAATATTTAGAGTGGGGGCAATGCCTTAGCCCAAAACAGGCGCAACTCGTTACCATGCACAGTTAGGACTTCTCAGACAAAGGTCGTGCATCACAGAGAGTTGGTTGTCTGATGGATGTTACGTCACCTAATATCCTTTGGTGTTATAGTATCGCATCCCATTACACTTAGATTATGCTTTGGATTCTCCAGATGATCATTTAAAATCGAAAAAGAATCCCGCCCTTACGAGGTAATGGTAATCTTACATCATAGTAAAGTATAGGATGAAATACTAAAAGCTGCCTAGCTGAACTCTTCTTAGAATTGGTTATCTGAAAATATAATTATTAAGAGGCAAATTTATTTCAGTTTAATTTATTTTATATTTGACAATAAACAGAAAATTGATGTTCACTTCAAATTAAGATCAACAACCCTTCCCCCTGTATTAATTTAATTTATTGGTAGAATAATTTGGACACTTCTAGTTTTTATCCTCTAAGCAATGTTTGATAAAAGGTTAAAATATTTCAAACATTTATTTTATTTTATTTATTCAACACTTTATGGCATGATTCAATTTATAAGAATCTTAATTATGAACTATTCGAAACATTTATTACCATGATGTAGAATGTTAATAATTCAACATTATTTTAATGAATATATATTTCTATGAATTTTATTATTTTAATTATTGATAATTTTGATAAAAATAAGTAAATTCGTCATTTTTTTCAACAAACTTTCTTGTATCACAAATATTCCAATTAGTTTCAAAAAGAAAATGTTTGAGGTTTCATTGAAGCGCTTGAAAGTATCATGTGTGACGTAATAAAATACGTCTAAAAATGATGGATGAGAGGAGAAGAAGGAAAGGAAAACCCTAAAAAGGAGATGGATTTAGGTGTGTTTTAACTTTTGCAGACGCCATTAGGCTCCGAATATGAAATGAATAAAACAAGTATGACAACATTTATAAAAGCAATGCTTTAAAATCCGTGAGACAAACGCACATTAACACTTGTGGAGTTTCAGAACTTAATAAAAAGAATATTATATTGTAAGTCTAAACAAAATTAATTTAAAATTGTTGCAAAATTGCCCAAATAGAGGATACTGTTAGCATCAGCGAGGAAAATAGTTACAGAAAGAGATGCTAAAAATTGGACAAATAGAAAAATAAAAATAGTCTCACCTCGAATATACTCTAATCACACTCCTATCTATAATACAAAGTAGAACGATGTCTGTTTGTCTGTTTGCTTGTACTAAAGGATCTCACTAATTGCTGAACCGATTGGGTTCTCCTTAACAGGGTAGCTTCTCATAGTTCTTGGGATGGTTTATAACTATTTTGAGGGAGGGTACCACCAAAAAAAAAACACATTTTGTTTTTACTTTTTTAAATCTAAATTAATAAAAATGGGTTTTGGGTCTTAACTACCCCCGCCTCAAGTACTCCTAGAGGCCTCTAGGGTTGAAGCTGCTAGTAGTGCCAGTGGTATAAATATTTCTGTGGGAAGGAGTTAGTCAATGTATCAGTGAGTCAGTGAGGGAAGTGGATACTCATAACAAGTCAGTTGAATTTGAGTTGCCGACTGTGTACAGAGTTTCATCGGTGTTACTTCATCCTATCTCAAAATTTACTTCTATCTAAAAAAACTTTGAACTTCCAAAAAAAATCTAAATTTGAATGTGTAAACGATTTATACATCATACATTCAAAATTTTAATTTTGCATTTTGATATCTTTTTGGAAGTTTGAAGCTTTTTTAGCTAGTAGTAACTTTTGAGTTAGGATGAGGAAACACCAAGGAAACTGTGTACACATTTGGCTACTTAGATTCAGCTGACAGTGATAGAAATTTTGATAACAACCAAATGTTTTAAAATAAATATGTTAATACTTCGCAAAAACTTCTTTATCATACATCAGAGATTGACAATCAGATGTAACAAAAAGTGGCATATTTAAAATTATTAAATATTAAATCTAAATATAATAATAAAATATCAAGGTAATTGTATATTTAACAAGGATGATAACATTCATAAAAGCGAAGCTCTAGAATGGAAGGACAAATGAACATTTACACTTGTAGGGTGTCCTAACTAATTTAGCAACTTATTAATGCATGAGTCTTAGCAAAATTGTAACTAAATTTATTGTAAAACTGCTTAAATGATTACACTGTTTTAGGAAAAACTTACATTTTTAAAACTTGATTATAGAGATGCTTCGCTTTTAACATTGTACCTTGTTGTAATAGGAATCAGTATTCCAAAAATTATGTGAATAGGATAATTTTAACATACACAAATTTGTTGACAAAGAAGTAAAAAAATCATCATATGTTAAATGGACGTACGGGCTTTCTTGTAACGAATATAGAGTTGCTGCGCTTTCTAAGTCGTACCTAACTATCATAGGAATCATCATGCACAGTTTGAAATCCATAGGACAATTCTAATATGCCTAAATTAACGAAAAAAGCTATCCATTACGGACGGACGGACCGTCTCTAATAATAGAAAAGCTTCGCTTTTAATAATATGACTTTATAGTGGAGGATTGAAAATTAAGATACATAAGTTATAGATCAGTTGCGCTACTTATAACAATGATTCATCAATCAAATTTATGCAAAGTTAAAAATATTGAATTGATAGATAACATTTCATATTTCATACAAAGTAGAATAATGTCTGTCCGTCTGTCTGTATGTCCGTCCGTCCCTTAAGATCTCGGTAACCACCGAACCGATAGGGCTCTACTCTTTAGGGATAATACCTACTGTTCCTTTGGTGGTTTTAAGCTATTTTCTTGGGGATTGGGACACCCCCAACCCCCCAAAAAAATGAAATTTAAACCCCCCCCCTAACAAAAATTGTTTTTAGGCAGTTACTTCACATAAATTGACAGCACCAGAAAATATTTAAAAAAAAATTTTTTTAATTAACTTTTGGGGCAAAGCCCCTAGAGGCTAGGGGCGACGCCGCTAGTTTCCTAAAAAGTAGAATGAGGTCTGTCCGTCTGAAGCTTATGATCTCGGTAACCGCTAAACTGATTAGGCTCTGTTCTACAGAAAAAATACCTACTGGCGATGGTTTTAAGAAAGAAAAAAATTTCTCTTCAAAAAAAATTTATTTCTTCTTTAAAATTGATAGAAAATAAATTTTTGTAAATGCCATATAAATTTCATGATTTTATTGTTTATTTAACAAAGATAAAAACATCCACAAAGGTCTGTCTCTAACAATTAGTAAAGTAATGGAGGGGAGGGGTGGAAATGTAATTTCTATTATCGTTCATTGTCATATCCCTTAAGGTCCATACAAATTTTAGAATAAAGAATATCTAGATAATGATTTTAATTGCAAAATGTAGGATAAGAAAATTGAGAAAAATTTCATATGCACCTATTTTACTTTTTTTTGGGTTTCCTACAGTGAATTATATCTAAAATGATATTGGGGGGTGGGGGGGGGGGGGGGGGCAGATGTAGAGGTCGTCAATTCTGCAATTTGTTGACTCCAAATGAAATTAAGTATAGGTTTTGTGATTTTTTTCCGAATTAAATTCGATGCTGGTATAAGCTAGGTTTTCTATCGTTATCACTAATTTTAAAAGTCCCGAAAGTTGTAAAATTGATTTTTTTCCTAAAGAATAATTATGAACAACTTTTGGGTGTGTCTTGATATATTTATATATTTTGTAGTTTCCAAGATAGAATGCTGGGTAGGGGGGCATTAAATTCCTCCCCTCTTATTTGCTAGTTCAAGAACTTTGGGTTCTAATTAAATCTAAATTTTATTTTCTATTAACTAGCAGTGTCAAAACTTTCCACCAAATAATTCCACCAATAACAAAAGAGGTAATTTTGTTATCATTATGGCTGTTGTACATGCGTCCTACTACTCTTATGTTAAGTTTTTAGTTTGATAAAGGTTGCATGATTTTTTATTAAAAATTTATCAAATATAATTTAAATTTTTTTGTATGGCCTTTTTTTGAATGAGTAGCTTCACTATTAAAAAATATATATCCCCCCCCCCCCCCCCAACCGTTAAGAGTTAATTAATCATAGTAAAGAGATAGAAAAGTAGTATCGAAGCAACAACAAGAAAATAACTAAGTATTCTATGAAGCAAAGCCAAAATAGTTATAAACCTTTCTGGGATCTATGAGAAGGTACCCTGTTAAGGAGAACCCGATCGGTTCAGCGGTTAGCGATATCCTTCAGTACAGACAAACAGACATCCTGTTACTTTATTATAAGAATATATTTATTTTAACTTAAAAATTAATTCGTAGATTTTTCACAAAAGCTTCAGAAGATTTTTTCCCGCAAAATGTTTAATCTTAAAAAGCAAAGCTTTAATATAATTAGGTTAGATCCGTCTGTAATGAATAGCTATAATAAAAATAATAGTTATTTAAAAAACTGGGTTTAATCTAATAATTGTACATTCTATATCCGTAGAAAGCGGTTTATAATATGATGAAAGAAATAACTATTCTCGTATTCATTCAAATCCGGTGGATTAGAACTGGTTCTCATCCATACAAAAAAAACTATGTCTAGTATCGTTTTATATCCAGCTTTCTAAGAATATGAAAATCAACAATTATAAGATTAACAGAAGTTTTAATCTTATAATTGTACATTCTATATCCGCGGAAAGCTGTTTTTAATACGATGCGAGAAATAACTATTATTACACATAATTTTATCCATTTTATCAAATAGAAATGATTTATATTTTTAAATCTAAAGGGGATAAGGGGGGGGGGTATAAAGGATTATAAAGTTTTTTTTTATTTAAAAAAACATCCATAAGTAGTAAGGCCAAAAAACTTAGATGGAAATACGGACAAAAAATAAAGAAACAAAAATCACAAAACCTTTTTATGTTTTTGAATTTTTTTATATTTTTTTTTAGCAAAACGTCAGACTGAATAACCGAGAAAGGTATAAACTGCTACACTATAGGAACAAAATCATCCATTTCTCTTTTTTTTGTGTCTAAATTAAGAAACCACCTACCCGAGACTGTTGAATAACACTAGACTATAAAGTAAATGCTAGGTTCAAATCTTGTCCTTACACTATGTTATAAATAAAGACATTATAAATAGTTCAAGCTGCTGATATGTCAGGTGCGCGACAGTAATAGTCCAAGTGAGAGGATGCCTTCGACCTAAGCTGGCTAATCTTATTACATGCTCAGTTTTGACTTGCAGTTGGTTGTAGGAGGTATAACCCAGCTTATATCAACAACGAAATTAATTCGGAAAAAAATCACGAAACCTATACTTGTTTTCAGCTGTCGTTGGGGGGCAACACACGTAAATTGATGACCTCTTCATTTGCCCCACCAAATATTATTTTAGATAAATTAGAAAATTTCTCTTGGGGGGGGGGGTATCAGTACACCAAAAACTAGATAAATAGGATAACTATATCATACAAAAAAGTTGTTGTCAAAAAAGGTTAAAATCTGTATCTTTTTAATGGACATAAGACTTTCTAGTGACGATTAAGTCTAAATTGTGTCTAAACTAGCGACTACGTCCCTAGAGGCCTCTAATTTTTTTTAAGAGTGATCTCTCCTCGGAAGGTGGTGGTAGCCTCCTCCAAAATAATTATAAACCTTCCCAGGACCTATGATAAGCTACCCTGTAAAGGATGGATGGATACTGTCATCCTTGATCTTTTTACGTAGTTAGAATATTTTCAGCAATATAATAACAATTGTTAGTTGTAAAAATTTTATGGTGCTTTTACATAAGGTTCTTATTGAGAACTAACCCCCCTCGGGCCTCCCCCCACCATTTTTTCTTTAAAAAATGAAAAATGGAGATTTGTTTTTTTCTCAATATGCCTAACCACTACAAGAATCTCTAACTCAGTAAGGCTAACCAAGTAACCAATTTAACATAACCAATTTGATTGAAAGTAATAAATAAACACTAAAAATTCCCCCTTGATTATTTTATTTAATCAAAAAATAAGAGAGGAGGTCATCAGGGCTCAAAATGTAATTTGAGAGAAAACGCCTATTATAAAGTATTTTTATTTCATATTTTTGAAATGTTTATTATAGATTAAAAATATCGAAAGTGTATATTTTAAAATTAAATGCATTAACTCATTTCTGTTTGTGTTAATATATTTGAATACATTCAAAATATCAATTATTTTCTAATTCCAATGTCTCAGACAATATAATTTATTAATTCAAATATGATAATTTGCAATACAGCGAATTTACCTTACAAATGAAAAAAAATTTCCGTCTGAGGCCAATTTGAAGTATTCCAGGCAGATCAGAGAAAGTTAAAGGTTAAACCAATCGAAAAATATTTTTTTGATTGCCCACCTTCATTACAAAATTTCACCCAAAAATTTATTTCGAGCTTAACGCCATGAAGAAAACCAATTTAATAACAATTTATTTTTTCAGAACATTCTAAAAGTTCTACTACCCTTAAAAATTCTTAGTAAATATCATCCCAAAATTATTTGTTATTAAACCGTTTCTAAACGGTACTAATAAATATACTCGTTCTTGTTAAAATAAAAAAAAACAATAGCAAATCATGACTTCTTTTAAACAATGATTATTTTAATCATGACTTTTTTTAAACAATGATTATTTTAACACCATTGTAATAATTATCCTTTTCAAATTTGTTAAAGACAAGGATGACAACATTCATAAGTAGTGAAATGGAGAAAAAAAATTTTGCGGATTTTCTCAAAAAGCGCCCATTATAAAATTTTTTCTTAACTTTTTTTCAGTATGTCAAGACATAAGGATACCAAGATATGTGACTTTAAGGCTGTGCAAACCGCTTATATGGGTATTTTCAAAAACCTGGAATTTTTTTAGCCTACCCGTGTGAGTCAAAGTCGAATTAATTAACAATCTTTGTTTTAAGGCTCTTTATCTTTAAGATATACTTTTTAAACAGATGAAACTTTTAATGTAATTTTATTTTGAAATCTCAAATCATGAATTTCGGCGGCAGCAGCTGTACTTGGCAGCTTCCAGCCGCCGCAACTGGCTTTCTGTGGGGATTCTGCAGCGGATTTTTATGAAATTTATTAAGACATGTTAGAAAAGCTTAAGTTTAAAATTTGAAGTCTTTAAGTAAAAAATTGCGGTTACAGGAGCCTTTTAATATTTCTGGAGACCTGGAGGATCATATCTGAAAACCTATATTTCATATAAGGATGTACTACTAGAGGATATTTTAGTATTTTGGTAAGATAAAATGCTTTGTTTAAGTCAAAACAATATGTTTGCTCTTTACCTAAATGACCCTGCCAGGTATGCTGGCATCCTGTGCTGGGAGTAAGGGAGGGGACAATGGGCAATTAATTCAATTTCAGAGCATTTGCTGAAAGACCTTGAAATCCAGATTAATCCAGCAAATATGGAGGAAATTTTAATGGGAGAGTTAATATAATACAGAAAACAATAAAATAAGAAGAAAGTTCCAAGAAAAAAGCATTCATTTGAAAATTATATTACCAGCACATCAGACTGACGTAACAATTATGTAATTAATAACTAGAAAAATCTCCCTGGAACCCATTCAACCCATAGCCCCATAACCCAAAATTTAATTGGATTCTTAAATTGTTTGTTAAACAAATATCACAATAAAGTTTTTATCTATGAAATGATATTTTCTGGAGAGAAAAAAAATGTTAAAACCAGCCATCTTATAATAAATCAAGTTTATTGATACTTGTCTGCAATATTCAAAACTAACACACGAGTAGCGGCATTTCTTGTGCTAGTACCCAAAGTTAGTCAGAAACTGCTAAATTCTTGCACATTCCCTTTAAGCAAGTACCCAAAGTCTGAGACTCAAAAAGATTGAATATTCGATCCATTGTCCCCTCCCTTACTCCCTGATTTTGTTAATACTTAATTAAGAAAATATTTAGTTATTTAATTTGGAATTTCTAATCATAAATTCTTAGCATAACAAGCTTTTATTAAAATAAGGAGGACAAAATCAGATCTAAATTAGAAAGAGAAAGGATCTAAAAGGATAAGACAATGGCTGATAAATTGATTTACTTCGTCAATGATGATACACAAAATTATCCCTTCTCATGATTGAATTAGTATTTGAAACGTTTAGACACTCAACTTAATGAACCAACGAATAAAAATTTAATAAATTTCTCCAAAGTTGCTAAGCCAACGAATAAGAAACAATATTATAAAACTTTGGGGATTAGTAAAATAAACAGCCCAATGTCCCCTCCCTCCCTGGGACAATAGGATATTTATTACACTGGTTCCCAAAGTTTTATAATTATGTGTCCATATTTTTTACTTGACAACTTTGGGGACTTTAGTGAATTTTTATTGATTGATTCATTAAGTTGAGAGTTCAAACGTTTCAACCACTAATTTGAATCTGAAAAGTGGTAATTTTGCGTATCATCATTGGGGATGTGCATCAATTTATCGGCAATTTTCTTATCCCTTTAGAACCTGTGAAGGCTTAATTATAGAAATGCTTCGCTTTAAACAATATACCAAATCTTTATAGAAATGTGTATTGAAACAAGGATGACAACATCCATAAAAGCGACTGAAAACTGTGATTATCTTTTTTATTAACTTTTTTTTATAACTTTCATTGAATTTTGATTGATTGGTTCTTTAAGTTGAGTGTCGATACATTTCAACCACTAATTTGAATCTGCAAGAGTGGTAATTTTGTGTATTATCATTGGGGATGTACATTAATTTATAGGCCATTGTCTTATCCCTTTAGATCCCTGATTTTTTTTCTTCCAGTCTCACCAACATAGCTAGGATATGGTATAAAACGTTTATTCGATTTAAGAACAAAAAAGTTCAATTTAATATGAAAAGCTTTTTCAATTAATTAACTCTAAAGTTATTTGGACTTATAAAAAAGCTAAAAAATTAATGACCAAATATTTAAATTTGATCAGAAAATCATCCCAAAAAAATGAGCCCTCTATCTTTCATAACGGCCGAAAAATCACGTTTTTGTCGACTAAAAAAAGATATAAAAAAGGGTTTAAAACATATATTTCAATTATTTTTTTGGCAGTTTTTTTTCACATCTAAAACAATAGTAGAATTAAATAAATTGCATCGTATTATAGACCTCTTTTGGCGTATATATTAATTTTGAAAGAAATTATAAGGATATAAGCCCTGAGGGCCTGAAGGCCCGGGCTAATAAACCTGGTATTAATTTTATGCTTTCATATTAATATTCGTGGAAAATAGTCTGTAATACGATGCTATACATGATTTTTCAGTATGGCTGAGAACAGGTTCTAATCCAGTGGATATTAATGGGTTGAAATTTATTTCACAGTATGGCTTCGAAGCCGAAACTGATTAATATCCGCTGGATTAGAACCGTTTTCTAGCCCAACTGGATAATCATGTATCGTATTTTATGGAAACTCACATATAAACATTAAATAAAAAGGTTAATTTTGTAAGTAATAACACATTTATACAAATTTTTGATAAAATTAATATTATTTTTATAATTGGACCTTTTTGAAGGTAAATACATTAAAGGCTAAATACATTTTGTAATTATCGTATTACAAATAATGATGCTTTCCCTCAAAGTCTCTGTCGAGCCAGGGATCTAAAATGATAAGACAATGGCTGATAAATTTATGTATATTCCCAATGATGATACATAAAATTACCCTTTATGTAGATTACAATTTGTGGTTGAAACGTTTATACACTCAAGTCCCCAAAGTTGTTAATTCAACGAATAAGAAAACGTTATTATAAAACTTTGGGGACTAGTGTAATAAACAGACCATTGTCACCTCTCACTCTCTATCAAGCCCTGCCCCCCCCCCCATTATTAATTCAAAATTAGGGGGGGGGGGTGATGCTCAACAATGAACTTTGAGGGTAAACACAAAAAACACAATATAAATTAACATCTAAGCTCAAAGGATGCCTGTAATTTTTTTCCATTATGGCTTCAAAACCAAATAATATCCGCTGGATTAGAACCATACTGAAAAATCATATATCGTATTCTAGACAATTTGGGAATAGTCCCTTTCGTAACATCGCCCCATAAGGGGCGATTCGTCGTATTTTTAAAATTGTTTTTATAGGTTATTTTAGGTTAGGTTAGGTTATATTGGGTTAGGTGATTTCCCCGCAGGGGCTAGAAATAGGAGAAAAGCTACTGTGAAAAATACGAAGAATCGTCCCATAAGGTGCGATGTTACGAAATATACCCGACAATTTTCCACGAATATTAAAATATAAATCATAATATTAATTCCTTTTTTGTTAGCTCGTGCTTTCGTTCCCTCAGGGTTAACAAAACTGGTATTAATCTTAAAAAATTTTATTTTTCCATCCGTGGAATCTGTCTATAATACGATTCAATACATAACTATTATACTACTAAAGGCATTCTTTAACAAACAATTATTAAGGATATGTACAAGTGGATATACATAGGTGATAAATGAATATATTGTCTTCATGTATTGGTCAGGTCTTTACCAGTACCAGCTAGGCTGCTCTATAGCTTGTGGATGTCCGTACGTACACCTCTGCTTTATTCATTCAAACAGCAGGTCTTTACAAGAACTTCGGTAACCTAAAAATATAAGACATTACTAATTTGCGCGTTTTTCATAAAAAACTTTTGTATGGTCTCATTCTTAATATTGGTTAAAAATAAGATTTTTTATTTTACGCATTTTTTTACAGAAAAATCGTCGAAAAACTTTAAAAATTTACAAATTTTGCAATTTTTGAAATTTCTCGGCGTTTTAATGGGTATTTGTGTCTGTATTTGAAAGAACAAGAATTCCATAATTTTCATATTTTATCTATCTATCAATCTACCCATCAGTCTTTCTATCTATCTATCTATATATTTATCTATCTATCTACCTATCTATCTATCTGTCTGTCTGTCTGACTATCCATCTATCACTCTATCTAACTATATATCTATCTATATATATGTCTATCTATCTATCCATCTTTCTATCTACCTGGTAAGGGTCACAGTTGGAGGCAGGCCTTCGGTCCTCCAGGTAGCCTTTCCTAAAATTAACAACAATCAGTGACTGAGAAGACATTTTAATAGTACCCAAAGATTTATGACCATGTTTTCTCATTCAATGGATTAAAATGTTTGAGTAATTATATTAAATCTAGGGAAGGAGCGGACATTGGACTGTAAATTTTATTGGTACTCTTGTTGATAAACATGTTTTCTCATTCAACTTTAAAGCATTTTGCAGCCATTTTTGATCATAAGAAAAATGCGCCAAAACTATTTTTAGATGTTGATACTTTAGCTTTGAATTTTAGATTTTACTGTACTTTTAAAATAAAAACTGAAATATTTGTGTTCTTGTTCTATTGTCTTAAAAAACGAATAAAAAAGGCATTAATCATTAAATTCTAATAACTATAAGTGAGGTAAAATTGCTTTCAAAAAAAGTTCTCATAAAAAAACATACACTGTAGTACTAAAAATGGAGTATTCCAAGGTTCTGTTTTAGTACTAAAAATAATGTTTTACCTGTCCTCAGCGCAGTCTCTTGGAATCCTAATGCTGCAGGATCTGTTGGCTACGCCAGCTGAGAAATCATGGATCGAGGAGGTTTCGTGGACTCCAGTCAATCTTCTCTCATTGTCCTTTCCCTCGTGTGGATCATAGGCCTTGATATGTCTGAAAAAACAGAGGTAGATTCTTAAAAACTTTTTGGCTCACTAAGATTAGTGAGGCTCGCAAAAAATATTTTTGTGAAAAATCCTCCAAAATCGCATAAAAAATCTACAAAAATCAAACAAAATCTTATGTTAATAACCCTTTTATGATTTTATTTATTTTTTGTAGATTTTTTTTTGCAATTTTGGAGGATTTTTCACAAAATATTTTAGCGAGCTTCGCTAATTTTAGTGAGGCAGTGAGCCAAACTGGTTTTTTTTAAGAATCCACCTCTGGACTATTAAAAAGCTATGAATTTTCCGTTAGTGCATCATAGATATCTACGATTTTTTCGTCTATTGTTTCTTTTAAATCAATAATAATCTAGAGTCACACTGTGTACCAATGCTGGGATCGCCATAAATTGTAAATCGATTGTTTGATTATCGACCACATTTATGGCACACGGAAAAATTATGAGGAAATAAGTTACTTTAAGGTATGGGGACCGAAAAGAAATTGTAATTAAAAAATATGTACCCAAAGCATCAGCCAATAGCAGAGCAGAATATGGGTTGAAGGTTAAAAAAAAACTTCAATAAATGTATTTACAAAGTAATAATTGCTAGAGATAAACAATTAGTTATAACATTTACAAAGTAATAATTATTAAGAAATTAATAAAACAAAGATTTACAAAGTAATAAGCGCTAGAGATAATAATTAGTATTCAGATTTATAAAGTAATAACAGTTGATTATAATTACAAAACATTAACTATAAGTGTTTGGTTAGTTTTCAATTGAAATATAATTAATGATTATTTTATTGTATAAAAAGATAAATATAATTACAATTTATAATAATTAGTATTAGATTTGTAAGTGGTTAGGTAATTTAATGGAAAGAGTTGATTATTAATAGATTGTAAAGGGTAGGATTATATAATTAATAATTATGGTAGTATAATTACTAAGTCATAATAAGATAACAAGAAATATTATGAATAATTATAATTATTATGTGTAATTATTAATAGATTGTAAAAGGGAAGAATAATATAATTAATAATTATGATAGTATAATTACTGAGTAATAATATGATAACAAGAAATAATATGAATAATTAAAATTATAATTATTATGTGTAATTATTGATAGATTGTAAAGGGTAGGATTATATAATTAATAATTATGATAGTATAATTTCTAAGTCATAATAAGATAACAAGAAATAATATGAATTATTATTATGTGTAATTATTAATACATTGTAAAGGGTATGATAATATATTTAATAATAATGATAGTATAATTACTGAGTAATAATATGATAACAAGAAAAAATATGAATAATTAAAATTATAATTATTATGTCTAATTATTGATTTATTGGAAAGGGTATGTTAATATAATTATTAATAATGATAGTATAATTACTAAGTAATAATAAGATAACAAGAAATAATATGAATAATTATAATTATAATTAATATGTGTAATTATTGATTGATTGTATTATTTTAGATAATGTTATTGTTATAAGTAAAATTATTGATTGATTGTAATAGGTTTGATATTATAATTGATAATTATAATCAATAAGTAAAAATAAGATAATTGTAAATAATGTGAGTAATAATTGATTGAATGTAATAGGTTAGATTTATAATTGATAATTCTATTATTGTAATCAATAAGTAATAATAAGTTAATAATAATTGACTAATAATATTTATTTGATATACTTAATAACTGTAATATAATAATTAAGCAGATAATGGTAATAATTTGATTTAGAGTTTTAGGAGGCGTATTAGTATTTGATTAGAAAATATTATTGTTAAATGTAGTAATTATACCTAGTCAGAGAGAGAGAGAGAATGTATCAAATTTGAAGTTACCGCTGATCCTAAATACCCCCCTGCAAGAAACAAGTTTGGATGAAATAATTTTTTTGGAGCCTTCGGCTTAAAAAATTATTTCATCCAAACTTGTTTCTTGCGGGGGGTAAATACATTTCGGGGGGTGGTGTTATAATAATAGTAGTTGTTATATTTAGAGAGGGAATGTACTAAAAAACTGAAGTCACCTCTGATCCTAAATACCCCCCTGCAAGAAACAAGTTTGGATGAAATAATTTTTTTGGAGCCTTCGGCTTAAAAAATTATTTCATCCAAACTTGTTTCTTGCAGGGGGGTAAATACATTTCGGGGGGTGGTGTAATAATAACAGTAGTTGTTATCTTTTTTAAAATTCCAACTGTAACAAAACCGGTTGGACGTACAAAAAAATGAACTTCACATGAAATGTTGCAAATTTAATTTGCAAAAGAAAAGTATTTCAGAGTTATTTTGATTGGAGGACTCTTTTGCCTTCAAAATGGCCGTTAAAATCTCGCAAACAGCAAAATCGCCGAAAATCGCGATTTCGGCGGCGAATAACGGCCAAACGGTCCGCCGGAGGTGAATGATGCATAAGTAAAGAAATGTTTGCCTTGAAAAGTTCTACAACAGTGAAGAAATGGCCAACGTCGCTAAAACGACTCCTGCACCCCCTAAAGGGGCAAAAACCGAGATTTTTCGAAAAATCGTCAAAAATCGCGCCTTCGGCGGCGCGTAACGGCCAAACGGTCCGCCCGAGGCGGATCATGCATAAGTAATGAAATATCCGCCTCAAAAAGTTGGACAAACTTGCTTTTGTATGTCAATCCCGAAAAACGACTCCTTGCACCAGTTTTGGCCGAAAAACCGAAAATCGCTATGTTTAACGGTCGATAACGGTCAAAACGGTCATTGGCGGGTCCAAATTTTTTTTCAAGTTCTAACACATCTTAATAGACTTGTTTTATGGGCCTGATGTTCAGACCCCGCTAAAATGACTCTTTCCTGTCCAAAATGGACCCAACAGGTTTTTGTGAAAAACACCAAATTGCAAAACTTTGGGGGCCCATATCCCCCCCTTCGGGGGGGATGGGGGTGTCCAAAATAAAAGTTTCGGGATTGGATAACGGTGATTTAGTGCCATGAAAAAACCATTCGTCTCTATCTATCACAGTCTTGGCGGTATTAACGTTGCCCCATCGAAGGTTTTGAAAAATGGCTATTTTTTTCACATGAGTATGAATTTGATGGAAATGGACATTGCTAACTTTTTAGGTGTTTTTTGGGCGCTTACGCGCCCGCCACGCGCGGACCGTTGGTCCGATCGGCCCAAACTTTTTTTTGCCATCTGCGTATGGTAAATACGCTTCTTTTGACACCCTTCCCATTTCCCTAGCCCACCCCCTTCCCCCTCAAATCTTCAAGGCAATGTCGCCAACCCCTCCCGATTTCCGGTACTAGAACTTTTCCTCATGATCAGGGTATTGGAAAAATTGAAAATTTTTACATATAATTAAAATTATATGTAAATTTCCTTAATTTTTCCTGGGTGTACCAATGCTGGGATCGCCATAAATTGTAAATCGATTTTTCTGTTATCGACCACATTTATGGCACACGGAAAAATTATGAGGAAATAAGTTACTTTACCTAAGTGGGACCGCATAAATATAGCAAATGTAAACAAGGCAATTTGTGGGTGTAATGTTAAAATATAAGTTGAATTTATATTTACAAAGTAATAATCGCTAGGGATTAATATTTAGCATTCAGATTTACAAAGTAATAATTGCTAGGAATTAATAATTAGCATTTAGATTTACAAAGTAATAATTGCTAGGGATAATTATAATTAGTATTCAGGGTAACAGTAATAATAGTTTAAGGTTAATCATATTTTATAATTTATAATTACAAAGTAATAATTGTTAAAAGTTAATTATAATTAATTTGTACAAAGTAATAATCACTAGCAATTAATACGAATTCATAGCAACAAATGCAATGCAATAATAATTAGTCATTGATATAATATAATTAGTATTGAAATAATTATAATTATTATAATAGATAATTGTCATATTATAATATGAAAGATAACTATAAATTAGAATTACCATGCAATGAATATCAGTAATTGATGTTAGGAAAGGGTTATAATTTTAAGAAAGAGATTATTATGATTATTATTAGATTTGTAATAGGTTAGGTAATTTAATTGCTTATAATAATTTATAATTATTAGTGTTAGATAAGGTATATAAGAATTAGTAATATGAGTAATTATTGATTGATTTATAATAGGTTAGATAGAATAATTGATAAGAAGAATTGAGATAATGATAGTTAATACAAGTATAAATAATAAGCTAATGGTGATTATTATGAATAACTATTGAGTTATTTTTAAATAGGTTAGATAATATATAAGGTTAATCATATTTTATAATTTATAATTACAAAGTAATAATTGTTAAAAGTTAATTATAATTAATTTGTACAAAGTAATAATCACTAGCAATTAATACGAATTCATAGCAACAAATGCAATGCAATAATAATTAGTCATTGATATAATATAATTAGTATTGAAATAATTATAATTATTATAATAGATAATTGTCATATTATAATATGAAAGATAACTATAAATTAGAATTACCATGCAATGAATATCAGTAATTGATGTTAGGAAAGGGTTATAATTTTAAGAAAGAGATTATTATGATTATTATTAGATTTGTAATAGGTTAGGTAATTTAATTGCTTATAATAATTTATAATTATTAGTGTTAGATAAGGTATATAAGAATTAGTAATATGAGTAATTATTGATTGATTTATAATAGGTTAGATAGAATAATTGATAAGAAGAATTGAGATAATGATAGTTAATACAAGTATAAATAATAAGCTAATGGTGATTATTATGAATAACTATTGAGTTATTTTTAAATAGGTTAGATAATATATTTGATAATTATAATATTATAATTAATAATAAATAATTATAATCAAAATGTGTTACTATTAATTGATTTGAAATAGGTTAGAAAGTATAATTGATAATCATAAGTAATATGTGTAATTATTGATTGATTTGTTTGGTATTGGATAGATAATATTATTGATAATTATGAGTAATATGTGTAATTATTGATTGATTTGTTTGGTATTGGATAGATAATATTATTGATAATTATGAGTAATATGTGCAATTATTGATTGGTTTGTAATAGGTTAGATAATATTATTGATAATTGTAATTACTATGTGTAATTATTGAATGATTGTAAGAGGTTAGATAATATAATTGATAATTATTATATTATAATTGATAAGTATTAGTAAGATAATTGTAATTAGTATGAGTAAAAACTGATTTATAGTAGGTTGTATAATATAATTAATAAGTAATAATAAGATAATGATAATTTGCATGAGAAATTTGAATTTATTTGCAGTAGGTTAGATAATATAATTGTTGTAGTCTTTATAATAAGATAATTATTAGATAAGTACAATAATAAGATACAGATAATTGATATGAATAAAATAGTAAAGATAATTATAATTATTATGTGAAATTATTGAATTAGTTGTTGTAGGGAAGATAATATAATTATAAAATTATGATAAATAATAAGATAACAATATTCAGTTTGAATAATTATTGATTGATTTGTAATAGGTCAGATGTTATAATTCATAATTATAATAGTATATTTAGTGGGAGGTTAAATAATTTTAAGTTTGTAGTTTATAGAATTGTTTGAGATTTAATGTAATAAGATTATTTGATTCATAAGTAATAGGTTAGATATTATAATAGATAATCATAATTTTGTTAATACATATAATAATAATTATTTAATATAATTAATTATTAGGTGGTGGTAGATTACTTATTGGTTAGATAATTCAATTAATAACTGTAGTAATAATACCTAGTCATTGAGAGATAGATATAGAATGTAATATAAGATTGTTTGAGATTAAATGTAATAAGATTATTTGATTATTTGATATTATAATAGATAATCATAATTTTGTTAAGACATATCATAATAATTATTTAATATAATAATTAAGAAGATAATAGTAATAAAAAGTGTTTGATTCAGAGTTTTAGGTGGTGGTGGATTACTTATTGGTAAGATAATATAAATAATAACTGTAGTAATTATACCTAGTCAATGAGAGATAGAGATAGAATGTATCAAAATTGAAGTTACCTCTGATCCTAAATACCCCCCTGCAAGAAACAAGTTTGGATGAAATAATTTTTTTGGAGCCTTCGGCTTAAAAAATTATTTCATCCAAACTTGTTTCTTGCAGGGGGGTAAATACATTTCGGGGGGTGGTGTAATAATAACAGTAGTTGTTATCTTTTTTTAAATTTCAACTGGAACAAAACCGGTTGGATGTACAAAAAAATTTACTTCACATGAAATGTTGCAAATTTAATTTGCAAAAGAAAAGTATTTCAGAGTCATTTTGATTGGAGGACCCCTTTGCCTCCAAAATGGCCGTTAAAATCTCGCAAACAGCAAAATCGCCGAAAATCGCGATTTCGGCGGCGAATAACGGCCAAACGGTCCGCCGGAGGTGAACAATGCATAAGTAAAGAAATGTCCGCCTTGAAAAGTTCTACAAAAGTGAAGAAAAGGTCATTGTCGCTAAAACGACTCCGTCACCCCCTTAAGGGGCAAAAACCGAAATTTTTCGAAAAATCGTCAAAAATCGCGCCTTCGGCGGCGCGTACCGGCCAAACGGTTCGCCTGAGGCGGATAATGCATAAGTAAAGAAATGTCCGCCTCAAAAAGTTGGATAAACTTGCTTTTGTATGTCAATCCCAAAAAACGACTCCTTGCACCAGTTTTGGCCGAAAAACCGAAAATCGCCACGTTTAACGGTCAATAACGGTCAAAACGGTCATTGGCGGGTCCAAATTTTTTTTCAGTTTCTAACACGTCTCAATAGACTTGTTTTATGGGCCTGATGTTCAGACCCCGCCAAAATGACTCTTTCCCGTCCAAAATGGACCCAACAGGTTTTTGTGAAAAACACCAAATTGCAAAACTTTGGGGGCCCATATCCCCCCCTTCGGGGGGGATGGGGGTCACCAAAATAAAAGTTTCGGGATGCTCTGCCGGAGATCAGATGACCCGCGAAAACCATTCGTCTCTATCTGTCACGGTCTTGGCGGTATTAACGTTGCCCCATCGAAGGTTTTGAAAAATGGTTGAAATTTCACATAAGTCACTATTTGCCGGAAAATTGCCGCGGTCACTTTTGAGGTGTTTTTTCGGCGCTTACGCGCCCGCCACGCGCGGACCGTTGGTCCGATCACCCCAAACTTTTTTTTGCTATCTGCGTATGGTAAATACGCATCTTTTGACACCTTTCCCATTTTCCTAGGTCACCCCCTTCCCCCTCAAAAATGACAGGCAATACCTCCAACCCCCCCCGTAAACCGGTATATAAATTTTTTCTCATGATCAGGGTATATGGAAAAATTGAAAATTTTTACTCTTAATTTTTCTTTGAAAAATTAAATCGTAAATTTCCTTAATTTTTCCTGAGTGTACCAATGCTGGGATCGCCATAAATTGTAAATCGATTGTTTGATTATCGACCACATTTATGGCACACGGAAAAATTATGAGGAAATAAGTTACTTAAAGGTATGGGGGACCGAAAAGAAATTGTAAGTAATCGTTTATAAGAATTGACAGCCTGTTGCAGAGCGAAATGTGAGTGAATGGATACAAAAAGTTGAATTCATATTTACAAAGTAATAATTGCTAGGGATTAATAATTAGTATTCAGATTTACAAAGTAATGATTATTATGATATTAATTTCAATTATATTTACAAAGTAATAATTGCTAGAGATAGTAATAATCAGTATTTACATTTACAAAGTAATAATAGTAAATTAGAATTCATATTTAAAAAGTAATAGTCATTAGAGATCAATTAGATAATAAAAAGATAATTATAAATTAAAATTATGATTACAAAGTAATTTACAATTAATGTTATTTAATATAAATTATAATAATAAAATGATAATTAGTAAGTAATAATAATAAATAATATGAGTAGTTATTGATTGATTTGTAATAGGTTAGGTATAATAATTATTAATTATAATACTAAAACTGATGAATAATAATGATGAGATAATTATTATTATTATGTGTAATTATTGATGGTTTTTAATGGGTAAGATATTATAATTGTGAATTATAGTATTATAATTAATAATCGACAACAAGATGATAATAATTAATATGAGTAATTATTGATTGATTTGTAAAGGGTAAGACAATATAATTGATAATTATAGTATTAGTAATAAAATAATTATAATTATTATGTGTAATTATTAATTGATAATGATAATTGGTAAGAAAATATAATAGTGAATTATAGTATTTAATCAATAAGTAATTATAAGATAATTAAAGTTATTATGTGTGATAATTGATTGGTTTGTTATTTTTAAATAGGTTAGATAATATATTTGATATTTTTAATATTATAATTAATAATAAATAATTATAATCAAAATATGTTACTATTAATTGATATGAAATAGGTTAGAAAGCATAATTGATAATTATAAGTAATATGTGTAATTATTGATTGATTTGTTTGGTATTGGATAGATGATTTTATTGATAATCATGAGTAATATGTGTAATTATTGATTGATTTGTAATAATATGTAATTATATGTAATATGTAATTATTGATTGATTTGTTTGGTATTGGATAGATGATTTTATTGATAATCATGAGTAATATGTGTAATTATTGATTGATTTGTAATAATTATTGATACTTTTAATCAACATGTGCAATTATTGATTGATTGAAATAGGTAAGATAATAATATTGATAATTGTAATTACTATGTGTAATTATTGAATGATTGTGAGAGGTTAAATAATATAACTGATAATTATTATATTATAATTCATAAGTAATAGTAAGATAATGATAATTAGCATGAGTAATTATGAATTTATTTGCAGTAGGTTAGATGATATAATTGTTGTAGTGTTTATAATAAGATAATTATAAGATATGTACAATAATAAGATAAAGATAATTGATATGAATAAAATAGTAAAGATAATTATAATTATTATGTAAAATTATTGAATTAGTTGTTATAGGTAAGATAATATAATTATAAAACTATGATTAATAATAAGATAACAATATTCAGTTTGAATAATTATTGATTGATATGTAATAGGTTAGATGTTATAATTCATAATTATAATAGTATAATTAGTAGAAGGTTAAATAATTATAAGTGTGTAGTTTATAAGATTGTTAGAGATTTAATGTAATAAGATTATTTGATTCATAAGTAATATGTTAGATATTATAATAGATAATCATAATTTTGTTAAGACATATAATAATAATTATTTAATATAATAATTAAGAAGATAATGGTAATAATAAGTGTTCGATTCAGAGATTTAGGTTATGGTAGATTTGGTAAGATAATATAATTAATAACTGTAGTAATTATACCTAGTCAACAGAGAGAGAGAGAGAGAGAATGTATTAAAACTGAAGTCACCTCTGATCCTAAATACCCCCCTGCAAGAAACAAGTTTGGATGAAATAATTTTTTGGAGCCTTCGGCTTAAAAAATTATTTCATCCAAACTTGTTTCTTGCAGGGGGGTAAATACATTTCGGGGGGGTGGTGTAATAATAACAGTAGTTGTAATCATTTTTTAAAATTTCAACTGGAACAAAACCGGTTGGACGTACAAAAAAATTTGCTTCACATGAAATGTTGCAAATTTAATTTGCAAAAGAAAAGTATTTCAGAGTCGTTTTGATTGGAGGACTCTTTCGCCTCCAAAATGGCCGTTAAAATCTCGCAAACAGCAAAATCGCCGAAAATCGCGATTTCGGCGGCGAATAACGGCCAAACAGTCCGCCGGAGGTGAATGATGCATAAGTAAAGAAATGTCAGCCTTGAAAAGTTCTACAAAAGTAAAGAAAAGGCCAACGTCGCTAAAACGACTCCGTCACCCACTTTAGGGACAAAAACTGAGATTTTTCGAAAAAACGTCAAAAATCGCGCCTTCGGCGGCGCGTAACGGCCAAACGGTCCGCCCGAGGCGGTTCATGCATAAGTAATAAAATATCCGCCTCAAAAAGTTGGACAAACTTGCATTTGTATGTCAATCCCGAAAAACGACTACTTGCACCAGTTTTGGTCGAAAAACCGAAAATCGCTACGTTTAACGGTCAATAACGGTCAAAACGGTCATTGGCGGGTCCAAATTTTTTTTTAGTTTCTAACACGTCTCAATGGGCTAATTTTATGGGCCTGATGTTCAGACCCCGCTAAAATGACTCTTTCCTGTCCAAAATGGTCCCAACAGGTTTTTGTGAAAAACACCAAATTGCAAAACTTTGGGTACCCATATCCCCCCCTTCGGGGGGGATGAGGGTCACCAAAATAAAAGTTTCGGAATGCTCTGACGGAGATTTAGTGCCATGAAAAAACCATTCGTCTCTATCTATCACGGTCTTGGCGGTATTAACGTTGCCCCATCGAAGGTTTTGCATTTTCACTTTTTTTTCACATGAGTCAGGATTTATGGAAACTCAGTTTCGCAACTTTTTAGGCGTTTTTTGGGCGCTTGCGCGCCCACCACGCGCGGACCGTTGGTCCGATCACCCCAAACTTTTTTTTGCTATCTGCGTATGGTAAATACGCAACTTTTGACACCTTTCCCATTTTCCTAGGTCACCCCCTTCCCCCCTAAATATTCAAGGCATTACCTCCAACCCCCCCCGTAAACCGGTATATAAAATTTTTCTCATGATCAGGGTATATGGAAAAATTGAAAATTTTTCGACAATTGTAATAAATTACAATTGTCTCGAATTTCCTTAATTTTTCCTGAGTTTAAATCAGCCAATAGGAAGACAATGGAGGAACAAACATGCCATATTATTGGTTTGAAAGTGTGCAAATATACATACTCTCTAAATCAGTCAATAGGAAAACAGTAAAGGGACAATCTGGGCATATTATTGGTTAGAAAGTGTACAAATATACATACTCTCTAAATCAGTCATTAGGGTAACAGAGGAAGAACAATCTGGCCATATTATTGGTTATAAAATCTACACATGTAACTGCTCTCTAAATCAGCCAATAGGAAAACATTTTGTACGTCCAATAAGCTTTGAAAAGTTAGTTTTATTACCTGATGTGGTGTCTAGATAATTTGTCTATGGCCTGCTCTATCTCAATTATTCCATTGTCTTCCCTAAAACATAATCATATTCTATTACTTATTTTCTATGTAACTACCTGTGTTACATCCTATGAGTTATTATTCTATGCAGACTATAATGACTATGTGAATTATATTCTATTACATATTATTCTAAGGGCAATTTTGCTTGGGAGGGTAGTGGTATCCTCTCCAAAAATATAGTTATAATCCTTCCCAGGACCGATGAGAAGCTACATTTTAAGATGAACCATATCGGTTCAGCGGTTCATACAGCATTTTCATAATGTTATTGTTTAATAATAGGCAACATATACAAACTACCTATATTCTATTCTATTACTTATTATTCTATGTTAGTTCCTGTCTCTAGGCAACATATACAAACTACCTATATTGTATTCCTTATTATTATATGTTGTCTCCTGCCTCTAGGCAACATATACAAACTACCTATATTATATTCTATTACTTATTATTATATGTTGGATCTTGCCTCTAGGCAGCACTAGCTATATCATAATCTATTACTTATTATTATTATATGTTGTCTCCTGCCTCTAGGCAACATATACAAACTACCTATATTATATTATATTCCTTATTATTATATGTTGGATCCTGTCTCTAGGCAACATATATAAACTGCCTATATTATAATCTATTACTTATTATTCTATGTTGGATCCTGCCTCTAGGCAACATACATATATAAACTACCTATATTATAATCTATCACTTATTATTCTATGTTAGATCCTGCATCTAATCAACATATACCTCATAGCTTTGGTGGAGAAGTTAGTATGGGCCCCAGCTCCATTCCAATCTCCCTACGTATAAATAAATATTATAAAGTGCTACAAAAAAATTTACTATGGTCCCTCCGGTCGCTGAAAGTTATTAAGGTATCAACCACTTACAAAAAAAGGATCTAGAACAGCTCATGGTAAAATGTTACTGGTAACAATTATGAGACAGCGTAAAGTGGCACCAAAAGAATGACGTCATACGATAAAATAACCAAATAAAGGCCAGTATAAATTTTACCATTGGTCAATTACAGTCTATACTGGCCTCTCATTGGTTAACCATTATATGACGCCATTTTTTTTGTCTCAACAATTATAGCTAAAAATATATGAACTCTAAAAGCTGCTAATGGCTTAACATGGTGTGCGGGCATGACAAGTAAATTTTGCAGCTAACAGCCTTAAAAAGTTCATAGATTTTTGGAGATAACCGTTTCCAGGAACATTTTACTATGAACTGCACTAGATCCAAAAAAACTACTGTTGCATTTTAAAGGGGACTGTGCATGAACGAGAGCAAGTGATGTTAAGCTCCTTCCAAAAAAGATTATACAGTGTACTATGAAAAAATTTGAATATTTGAATTATAAAAGTTCTTTTGTAAAGAATAATTGTTACAAAGCATCAAATGCAAACCTTTATAGAATGTATATCAGACATTTAGCAAAAGAAAAGGTAATTTGCAAACTTTAATTTATTGCATTATGTTATAAACAGCTTTCTGTGGATATCTCTCAGCCATACTGAAAAATCATGTTTAGCATTGTATTACAGATATTGAAATATAAATTATAATATTTTGTCCACAATCTTTTTAATCTTAAAATTTTTCATTTTAATATCCACATAAAGCTATCTATAGAAATTTTATCAGATTTTACCCAATGATTCTATACTAAAAATGCAAAAGTAGGTTTTTTTTTCATTTTGTAAGGGTTACTTTCAACTTAAAATAGGGACCATAGTTTTATAATTCTACCTATTAACATGCTATATTTCAAAGGGGCTGTATAGTATACTTTTACAAAATTTATCTATTTTATTTATATATTTTTTATGCTGATTAATGAATTTTTTTTAATTATATGGTTTTTAACTACTAGAAGAACATCTTTAAGTGTTATGAAAAAAATATTAAAAATTTTTTTTCCAAAATCCTCAAAATAAAATTTTAAAAATCTTTGAAATTTTGAATAAATCTTCAATTTTATGTTTATTTTTTAATTTTTTCTCATAAAACTTATAATTGTTCATTTAAATACAACTGAAACTCTAAAACTACTATGTTCATGATTTAACTAGACGGGGACAAACCCAATATATAAGAATTGTAAATAGGACAAATACTGGATAGACAAACGTAGGATTTGACAAAGTTCAGTTATGATCAAGCCATGAAGGACAAATATTTGATTGGACAAACGTCAGATAGGACTTACGGATGAAAATAGGCCAGAGAGACAAATATCGGATAGAACAAAGGGATGAATGCCGAAAATACAAAAGTCAGATGAATATAGTTTAGAAAGACAAATATCAGATAGGACAAACACCAAAATAACAATTGTCATAGAGGACAAATGTAAGATAGTCAAAGTTGAGATTGGACAAAAAGATAAATTCTGGAAAATACAAATGTCAGATAAACTTAGGCCAAAGAGACAACATTGGATAGGACAAACACGGGAAATAAAATTTTCAGGAAGGACAAATACCAAAATAACAATAGTCATAGAGGACAAATGTAAGATAGTCAAAGTTGAGATAGGACAAAAAGATAAATTCTGGAAAATACAAATGTCAGATAAACAAAGGCCAGAGAGACAAATATCAGATAGGACAAACACCTGAAATACAATTGTCAGATAGGACAGTCGTCTGATTCGACAAAAGGATGATTGCAGAATATAGAAACGCTGGAAAGACAAATGCTGCATTGGACAAACACTGTGTATGAAAATTAAGGATATGATGTACACTTAAAAGAAAAATATTGATAGGACAAACAATCGAATAACAATTGTCATAGAGGACACATGTCATAAATGACAAAAGGATGAATGCAGAAAAAAGAATCGTTGTATGATCAAGGCAGGTAGGACAAACAAAAGATTGAACAAACGCTAGTTACACAAGTGGAAAAAAACAGAAAGACAAATGTTAGATAGTGCAAAAGGATGAATGCAGGAAAGACATAAGTCAGATGAACATATGACAAACACTGGAAATACAATTGTAATATAGTACAAACAAAATAAAATTTTGTGATAAAACAAATGTCATTTAGGACATTAGGACAAACGTTAGATAGGACAAATGTCAAAACGCCAGATAGGACAAACACAAGATAGGACAAACATCAGTTAGGACAAATGTTAAATAGGACAACTGTCAAAACGCCAGATAGGACAAACGCCAGTTAGGACAAATGTCAGTTAGGACAAATATCAGTTAGGACAAACGTCAGATAGAACAAATGTCAGATAGGACAAACGTCAGATAGGACAAACGTCAGTTAGGACAATTGTGAGATATGACAAAATCCTTAGATAAGCAAATTTCAAAACACAGAATGTGTGTGCAGTGCAGCAATTCAGAATTTTTAAAAACACATTCAAGATTTTTACTTTCATTGAAAAAAAAACCATAGGGTTTAAAGTGCTGTAAAATAGATAACGGTTTTTCATAAAATGATTATTCCTATTGTAAAAGAAACTCAAAATATTCAAGGTTTGATTTTGCTAGATCATTAATTCATATCTATTTGTTAATTTCAGAGAATTTTATCCTGTTGACAAAACTTTAAACTTTATGGTTGTTTCACACCCACAGTGCATTTTGAAATTGTGGAAAAAACCTTCATAAACTTTTAATTACAGATGATTTGTGATAGTAGCATAGGTGTGCAGGAAGGGATTGTAGGAGATTGTATCCTTCCCTCTTACTTAAACACTAGGGTGGGTCGATTTTGGACATTTTTTTTCTGAGGCCATAGCAGGAATCTGCACTCAATTTATATAGATATAA
Organism: Acartia tonsa; assembly: GCF_053477335.1. Taxonomy (NCBI): domain Eukaryota; kingdom Metazoa; phylum Arthropoda; class Copepoda; order Calanoida; family Acartiidae; genus Acartia; species Acartia tonsa. The sequence goes on from NC_137274.1 coordinate 17,408,297, forward strand.
TACACCTCTGGATGATTTAAAATTTATCCTAAGTCTTAAAACCGCTGACGACCAGACATTCAATTGTATAGCTATTTGTAAATGGTAGTCAAATATTTATTGAATCAGAACTATGGCTTCATGGTGCTCCAGAATAAATTGGCCAAATGTTGTAACATTTGTCCCCTTTTTTAGGAGATATTTTTACCAGTTTCTTATTGTTCCACAGAAAGAATGTGGAGATTTTTTTCCAATTTTGCATCTGATTAAAATAATTTTATGACAAACTTTTACTAATTATAACTTTATGAAGACAAAACCAATTGTTTTTTTTTCAGTGCTTTAGGGTCAAAAAATATATATATATTATGTCTCTACTAATATTAAAAGGGCCTAAAATTTCTATTTCAATCTTTTTTCAAATAAACCTAACATATTATAAATTAATTTGAAAAATATAACCCCAGATTTTCCTTTCTTTTCAGGGATCTTTCCCATCAATTATGTTAAATAAAATTACTTGCTATTTAGATGCAATTATCCTTGAAAATTCAATTCTTAAAAAGGCTATAGCTATTGTCTCTATTTGGGTTTCGTATCAATTATAAAACAATTATTTAGATTATTAAATAAAATTCTATTATCATTATTTGAAATGTGACAAAATATTTCTCTGATATGGAGTAAAATGATTAATATCATGGCTCAAATAATTTTGAAATCATGCAAGAATAAATCTTCATCACAAACTACATTCAACATTTAATTATAACATTTAACAATTCCTCAAATAATTCACAAAAACATGTAGATAACACACAAACAAAGATTTTGTTGCCAAATTTACTAAACATAGAAAATGCTTCATATATCCTAGATAAAACAGGGAATTTGTTTTAAATTCTTTGCCTCTCTTATCAATTGTTCATAATAGTATCAATCTTACCCCCTTTGTTCTATTATGAATCTTGATATCAGAGATGGGTTCTCAAAAAAGAATGCCACATTTTTTCAACATTTTTATACATTGATTGATTGAACGAAGACGATATCGTTATACAGAGTATACGACTTAAGAATTCAAAATTATTATTTTAGCCATTTGTATAATTCACTTTTGTTGGTACGGTCTTCATAGAAGGAAAACAAATTATCTTCAATTCATTTTTGCTGCATATTAATTAATGCATCTTTTTAGAGCTGTGTTCGACATTATACAAATGGCTAAAATATTAATATTAAAATTTTGAATTCTTAAGTTGTATAATCTGTATAACAATATTGTTTTAGTTCAATCAATCAATGTCGAAAAAATGTCGAAAAAAACGCGGCATTCTTTTTATGAGAACCCATCTCTGTAGACAAATTTTTACAGATCTTTCTATGAACAATTAAAATACATTAACTTGAACAATAAACAATTAAGGGTGCCAGATTTTATCTTCTTATAATTATGCAGTAACATATAACATACATCAAGTTTAATATTTCATGCCCCATCTTAACCAAGACTTTCATAACAAGGACAATCAAGTAGCACAGCAATTCATTTAAAGGAAACAAAAGTATTTCAAAGTTGAAACAGAATATTCATATGTTGAAGCAATCAAGATATTTTTTATGTGAAAAAAAATACTTTACTTAACTGGTTACATTTTAATGATCAGTTGAACATAAACTAGTTAAAGAGTAGAATCTCTTCTAAAAAAATAACCCCTGTGAACATAAAGCAGCAATTTACAAGGATTTTGCATTCTGAAATGACACTCACAGGGACTATTTGTTTACTGCATGTTCAGGGACAAAGACAAGTATAAAGTTAAACTATAAGTAAAACTGACAATCAGAGATATTGAAATATTTTGGATTGATATAAGTTTGCATATTCTTAGAAATGTCACAAAGAAGGTAATTTTTTGGCTTAATTCCATAAAGTTCAGTGTTGGGTTTTTATTAAGTCAAACTGTTCTTAATTATGAACCATTTCATATATATATATACATTTGGATGTAATTAATAATAATTTGACTTAATAAGAGCATTTGACTTTGAACCTAACAACCAACTTTACAAGATTACACAAAAAAAATACCCTTTTGTCTACAAATCATCCATAGCCTATTTAAAAATACAAAAAAGAAAGAACTAAAAATAGGCCTTGTAGGGTTCTGATTTGAAATATGTCAATTTTTATCGATAACTTTTGTCTCCGTTTGTCCAGTTGTACTAATGTTTTGTTTGCTTATTTGTGTTCCTGAATTTGATTCACCATTTTAGAATTTCCACCCTTGGTCTGATGAGTTGAGATCTAGAAATTATTGAATTTAGCATAACTTCACAGAGGTACATTAATGGGTGGAAATTGATTTCTCATATTCATTCAAAACCAATTAATATCTAATGGATTAGAACCGGTTCTCATCCATACAAAAAAATTACGTCTAGCATTGTATTATATCCAGAATATAAAAATGTACAATTATAAGATTGAAACTATTTTTTAGCCAATGCCTTTGGCATCTCAGAGCTAAAAAACTGGTTACATTCTATATCGGCAAAAAGCTGTTTATAAAACAATGCCAGAAATAACTATTAAAGAATATCACCAATTACGCCAGGCTGTAGTTAATAAATATAATAAAACACATGGATTCATAACACGAAAATAGAACAATAAGACATTTATCAATATATCCATTTTTGCAGTATTCCAGTATCGCTTTGAAATAGATTTATATCCGGTTGATAAGAATGTGTTTTCAGCAACACTGAAAAACTATGGATTGTATATTCATATTTTATCCAGATTTCTATAAATATAAAAATGTATACCTAATCATAATATTGGAACCAGTTTTGTTAGCCTGTGGCTTTGGCATCTTGGGATAAACAAAACTGGTATTTATCTTATAGTTGTACATTTTTGTATCCGTGGAAAGCTGTTTATAATACGATTCGATATACAACTATTATGTAATAATTTTTTAACAAGACAGTTAAAATAAAATAAAAACTTTTAATCATTTAGGTGAACTCTCTGTTTATTTTGTTGTATTTAGAACACAAATGTTTTGTATGCACTTCTGTTTTATGATTTAGTTTAATTTCTGTATTGATAACTTGGGTATAGTCCCGTTTGTGACATTGCCTCTATAGGGGTGTTTCATTGTATTTTCACAGTAGCTTTTTTCCTATTTCTAGACCCTGCGGGGAGCCCTTATCCTGTAGGGCAATCACCTAACTTAACCTAAACTAAAATAACCTATCTAAAGCTACTGTGAAAATAGGACGAAATGTCCCTTATGAGGCAATGTCATGAAATGGACTCTACCCGATAACTTTTCTAATCAGTTTTTTATGAAAACTTTTTTTTAACTTTTTAAACTATCTTAGTAATTTTAATCTTTTTATTGCCATTACTTGAGTATGAGATGGATTATTTTTTTTATTCATTTATGACCAAAACTAATGGGTTCATATTGGAAATAGTAACACCCTTTAATTTGCAAGATAATAGACAATTTTTGAAAGTTAAAACTTTAAATTCCATTTGTAAGCTGGTTGGATGCATAAAAATATTTTAGATGCCTTAATAGAAACTGGTTTTTAGGACCAGCTGAAAAGTAAAGGTATTGATATTATTTATATGTTCATTTAAACTAATTCTAGTTTATAAGAAGAGAAAATATAAGGAAAAAAATATGTTCATCCGCTAAAAGAATCAAAATTTCCCAATTTCAGTTTCTAGTTTTTGAGGTCAACCAAATTCATGCTTGTCCTGAACTTTCCAAAATGGTATCTAACCTTTCTGTAACTTGTGTATTATAACAAACTATTTTTGTCACTGGTAAATAGTTTAAACTGGTGATAAAAAATAATCTGAAAATTGTTTTGTCAGAATTTGAAAAACCTAAAAACTATCTGACTGTCACATTCCCTGTAATGAAAGTGGAGCACCCATAAACCCCCCCCCCTCAAGTTGCTCAAATTATTTACAATTGTTCCTAAGGAGGGAAAAATGTTGGGCTAAAAATTTCCCTTACAGCTAGAATTTAAACATTAGAATAGTTATTTCATCGTATCATAAACGGCTTTCCGAGGATATAGAACGTACAATTATAAGATTAAACCAGTTTTTTTAGCCCCGAGGTGCCGAAGTCGTTGTCTAAAAAAACTGGTATTAATCTTATGATTGTACATTTTTAAATTCATAGAAAGCTGGATATAATACGATGCTAGACATAGTTTTTTCATATGGATGAGAACCGGTTCCTATCCACCGGATTCGAATGAATACGAGAAAATAATCTTATTTTTTTCTTTGTAGATTATTGTTCAAACAAAAAAGTTTAAATTTTATTTTTCTCATAACATAAGCAAAAAGATATAATAGCTCTCCATTTCTCCATATAAAATTATATTCACATTTTTATGATATTAATTTAAGGCCTCATGGTGATTTTATTGATGGAGAATTATGTCAAATTATTGTGGGGGGGGGGGGGGGTTGTTATGGATATTCCACTTACATTGTAAATTTTTTTCCAATATTGCTTCGAAACCGACTAATATTCCGCTGGATTAGAACCGGTTCTCAGCAAAACTGTTAATAGTGAATAGCCTTGTATTACAGAAAATTTTAAACGAATGTTTAATATTTAAATAAGAATTATAAAATAAAATTGTAATACAATGCTATACATGATTTTTTAGTATGACTGAGAACCGGTTCTAATCCAGCGGATATCAATCGGTTTCGAAGCCAATAATTATGAATCTTACTTGAAAATTATTTAACTTTATGTAGAAATCATTCTTGGAAATAAATATATTTTTAGTATTTCTTAACAGGCAGGGAGGGGACATTGGGCTGTTATATCATTAGTTCTCAAAGTTTATTAATTTCTTATTTGCTTGCTTCGAGGATTTTTAATGAATTTTGATTGGATGGTTTATTAAGATGAGTGTCCAAACGTTTCAACCACTAATTGTAATCTTGAGTTGGGTAAATTTGTGTATTATCATTGTTTTAGTCAAGTGCTCTTATTAAGTCAAACTGTTCTTAATTATGCCCAAATGTATATATATGAAATGTTCCATAATTAAGAAATGTTTGACCTAACAAGAGCATTTGACTACAACCCAACACCCAATTTTACAGAATTATGCGTTCAAATTATCCTCTGTGTAAATGTTAAGTTATGACACTCTTAGCTGTGTTGAGTGGATAAATGTCACCGTTTTTGGCCTACCTATTCTATTGACGTCATAATTAAGGGAAAGTGAAAGGGAAGGGGGAAAGAAACCCCCTAGAAAAGAGATGGGGTACAGGGTATTTTCTAACATCGATAGAATAGGTAGGCCGAAAGCAGGGACATCTTTCCCCATTTTGCACTAAACACAGCTACGGGACATTTTTTTAAATTTAGGAAGCATACAGGAGCAGGACAATGGATAAATTAATCTTTCCTCAAATTTAATATTCGGGGCTTTCACACAAAGTACCATGTTGAGCACTGATTAATATTATCCCTCCTCATCTTCCATGTGGAAAAATAGGGAGGGGAGTAGTTTTAGCAATGTTTGTTTATTATTTATGTAAGTAAGGTTAGGTTAGCTAGCCTTACAGGTTTATGGCTTTAGGGTATAGACCCCGCAGGGTTAAGTCTTCCCGCAGGGTTTAGAATCCCCGCAGGATAAAGATTCCATGCAAAGTTAAGACTCCCTAAAGTGATTAGACAAAGGATAAAAACTACCCCCTTATTTACAATTTTAAAAAATAAGAGAAATGGAGTTATCTGCGCTCAATTTGCACTTTCTGTGAGAGCACTAATAAACTAAACTGCGAACCAAAAAAAAAGGCAAGTCTGAATTTTCAGAATATCAGCTTTATTTTTCATTTAGGATAATTTTACTGTAAATATGAAATGTAGATGCATTTTTTGGTTACAAGTTTCCACTGTTATTTTTTTATTAATCAGCACCAATGAAGCACAAGATCTCAAAAACAGCATTTAGGGGTGAACCAAAAAGATATGCAAATATAAAAGAAAATTAATGGGAAAACTGTTTATTTTTGCACTTTTCTTCACCTTTTTGTTGAGCCAAATGTTATCTAAGTACATGCCATTGCCCATTACAACAACTTGTCTATTAACCTATGTACCATTTTTTGTAGTCATAGCAATCTCCAATGGAGCCCACCAACAAGAAATAAAACCATCTTCTAAAAACTACAGAATTTACTTTATAAATTGGAGTAATTAAAATTGAAATTTTTTCTTTTTAAATACTGCTTGGCTCGAGGCTGCTATGAATACAAAAATTGAACCATAGTTCAGTGTATGGGGTGTCATCATGGGCATGCATTTTGATAACATTTGGCTCACCATCACCCCCAGTAGAAGCATCTTAAAGGCCACCATCCTCCAAATCAAGATTTTAAAATGGATTTTTTATCACATCAAAAAACATTTTTGTATACTTTTAAGGGTAACTTTTATCTTTAACATGTATTTAGCTTCATTCATAAGACTGGAGGTCAGCAGCTGTCCTCTAAAGTGATAGGGGTCAAATTTCTTTTTTTCTAATATTTCTTATTTAGGAAATTCATTAATTTCTACCTGATACTATATTTCATAATAATTAATGCATAAATTATTTTAAAATTATTAATTTATCAGAATCAATCTTTAAAAGAGGAGAAAAGTGCAAAAAAATCGTTTTTCCATTGCTTTGTTTTAGATTTGCATATCTTTTTGGTTCACCAGTATTTCCCCCAAATGCTGTTTTTGAGATCTTGTGCTTCATTGGTGCTGATTAATAAAAAAATAACAGTGGAAACTTGTAAGCAAAAAATGCATCTACATTTCATATTTTCAGTAAAATCATCCTAAATGAATAATAAAGCTGATATTCTGAAAATTCAGACTTGCCTATTTTTTTGGTTCGCAGTTTACAAGGTTTGGTTGGAAAATAGGGTTGGAGATTGATTTATTATCCAGTGTCCCCTCCCCCTCTCGTTGAAGCATAGGAAGGAACTATAAAAAGCAAAATTCATAGATTTGAAAATTTTTAAGATTATCAAAATTTTTTTAAAACTGCCAATTACTAAAAAAATAATGATTACAACATCCACAAAAGCAAAGCTTAAAAATCAGAATATAGGACAAATGAAAAATTGCTCTTGTAGAGTGTTAGATTTAAATAAGCAGAACATTAATTTCTTAATCTAAACAAAATTGCATAAATAAAGGATACAGTAGAATGTCATACTTTCATATTTAGGATTTGAATGCAGAGATGCCCGCTTTTAATATTGCAACTTGCTGTCCTAAGAGTCATAATTCCAAAACTTAGATGAATAGAATAATAAAATGTTATAAATGGACATTTGCTAAATTTCTAAATTTTACCTAACTGTTAAAGGAATCATCATATGATATAGTATTGTTTTTTTTGGAATTCTGATTCATAGGACAACACAGTACAATATAATAAGTGAAGCTTGTAGTAATGTCCTAAAAATGTAAGTATGTCCTTTAACAGTATCCTGAATTTAAGCAGTTTTGCAACAAATTTACTTAAAAATTACATTATACTTATTCATTTCTAACACTGTACAAGTGTTAATGCTTCTTTGTCCTACCATTTCAGAGCTTCACTTTTATAGATGTTGTCATCCTTGTTTAATAAGCATTATTAAGCAGATACAATTTTTTACATATTTAAATATTATTCAACATGAAATACATGCAGCTTAAATGAACAAGTTCAGAGAGCACAGTAATGCCGTTAACAATTTTTAACAGTAAAGTAAATTTACTCCGTTTTAATTTGAACCGCCAAAAGCATATAGATCAAATAAGAAGATGTACGGGGCATTATGCGCATTGTCACAAAAAGACGACATTACAAAAAATTTTGTTAAATTTTGTCTGCTACCTTGTAATGTTTATAAACAAATGTTAAAATATTTGCGGCATGGCACGCTGATTACATATGATTTAAATGAAGAAAACTGTTATGAATTTATTTCAAGACAAATTTTGTGTAAATAGATTGATCATCTTCATCAAAATCAATAAATGATGATAAAAATAAACCATGTGCTCTGCCATGTGAATTTTAGCATATTTTTGTGAACACCAACCCAATATGGAGGCAAATTTTAAAGGAACCAATGAGAGATTTTATTTTAGTTTATAGTATGAATAAAATTTCATTAGTTTTCACTGCTTTTTTTGCACAAATAATGAATGGTAAAACGGTCATATTTATCATGTACAATCATTTGTAAAGTAGGAACACAGTCAATCACATGAAAATCATAGAGTCATTACCTGCATTGGTTTGGGATCCATAGTCACCAACAAGTTGAAATCTTCTGCCACCCTGTGCAGTAGATACCTAGAGAAAATGTTTATTAAATGTCTAACCAAAGTAGATACCTAGAGAAAATGTTTATTAAATGTCTAACCAAAGTAAATACCTAGAGAAAATGTTTATTAAATGTCTCACCAAAGTAAATACCTAGAGAAAATGTTTACTAAATGTCTAACCAAAGTAAATACTAGAGAAAATGTTTATTAAATGTCTAACCAAAGTAGATATCTAGAGAAAATGTTTATTAAATGTCTAACCAAAGTAGATACCTAGAGAAAATGTTTATTAAATGTCTAACCAAAGTAGATACCTAGAGAAAATGTTTATTAAATGTCTAATCAAAGTAAATACCTAGAAAAAATGTTTATTAAATGTCTAACCAAAGTAGATACCTAGAGAAAATGTTTATTAAATGTCTAACCAAAGTAGATACCTAGAGAAAATGTTTATTAAATGTCTAACCAAAGTAAATACCTAGAGAAAATGTTTATTAAATGTCTCACCAAAGTAAATACCTAGAGAAAATGTTTATTAAATGTCTAACCAAAGTAAATACTAGAGAAAATGTTTATTAAATGTCTAACCAAAGTAGATACCAAGAGAAAATGTTTATTAAATGTCTTACCAAAGTAGATACCTAGAGAAAATGTTTATTAAATGTCTAATCAAAGTAGATACCTAGAGAAAATGTTTATTAAATGTCTCACCAAAGTAGATACCTAGAGAAAATGTTTATTAAATGTCTAACCAAAGTAGATACCTAGAGAAAATGTTTATTAAATGTCTAATCAAAGTAGATACCTAGAGAAAATGTTTATTAAATGTCTAACCAAAGAAGTTTACTAATAATCATGTTCACTAAGCAGCTACTTTAATTTAAAATTTATCAATCCTTCAAAATAATAAAATCAACAGAATTGTTATTACAAATGGAACTTCAAAACAAAGGTTCAATAATAAAAGAATTGCTACCAGTTTAGAAATTCTTTGATCATATACTAGATCCGAATGGAGCCCACGACAAGTCAACAAACCATGATCTTTACCCTTGTCAGTTTTTTTGTATGATTACCTAAAGATTTCATAGTGCTTACCTAGCTAAAATAAACTAACTAGTCTGCATCTTACAAATAAAATACCTATCAAAAGGGTACCTATCAAATACATGAAATAAAATGTTACCTAGAGAATTGTTTAGCATGCTTAGGTATAGTGTACCTAACTAAAGGGTAATAAATAAAGTTTACAAAGAACACAGTAATAGTGTCTGACTAATTATGATGTAACAAAAAAAATTAGCCAATGAGAGGCCGTTATTGACCAATGGTAAAATTTATAGTGGCCTCTCATTGGCTAATTTTTTTTGTTACGTCATAATCAGTCAGACACTATTACTGTGTTCTTTACAAATCAAAGCATACTTTGCTAAATTATAACTATTAATAGTATTTTATTAGTCCATCTAACTAAAATATCCCTAACTGAATCATACCTAACTAAAGCATATGAGATTTCCTAAAACGTATCGTGTCTATCATCCTATTATATACAGTTTTCTTCAAATCTAAAAATGTGCAATCACAAGATTATAACCAGTTTTTTAGCCTGTGCCTTAGGCATCTTAAGGCTAAAAAACTGGTTTTTAATCCTATAATTGTGCATTTTTATATTTGTAGAAAACTGGAAAAAACCTATTACCTGGCCATCCAGAGGTCATCGCCCATTTCTATACCTTCACAAGGTCCAACTTGGAACTCCCACTGAAAATAAACTCTGATAATGATTTCTTTACTAAGAATCTTAAGGGATATGACAATAGGAAGATAAATTAATAAACATCCCCAATGATAATAAACAAAATTTATCATTGTAATCTACTGTACAATGTCCCTGGAGATGCGATCCTCAATTTTCAAATTCTTTGAACGTACATATGAGACTTTTACAGAAATGCTTCGCATCCACAACTATCTATCTATGCTTGATATAAAATCAACACTATATAGATCATATTATGAACCTTTGATTGACACGTGCCCTGCAATTAACTAGTAGCACTCAGGGGCAAGACACAATTACTTTAGCTAGGCCCAAGGCATTATTTGTATCAATTTATGCATTCATAGGCCTGTTTCTACCTATATGACACCATATATGGGTAACGAAAGCCTATTCATGGTAATCTATATGTGATTTGCTAATAGTATATGTTTATTAAAGATATTATGTTTATAGTTAATGTAATCATATAAACAACCAGTACATTTATGTATGCCTACAACTATGCCTGATTTACGTCACATATTAACACACAGATATTTAATTGCACAGACAAACACTAAAATCCTGGTCCAGAGCTAATGTTATAGCATGTACCTCTTGAATTTATTCAGTTATTTACTAACTCTCCTACCATCAACTTCTCTTTCTGGCTTTAAAAAGGTAATGACTTAGTTGTTTGGCATGCATTGTAGTTTAAATTTAGGCCCCTTAGTACTTAGCATGAATTGAGCTCAGGCCTTATGTTAGAACTCTAACACTTAGCACAATTCACTGCTTGGGACTTAGGGCACATTTCTGTCCTACTCTACTTATAATTTTAACACTTATCCTGTAAATATTTCCATACTTAACTTATGCACTTGTGATATAAATACACTTTATAAAAACATTTTCCTTCCTTAATACTTAATATACTTATATGATTCTAATCGAATATCAAAACCAACCATTTATTCTTAGGTTAAAGCAACATAATACTTCGCGTGGGTCTTTTGTTGAGCTTCCACCAGCTCAACCAAATTCGTATTATACTTGTGGGAATAGAGGGTTAAGCATTCTAAATAAGCGAACCGACGATGAGAATGTCTATGTGTATTGCATTAAAATTAGGTTTTAGTAGTACTCATAGAAGAGCGGTCTCCATACCTAAATATGGACAAACGCCCCATTCGCACACACAATGGTGCAACTTACCGGTTGTATCTTGGAAAAATTTTACTTCATAAATTTTTCTTTTTTTTTCCTTACCGTACCCGAACCGCCTAAGGCAGGTATTTTTACCAAAATCGAATAATTGTAGCTATGGCAAAATCGGATTTACCAAAACCTGTGATACTATTTGAGAGCAAGGTTAGGACTATGAGGCGTTTGAAGAGATAGGGACTGAAAGGCACGACACAAATGCAATTGAGAGCCTCGTGTACGAGCAGTTGCACTAGCTGACACTCTAGAGGCCCTAGAGAATGCTAGCATATTTGTGGCCATTGGTCGCCGCCCTATAAGGACACTCGCACTGGTTGACACTCTAGAGGCCCTAGAGAATACCAGCACACCGGCACCTCCATGTCCGCCTCTCTTTAGTAAAACACTTGGGTTGGAATAATCTATGATTGAGCTATGTGCAAAATTTTGATTTCTGGACTTAGTCAGAATTTTGAAATTTAGGAGTTGTGCTAGGTGGCGGAGTATATATATAAATCTTCGGACTTAGTATGATTTTTACTTATTCGAAAATTCTCTAAGTGTTGAAATACTTGAATCTTTGATACTTAAGCCAGAACTTATTAAGAATCAAGCATGGAGTAACTTTTCATTTATAAGCTATCAAAATACTATTTGTAAAGGACCATTTTGAACTGCCTTATTAAATGAAAACTTAGGAGCAAATCCTATAGAACACGGGAAACGCTGTTAGTTGGGATACATATTGTCTTTGGAGCCATGTTTCTGAAACAATATGCCGAAAGCAGTTAGTACTCTTGAGTCGTAGTAAAGGGCCAAAAGATTATTACAAACTTGTAGCATTTATACACAAGTTAAACTGTACTAATACTTTGGTGCCGTTAGAACCGATTTTCTGAGATTTGCACTTACTTATACATGCCTAGGACTTATATTCTTAATGCAATTCTGATTTATACGCGGATGTATCAAAATAAAACTATTGCCTCTAAAATTTTGAGTTAAACAAAATATTTCAAAGTCTCAAAGATATTCTCAACATCGATCGGTTGGAATGATATAAGTGTAGACAAATTGCTGTATGCAATCAGAGACCTCCTGAGACTCTGAGCAAAATATTCCACTTTTGGACTTAGCACCGTTTCTATTTCTTTTGTTACAGAGAGAATCTCGAATTTCTGGACTTATAGTAATTTTTATGAAATTGGGAACTTGGTTGGAAATTTACCAAAATTCGGACTTGTAATAATTACGATTTTTTCCAACTAGATTAACAAATTTCATTTTCCACACTTAAAAGAAAATTTTGTCTTAGAGTATTTTTGTCTTAGCCAAAATATTCCGATTATGGACTTAGAGAGATTCTACTTCTTTTGGTGAAGGATAATTCTAACACTCTAATACTTTATAATTTTAAAATCCTTAACTTAGCGAGATTTGCATTTAGTCAAAATATTCCAATAGTGGACTTAGAGTGATTCTATTTCTTTTGACTTATAGGCAATCTCTAAAGTAGATTTGTGAATGAACTGTTAGGAAATTTCATCTCGGACAAAATATTCCACGTCTGGACTTAGAGTAATTCTATTTCTTTTGTCTCAAGAAAATTTCACTATTTCTGTACTTAGCATAATTTCATTGAAAGATTTTTGGACTTAGTCAAAATTCACTAATTTTGTACTTGGTATAATTTCAAAAAAAAAAAATCTTTTGACTTAGTCAAAATTTGCTAACTTTTTGTACTTAAGATAATTTTTGATTTTTTTCCTGGGCCAAAATTTATTGATTTTGTACTTAGAATATTTTCATTAGAAACTTTTTGGACTTAGTCAAAATTTTCCAACTTTGGACTTAGAGTGATTCTATTTTATTTTGACTTAGAAAGTTTTTAATTCAATCTTAACTTAGAAAAATCTTTTGTTTGTATGTTCCTTACAAACACATACATAGATACAATAAACAGTTCACTCAACAATAAGTAGGACATGAAAACTAAATTTTTACTTGCTTTGCTAATGCTAAAATTTCTATTTCATGTGCCGCCAGAATTCAACAGACAACTTGAGAAGAGTTATAAACCATCAATCATTAGTGATAGTGAATATTAGTGATTTAAAAGTATAGTCAACAACCTAAGCCCTATATGTAATTAAAAGCACACTTATAAGAGACAAAGTTCTAGTAACCAAACGCAGCAAAAGGTTGCAGCAGCCTATCTTGGGAGTCTTGGGACGTCTCTAAAAGAAGTAGCAAGTAATATTGGAAGTACTCTACTGTCTTTATAAAACATCCGGATTAAAACAAAGAAAGAATATTTTCTTTTATACCATTGAGAAAATTTAATTTTACTTAGGATTATTAGTATAAAATCTATAACCAAGTAAAATAAAGTGTGTACATATAGTTCATAGTCTTTATAATCTAAAATTGTTACCTTTTTAGAAAAAAAAAGTGCACTAATTCAGCTAATTTGATTTTCAATAATATTTGACCAAGCAATAACACCAACCTTGTAGTCTACTTTAAAGAGTTTGATTGACAACTTCCAGCGTATAGATTGATCACCTTGCGTAGGATATCACACTTCAGTAAGACACATAGAATATTGTGTTCTCACTAATTAAGTAGAGCACATCCGGTCTATAATAACCTTGAAAACAGACTGATTATATTCATATATATAGGATAATCTAAATTGAGTCTCAATAATATAGTTATAAGGATTGAAATCACAAGTGAAGCCCCGTAATAATTCGCGAATAATACTTAGTAGGATTGGTAGGCATACCCTAATACAACTATAAGTATTGGGTGCGAGATCTTTGATATTCAGGCAAAACAGTTGCAATACTATTAGAATATAGACGATCCTTTGGGAGTGAACCTTAGTAAGTTATATTCATAAAGCCTTACAGGAATAAGCAGATTGTAAGCTACATATCCTTAGAGTGAAGTAAGAATTCAACAAGGATTATAAATTGCTGTTTTTCTCAACAATAACATTTGCTAGGAAAAGTCGACGCCTAAGCAAATAACAGTTAATTTGTGATAGTATATTAGCATACCCAAATTAACTTCGCTGCAAACTTTAACATTCTATCTAACCTTATAGCTAATTTGTATAGCCAACTAACCCACATTAGCTTTGTAAGCAAATATAGAATAAATCTGAGTAAAAGTGTTTCTACAGTTGAGCTTAATTAAGGATAAGAGTGCATTAGCGCACACTCCAGAATAAGATTCCAAGCTCACACGCAAGCATTCACGACGTAGAAACAACTGTAGGTGAAGTAGACAATACATACTCATCTATATTTAACAATTTTAAAAGAAAAATTTGTTATTGTAAACAATTCCTGATTGTTTTAACGTTAAGCGCATTAGTCGGTTTCTTCTTGTACCTCTGCTATTTAAATCCTAAAATAGTACAACATCTCATAAGCTTCTTTAAAGAACTCATAGAAAGTTTAAAAGCTTTAAGCTAGCTGTAATGCCATTATTTAATAAAAGTAAGAAAGATGACAACGCTGAAAAGGCGAACACTCCACGTCGAGGACGCTCGACGACGCCTGGAAGAAGAACTCCGTCAGCTGATGCAGCTTCTGCAGGAGATGATACACGAAGGGAGGAACCAATGCCCAACCAGGAGGAACCAGAACAGAATGGTGAGAGAACCCAGACGCCAGAACCAGACAGGGAATCTGTAAGATCCATACCCATGCGAGAGGACTCACCAGACGCACTGATCAGAGACCGATATGTTAGAGCAACACTAGCAGATCCTCTGGGAAATTTCCTGTTCCCACAATTCCTGGATACAATAAGACTTTGTAACCCCAACCTACGTGTGGACTCAGAAATGATGAGGAACTTCTGTACCAACTACACACAGAGTATGAGGGAATACAAAGAGGAACAAAGACGTGAAGTTGAGTTAGAAGCCCAGCGTATTGTACAAGTGGAGAATGACAAACGCACTCAACGACACTTCAGTAACTTCACCAACCAAACTGGAATTAAACCACCAAGCAGCTATGCAAGTAAGAGCACCCTAAGCAACGATCAAAAGCTTAAGTTAGCCAATGGAACCTTCCCTCTCAAGCATTGCTTCAAAGGAGATGGTAAACCACCCTACATTACTGATTACCTATCAGAGATGAACACTGCTCAGGAGTTATGTAACCTCTCAAGATCAGAATTTGAAACCTTTATGCTTAGAACCACAACTGGCGAAGCATATACTACTATCCAGCAGAGTTTCAATCTTGGACTATCCATTGAAAGTGTCTACAATAGCTTACTGCTACAGTATGATATACTCATCAGCCCACAGGAAGCTCAAGCTAAGCTGATAGCCTTTAAGGGAACAAAAGCCATGTCATTCCCTAAGCTTGTCAGTACAATTCAGAATCTTGCCAGCAGAGCCGCTGTTCATTATACAGACAAGAAGGAAAGACAGAATGTATTCAACATAACTGCAGTGGAGGCACTTAAACGTAGCTTACCAACAAATAGCCGCAATATAGCATCTGAAAACCATCACAATCTCACACATGATCTTGGAAGATCCCCTACATATCATGAGTTGACCGCTTCCATGTATCCTAGAACTGAAGACCTAGATCTGGACCTACAGCAGAATGGTGTATCAGCCAGTTACAATGGAGATTTATCGCTTCATAAAAAGACGAACAACACCAACTACTCACATGACAGGGATACAAGAATGAACAGAGACAAACAACCTGCTAAAGTTGCCGCTACGTCAAGCTATTATAAAAGGCCAACAGTTAGAGAAGTTACTGCTAAACCAGCTTATCCTAAAACCTACAACAGAGAAAACAGGGATAATAGAGATAGGCAACCACAAAAGAACACTAAACAAGATTATCATATCTCCTATGGTACATCCAATAAGCGCTACTGCGGTGCATGTGGTCAAAACTCCCACAAAATATCCGATGGATGCAGACTACTGTGTGATGACCAAGGACGACAATATCAAACAGCACTAACATCCGGATACTGCCCAAGCTGTCACAAGAAGTATGGCAAAGACCTATACCACGCGCAACACCTATGCCCTGGACGACCAGCAATGATGGAACTGTACCATAGTGGCAAAGTAAGACCTGGTGGTGTGTTTAGACAGGCATATGAAGAATGGGTTGAGGCCAAAGCCAATGGACAATCCAAGGAGCGTGGCAGAACAGGTAGAGTTAATGCTATCACCGTTCGAATGGATCCAAACGACCCCAAGATTTTAGCGGTCGATAGTTCTGCAGCTATCATGGATGAAAATAGGAAAATGTACTTGAACTGCTCTGGCTGTATGTCAAATGGAAACTACGATGTAAACATGACAGCTTTGTTTGACTCAGCAGCAGATAGAAATATCATGTCAACCAGCTATTTTGGTATGTTATTTGGAGTACAACAAAATGAGGTTAAGAACCATCTGGAAAAGAGTGACATGGTTCTTGTCAGCTATTCTGGACACAAAATCCCAGTAGCTGGAGAGATAACTCTCATGATTCGTCTCACACAATTCTCAGGCATCTATAGACCAGTACCATTTATGATTGTACCTGAGGAACACAAGAATGTCACACCTATGATCATTGGAATGAACGGCATTAGGGATCTCCAATTAGGGTTGACTTTCGTTGCGGATAACCACCCGCCGGCACCATATCTATACTCTATGTTCCATCCTGGGAGAGTACTAGATAGCCTGTTCTGTTCTGATTATGAGTTACAACTCTGCACAGGGACAATAGACAAAATTGACCCTAATGAAACTCAGACTATAGAAATGAACATCAACCATTTCTTCAACTTAGCTCCCGGAACAAAAGTCATTCTCAGCGATGACCACATTGCAAATGATAGAAATGGAGGAATTAAAATTCAACCTGGACAAACGCAACTGACTGTCAACAACCGAGGACAACTTAGTGGAAGAGCAATGATAACAAATGTCACTGAACATGCAATCACTAACACTGTTATCACCGGATACTTGGAACCAAGCAACCAATTTGTAGTCAAGGAGATCACCACAGACTTTGACTTTACGCAATCATTCCTACACAATGTATCTGTGACAACTGAGCTAGATGAGATTGTACAAGCCCTGGAGCGACACGCAGAAAAAGATACGGCTCCAGCCATCAATCAGATCTCACTAGACACCAGAAACCATTCAGTTCAACTCTTATAGCTACCAAAATACAGCGCCATCAATCTGGTAGAACGATCTTTTCCTTTAGCTGATGGATATGTACCGAATCCTACAGCTATAAACAATGACACTCCAGTACCAGGAGTAGCCTTATCTGACTACCGTTCTAATATTGATGAAATTCTAACTACACCAGATCCTGAAAAGAATAAACTCTTTGAGAATAGTGATGACGTTATTGAACTTGGCTTAAAACATATAGCTGAATCTGATAACCTCATGGACTATGTAACAGAACCTACTGGCTACAGTGTGCCTAAGGATCAGTTTGTTAAACCAGAGGATCTTGTGGTGCTGTCAGACTATCCACCAGAGGTAAGACATTATATAGAGGACATATTCCTAAAATCTTACCCTGATATCATATCTACACATTCTACTGACAGAGGTAACATGAGTAAATATCTAGGCAATTATACAATTAGACTAAAACCTGGTCAAACTTTACCCCAGCATAAGAAATTATATTATTTATCACCCGTAGAAAAAATGCAAATGCAATCTATCTTAGAGTTTTTGTTAAAGAACGGCACCATTGAAAGAGCTAATTTGGATGGGGATTCCTATAACAACTATGCAAGCCCAGCATATCTGATTCCAAAGTCGGATCAGGGGAGCTGTCCTCGTTTAATTGTAAATTTTCAACAATTGAATCCATGTCTGCAATCTGAACCTGCACTGCTACCCACAGCAGAAAATTTGATTCAGTCTCTAAGGGACAAATTTGTGCACAGTAGTAGTGACATGGCTAACGCCTTTCATAGTATAACGCTAGAACCTTCTTGCAGAGACCTAACATTGTTTGCAACCCCCTTAGGAGCTTTTAGACATGCATCCTTACCAACCGGCATTAAGACTTCACCTGAAAGTCTATCACGCTTTATGGAAAAGATATTACACTGGGAATTGGTTTATGATGATAGTGGTAATGTTGTAATGGAAGGTGATTTAGCCAAGATGGTATACTCACCTATCCCAGAAGTCCAACACATTTACGATGATTTCATTGTCTCAACTGAACTAGCTAAAACTAGATCAGAATCATTGAATATACATTTTAAGATTTTGAAGAAAGTTATGGGGAGAATACACACGCATAAAGGAAAGATTAGTTTAAAGAAATCACAACTTTTTAAAAGTAGGGTAAATTTCTTTGGGTTCTTCATTTCACATAATTATTGCTGTGTAGATCAAAGGCGAGTACAAAAACTCCTAAATATTCCCATGCCTACTGATATTACTATAATGAGATCTTTTATGGGAGTACTACAAAGTATGCATAAACATTTAAGATTTGATATTATGGCTCCTACACATATTCTAACTTCACTTACTTCTACTAGAATAGGTAAAACTTTTGTCCCAACTCCAGAACAAAGACAAGCATTCGAAGACATTAAGAAAGCTTTAGCTTCAGGACCAATTTTTAGCAAATTAGTTAACTTATCTGCACCTAAGATTATCTTATCAGACGCAGCCGGCACCTCAACTGGCTCATATTCGGCAGTCTTAGCGCAAATAGTGACACCAGAATTACAGGCTAAAACCCTACCCCCTGGGCTAAATTTCGATGACCCTGTACACCATGTTATTTATGATAATAGGTTACCAATTTTACCCCTACCTTTGCAGAATGAAGGTGAAAACATTAAGGATTATGCGAAGCGTATGTCTGAAGATGGACCACCTGAGTTTGAATATTTGGCTAGTAAAACTTTGGGCTATCCTGAAGACACTGTACACAATAGTCTCGGGATATCTTTACAATCGCTTCTAGAACTAAATAAAGTTCAAACACCTTTGACCACTATCCTGCAAAGAGCATCAAAAATTATACGTTCTACGATGTTGAGACAAAAGTATATTCAATTTGTATTTAATAATGATAGGGATAAATTCTTAGAATTTATTCGCAAACTAGAGCATGGATATGTATATCTAGATCCGCAACAACTCATATTTGAAGCTCTTAGTGTAGCTATGTACCGTCCTGTGATAGTTATCACAAATATAGAGGGTGTCAAACCTGTCACTCAACACTGTTCAGACAAAACAAAACCCCCTTTTGTATTTTTACTATATGGACACAAAGAGCAACACATAGTAAGACCCGCAATGGTTTCATCAACCAATAGCTTTAATTTAAAATCTTTAGCGTCTATGTTTGAAATTATCGCATACACCTCAAAGAAAATTACCGTTGCTGAGTCAAGATTACATATCATAGACATTGAAATCCTAGGAATTATTTATGCAGCAAACTCGTTTAGAACTCTAATAGGTCCAAGCTGTGAATGTACTTTGTTAACAGACGCAAAGTGTGCTTATTATCTCTTTAATCCTAAAGCATTAACAGCCGTTAATAAATTGAAGAGATGGAATACCACTCTGTTGACTCTAATACCGAAGCTAACAATGTCTTTCTTAAGAGGAGAAGACAATTTGGCAGATTTCTTAACAAGGGCATATAAGGCTACTTTACCAAGCATTAAAAAGGTAGCCCTACCTAAGTTTGTTAAATCTGGGTTTGAAGATAACTTACCCCAATATAAAGTTTGGACTATTGAGGAATGGACACAGTTCATTATGGATAACCCCGACTATTTGGGTTATGATGAACAACCCCCACAGCCAAAGCAACAAAAACCCAAAATCACCATAAATTCACTTGCCGCAGAACATAGAGTTATAGGCAAAGTACTAAGACCTTTGGAAATCCTAAAAGAAAAGATTAGTATAGAAAATATAATTGCAAACCAAAAAGAGGAATACTCTGATATTTACACACGTTGTCTAACCTCTAAATCAAATACCTACACTTATAAAAGACAGAACTACGAACTTAAGGACACGATTTTGTTCACAAAAGTAAAAGGAGATTTAAAGGTTTATCTCCCAACCAAACTATTACCAGTATTAGTATGCTATACTCATCTTTTGTTAGTACATAGTGGAGAAATTAAAATGCTTTTGAATATGCAAAATTTCTTCCACCCTAACCTTAAGAAATATGTTAGAAATTACACTAGATCTTGTTTAAATTGTCAACTTCAAAATTCATCTACAAAACTAGAACAAGTAGGAACTTATAGTACAATTTCAAGACCTTTTGAATGTGTAAGTATTGACTATATACAATCCTTGCCACCATATCGTAGTTATAACCATATCCTCACTATAGTCTGCCAACTAACAGGAATGATTCTTGCATATCCCATGAAATCACTCACATCCCGTGAATTTATAAACAAATTCATGTTTTATTTCTATCCTAATTTCTCCCCCAGACAAATATTGTGCGACAATGCAAAATCATTCTTAGATAAGCAAAATTTAATATTCTTTGCTTCTATTGGCATCCGAGTTTTGTATTCTACTGCGTACTTTTCACCCTCTAAAGGATTGGTGGAAGCTAGCAACAAAGTAATAAAATGGCCAATCATTAAAATTTTGGCGCAAGACTCAAAAACCTCATGGGTATATCTACTACCGTTAATAGTCCGACAATATAATTGCACTAAAATACCAAAAACTGGATTCTCACCCATGGAATTATTATTCGGGACACGTAGCTCCCTGTCTAAATTATTCTTTGGAGCAATAAAACCGGATGAATATCACCCTGAAATAGCACGCACAGAAGCTTATGTGCAAGACCTCTCAGACGGTATACAAGAAAACTTGGACATTTCAGCAAAAGCTATTGAAAAGGGAAGGGAGGCAAGACTAAAGTATATTAACAAAACCCGCATACACAAACAATTTGATATAGGAGATCTTGTCTTGGTTAGAAATAACACTATTACACCTGGTGTTAACCCCAATCTTAGACCTATCTATCATATTTCACCCTATAGAGTTCTAGATGTAAGCCCTAACAGTTGCACGCTTGAAAGAATTTCTGACAAAAAGACTGAAATATTTAAATACTCTTTCAACGAAATCAAAAAGTTCAAGCCAATTGACGAACATTTTGACACCCTCCCAGAGGAAATAAGGGATATTATCACAAAGCCTTATAATAAACTCACAAATCAAGAGATAGCCACATTAGTTAAAAATGACACACTTCCGCTTATATTTCCGGTTAATTCAAAAGATCCACAACCAGGAATACGCGCACACTCACCCTTAGAAACACGAAAAGAAGCGTCACAAAATAAGAAACCATTAGATTCTGATTCGGACATAGAGGACTCAAGTGACGACGAGGACATGACACTCGATTCCGTATTTATTACCGGAGGTCGACGACTTAGGAAAATAAATGATAGACATGTCAGATTTCGGAATGGCACAAGTTCACAACCATAATTTACATTTCCATTTACCCTGTAAACTTGTGAACAATATGATAATATGTTATTTTAATCTGATAACTAAGTTATCATATTCATGTAAATTTTCCCACTCAAGGTTATATATTCAGTGGTAAAATATACATCTTTTCTCTTCAACGGGGAGACCAACTATATGCAATATACGTCGACTAAAGAGTCGATCCCTTCAAAAACACTTACATAAAACAAATTTTTGCATATAGAGAGTTTTGAATCTGTATAGGCAAACAGAGTCAAACAATTGATACAGATTGTACATAAATGCGAATATTACAAATGTTAAATACGCACCCTAAAATATACACAAAAACTATTTAAAACATTTAATACAAATTGTACAAAGTGCACAAACATAGCAGTACTAATAGGCAACCTATATATATTCGCCTTGAATCATGATGAGTTGATTAGTTATTAGAAACTATAACCACTCTACATACAAAAAAAATATGTCAAAAACTTTAATTATAACTTCGGACAGGAAACGCCCACTCAGAATTTTAGTAGTAGTAAACAATAACGATAACTTAAATTTTACCCTGAAATTGAGTCAGTTTACTATAACATATCCACAAGTGAGGAAATCACCAACCTTGTGAAGTACTACAGTTATCACATAACACGTAAGTCTTAACAGAATATTTTACAAAAGTTATAAAATGCAAACTAGATTCCGAAAGCCTATGCCTAGATCACAACGGGTTCTACATGAGACCTTCGCAAACCTAGTAGAATATTGTTATAACTTGCTTACGATGATTAAAGAAATGTTAGCGTTTAAAATTAGTTGTGGAATCAGCCAACCTAGTCGTATTGTACGATACTTGCACTGTCGTATACTTAGAAACACTTATAGAGACGCATACAACCGTTTGGTTATACGGTATAGACAGCAAGAGTATAGAAACCGACAGACTATAACAGACGAATTACGGGCAGTAGCACGCCAAATAGAGAATCTGAGAGACACAGTCCTTCTTATTTCTGGTCATTGTACTCTCCCCACTATCCACGAAGAGTAAACTAGATTACAACTGATTCTTATAATCTGAGCTCTAAACAAAGACGTACGGACGTATCCTAACGATATAAAAGTTTTGCATATGATAAAACCTCTTGTACATATGTGTATTGATGTAAAATATTTATATTCTCATATATCTCTATGTAATTATTGAAAACGATAGGAAATTAATCGCATAAATCATAGTAGAGATATCAAAAAGAACATAACAAGAAAGTTTGTTATTTATACAAGTTATCATAAACCAAGTGAATGTAAGCTAAACTAAGCACCTTGCAAAAATAAACTTTAAATTATGTATCTAACTAAATTAAGGAACAGACAATAATACTTATAGAGTAGCTACGTAAACGGGAGTTGTACACAATAAATACTAAATCAGTAAATAACAGTGTATACGCTACTTAAAATTGCTATATTTATTTAAAACAAAAGTAAATAATCTTTAGAATGGTATAAAAATTTTGACAAATATTTTTCTTTGGTGAAAACTAAAATTTAAATCAATTTTGAAAACAGAACATAAATTTTTATTTTTACAGTATTGGGAAAACATTACGATAGTAAGAAGTTTTCTGACAATTTAACATCTTAGTTAATATAATTTGGACATAAGCTGTACATTGGCACATAATAAAACTTCGAGATTGCTAATACGATTAATCAAACGCTAAATGTTGAATTTGTTCATATAAAAAGCGCATAGCCTAACAACAAGCCAATGTGAGCACAAAAAAAAAAAATTTTTTTTAGCTCTACTTGTTGGAATTCAGACTTAGTTTTAAATCCAAAGGGACATAAGAACATTTTACCTTGAGACTTTAAACTTTATGACTATTGTATCGAAATTTAAAAGGGGAAAACCTTTTATTCTAAGCCTTACTAATTAAATAAAACTTCCTTAATGAGATCATCCAATCAATGATATTACTTTAATTACTTGAGTTACAAACAGCCTTTACATGAGTTCTCTTAAAAATACTTGAATAAGCGTATTTAAATGATTTTGTCTAAACGTCAGTCTTTCGGTCTACTT
Organism: Acartia tonsa; assembly: GCF_053477335.1. Classification (NCBI taxonomy): domain Eukaryota; kingdom Metazoa; phylum Arthropoda; class Copepoda; order Calanoida; family Acartiidae; genus Acartia; species Acartia tonsa. Next base: position 17,432,269 of record NC_137274.1, read on the forward strand.
AGATATTGTTTTACAAAAAAAAATATATATATGCTATTTACAAGTCCTCTCTATATCACAGCACAATTAAAATTCACGATTAATGCACAGGGATGGATATAAATGAAATTTAGAGAAAAGGTACTGAGTTGCGAGTTCGATTAAATATCTATATATACATGACCCTTACAAGCTAACAAGAATGAATATACTGCGATATAAGGCTGCAATTACAGTTATTAATATACTATTGAAAAAGAAAAAGGATTAGTTCATTTACGAAGACAGTAATTAAGAATTGAATGAAGTTTTAAAAATTATGGGTATAAAGAAAATACAACCTTATAATCATTTCCTTACATACTAAATATCCTTACAGACTAAACATATATGTACATAATATAATGGCAGAAGTGTAAATTAATGTTTGGTTTTGTACAGTATAAAGAGTCATAATGTCTAATAACAAAAGTCTTTAATTCATAGTGATTACTATTTTGACTAGTTACATAAGAATAGAAAATCTGTAAATTTAGTCACATGTTGTCTAAAACTGGTCATTGTCTTAAAATTTGTATGTCATAGTTTCAACCAAGCTAACAGCGCCACTTCACGGCGTGCGTTTAGGGAACATGGGACCCCGACGTCGAGGGACTCCCTCGACGCCGGAATCCTCTGTCCTGTTGTTATCTGAGGAATGCGTAGCTGAGTTGAAGCTACTCTCCGCTGATGTTATCTCTTCCAAGATAGCAGGCGTTGGAGTACGCATGGAGCGGCGCAAACGTTCTAAACTGAGGACCCGCAGTGGAGTGGGATACTCGATTTCATCAGTCACCGCATTAAATCGAATCGGCGGAAGATCGGGGTCCTCGATATCGTCAACCAGTGGAACTAAACTGGCCGCATCCTAAAATTAAGAAAAGGGACGTTATTAGACAACCATATTAGTAAAATGTTCACAAGAAAATTTATCAACGTTAATCCATATATGATTATGAGTCAATTTTACTAATACTTTATCTAAAATATTGCTATTAACTATTAGGAAGAAATTACACCATAGTTAAAGTAAAGTTATTGTCTAAAAGCATAGCTAGCTGAGCTAAATAGCCTAGTCTAAGTTACGTAATTTTTGCAGCGAAGAAATATTATAAGAGCTTATCAAACTTACCACAGACAAATCAGCTGCAGAAGGAGATTCAATGCGACTTAAGCACATAATAGAGCTCAAGGAAGAGCTGTCGCTGGATACCTCAGCTGTCCTCTCAGAGCTGACTCGATTACACCTCCCCATATTGGTGTAAAATTGTGCCAGGGGGATGGAGTTGGTCGCCTAAAATATAATAAATCTTATTAGTTTAATCGCAATATTAACAATGAGTCTAGGAAAATCAGGAAATGAGAATGCCTAAAATCCTGTAAAGCTATATGATTAGGTAGCAAGTCAACCCACTTTATACTAGAATTAAAATCTTAGATCGGTTCAAAAATGCTTATGCAACCATACATTTTAAGATTAATATTCTACCAATAAAAGAATTTTAGTTGCAAATACCTCTAGATACGTGTACAAATATACAGCCTTTTTCTGAAAATTAATAGAAAACTAAAGCATAGATACTTACATGTAAACGCTCTGTTTGATCCACAATCAACGGACGGAAGCCAGGACTTCCCGTCGAGGTTTCCAAGCCCACAGGCACACTTCTTCCAGTAATCCGATCCTCAGTAGCAGACAAACAGTGTACGGCAAACAGGCCAATTCTGGACCTCACTTCTGCTGGAGTCGATGGACTAGCAGAGGGAGCCTAAAACAAAATGAAAACATTAAAGTCTTGATCTAACATTTAAACCCCAATGAGAAACGTACGGCACGAGCAAACTCTTAACTTTCCCAGAGGGAAATAATATTAGGTTGCTACTTAAGATTTTAGTAAATGTTAACTGGTATCTCAACTTAATTGCGGTAATCGAGCAGATTTCTCTGGCGACATAAAACGATGACAAACGGTGAGCGATATATATGGAAGAGCCGAAAGTCAACGTTGAGGAAGTGAGAATAGGACAGAACAACCATACACCAACATGATGCTTTATTATACAAACCGGGTGGCTAGAAAAAAATTATACAAAACACAAAAAAAAGAAATATACAACAGAAGAAAACTCACCTGTGTATCCGACAGAATATCATCAATCTCAGAGGATGCGGCTTCATACATGGTATCCGACGGCTCCGCAGTTGGCGACATAGCCCCAGCTCTAGTCCTGTTAGTCCTGTTACTGCAGTGGAGAAGCTCAATGGTCCTGACGCCTATGTTTCGGAGGCGCGTACATACATCTCTTATCCAGCGAGCCAGCGACCTGTCTGAGGTGTTGTTAACACGTGTGAGAGTCTCAAGCCCTACAGCGCCGAAGAAGACCACTATAAGAGCACATGAAAACAAGGCTAAACCCAACAACATGTTAATTAAGCCATCCATGTTGAAGGTGTCCAGACTCGTCTTCTGGTCTCTCCCCAACTCGGCAGACCCAGAATCACCTCCGGCAACATCGTCACCAATGTCACCGCAGGAGTTCTGCATCACCGAATTGAGGAGAGACCAGATGATTTGTATCGTTCTACTAAGCATCAGTGAGAGATGCTCGTTGCCGAACATCTCCCCTTGATCCCTTTCGGACTCTACAGTACTTGTGCCCCCATAGTCATCGACATCAGCAAGGCTTGGCATCCCAGACTGGTCGCTGTACACTGAACTCGAGTCGTCTAAGGAATTTTCAAGAAACGAGGAATTGGCGAGAGTGGCCGCAGCCGCCCTCATTGATTCCTCGAATCTTTCCTTAATATTCTGATGCGCGTCCAGGCTGTCAGGCACATACATTATGAGCGAATGTAAATTTAAAATAAGAGGACTAGTGATTCTGAAAGGCAATATAGTAAAGTTAATTTTATGAAAAAGACTGTACACACGAATAATTCTTTTGTATTTTAAGCAACTATGGTTGAACCTCCTAACCATTAAAACTTTGATTTATCATCTAAAAGTAAAATTCTTTAAATTAAAGAATATGTAATTAATTTTACATGATTCAATGCTTGAAAATAGCTATCGTTAAGCTATTCAAACATTAAAAACTTTATTTTATTAGATTCAATTAAGTTAAAGAATATGTAATTAATCTTACATGATTCAACGCTTAAAAATAGCTATCGTTAAGCTATTTAAACATTAAAACTTTGTTTTATTAGACTCAATTAAGTTAAAGAATATGTAATTAGTTTTACATGATTCAACGCTTAAAAATAGCTATCGCTGAGCTATCAAAAAACATATTCATTATGATGTATCAAGCAGTTAAAACTTATGTACTAGCTAAATCTGAATATCTTCAATGATGTTTTAAAACACTTTAGATAAAGCTAGCTAAATATAATTTTTGTAAGCGACCATTTTTTTATATAATATGGTTGAGTTATTCGTAACGTAAATAATCTATCAATTAACGTCATTATAATTGAATTACGTAAAAAGAAAATCTTATTTTTAAACCTATAGTAAAATTGTTTTAGAAGATTTGAATCAGGACTCAAATAAGTTTTGATTATACAAAGGGAACCCTATAATCAAAAGTTAAAACGAGTAGAATGATGGAATATATCTGTGTCATTATAAGTTTTGTTTACGATGAACGAATTTAACTTTTGCAGACGGAAAACATAAACAAAACAAGGTACGTCAATTTACTTGCTGACTCAGATATGTCCTATCAAAACTACAAATATTACATAGAACAAAATTGTCATATATTGAAGATGTACCCATACTGCTTCAAACCCACTTTCGTTTAAAATACAGTGATAAAGGTCTTATCGACGAAGAAAAAAATAAGATTCTTAGGTCTTAAATAATGGCTAACGAATGCAATAATGGGCACATCAACAATCTATAACATAAAAACATTCATATAAAACAAACGGGATACTATATTTTATCACTTTTATATAAATTCTCTTGGAATTTAGCGGTAAAATTAAACACTCGAACGCAAGCTCCGCTCGCAAGGACAATTATTATATAAATGAGCATAATTACTGGGCCGCCAGCTTTTTATAACCTCGCTCAAAGCCAACCCCTATCACTTTTGACCGCCCAAACATAAACAAAGGGTTGACAACTTATTGTTACGTAAAATTTAATTACGGACGTCGAACGATATATTTTATAGATATTAAGTTTAAAAGGTACACTTGATAGCGACGTAATGTAAGATATTAGTCTTTAAAATGATTAAAATTTATTCATGTTAAAAATAACATAAATACAGCTAATACCAACAATGGTATAAACCATATGTACATATACAAAATATACAAACAAAGGGTTACCAACTTTTGTTAGTAAAATCTTATATTTTTACATATATACGAGTAATGTAACCAAAGAAAATAATACGATATGTAAATACTAATTGTACTTATACATTTTTATATATAATATTGTTTATATTCAGGAAACAGTTATATTTAACAGAAATAGAGATAACTAACCAATCCATTATAGGTCTATCTGTAACGAAAGAATTTCTAGAATATCCCAGGGATAAAAGGATTAATAAAAGATTATTAAAACTTCTTTTGTTTAGATTACCATAGCCAGGATACCCCAAGGAACCGGTTGGAGCACGCGCACTAACTCTTTTTAGGATCTACCATGGACCAGCCTGGAGATAACCTAGATGATCATGGAGTATTGGAGCCCTACCACCACCCTACCTTGGACGGATTGCGGTTGTGTTCCTGTCAACACCTTGACACAATAGACGAGAACAACAACATCATCACCACACCTGAGTACGATGGATTCTCAGAGAACCTGTCCATCACCATCAGGAATTTCTTGTTAAATACAGCCCTGACTACCAGAGAAGATAGTAGAGTGGAGACCGATAGTAACACCAGCTCCAGCAGCACACTGTCCCTCTCTACCGATGACCTCAACCAACTCTACTATGACCTGGAAAATCACTCAATCACCTTGGACGAGAATGGAAACGAGGTAGCACAAGTGGACGCCCTTGGCTACATATCTACCTCACCCCCAACCTCAACCTACACTTCGAACGAGAGCACTTCACCACCTAGTTCATCATCAGAAGAAGCTGAACTATCCAGAACTACCAACGCAAAAACATTTATTGATGTGACAAAGTTAGATAAAACTAAACCCCTCAAGAAAAGAATGTATTCTATTTGGGAGGTTTATCATCTTGTATACCCAGCTATGAAGATACGCAAATCATACTTTCTTAATGGAAAGCGTATTTAACTTAGCTTGGAATACATTTATAGTTTATTATATATGCCTATATACTGGGACTACTAAATTTTTTCTTTTTCTCTTTTTTCTTTTTTAACAACTTACCCCCATTGGAGATGCGATCCTCAATTTTCAAATTCTTTGAACGTACATATGAGACTTTTACAGAAATGCTTCGCATCCACAACTATCTATCTATGCTTGATATAAAATCAACACTATATAGATCATATTATGAACCTTTGATTGACACGTGCCCTGCAATTAACTAGTAGCACTCAGGGGCAAGACACAATTACTTTAGCTAGGCCCAAGGCATTATTTGTATCAATTTATGCATTCATAGGCCTGTTTCTACCTATATGACACCATATATGGGTAACGAAAGCCTATTCATGGTAATCTATATGTGATTTGCTAATAGTATATGTTTATTAAAGATATTATGTTTATAGTTAATGTAATCATATAAACAACCAGTACATTTATGTATGCCTACAACTATGCCTGATTTACGTCACATATTAACACACAGATATTTAATTGCACAGACAAACACTAAAATCCTGGTCCAGAGCTAATGTTATAGCATGTACCTCTTGAATTTATTCAGTTATTTACTAACTCTCCTACCATCAACTTCTCTTTCTGGCTTTAAAAAGGTAATGACTTAGTTGTTTGGCATGCATTGTAGTTTAAATTTAGGCCCCTTAGTACTTAGCATGAATTGAGCTCAGGCCTTATGTTAGAACTCTAACACTTAGCACAATTCACTGCTTGGGACTTAGGGCACATTTCTGTCCTACTCTACTTATAATTTTAACACTTATCCTGTAAATATTTCCATACTTAACTTATGCACTTGTGATATAAATACACTTTATAAAAACATTTTCCTTCCTTAATACTTAATATACTTATATGATTCTAATCGAATATCAAAACCAACCATTTATTCTTAGGTTAAAGCAACATAATACTTCGCGTGGGTCTTTTGTTGAGCTTCCACCAGCTCAACCAAATTCGTATTATACTTGTGGGAATAGAGGGTTAAGCATTCTAAATAAGCGAACCGACGATGAGAATGTCTATGTGTATTGCATTAAAATTAGGTTTTAGTAGTACTCATAGAAGAGCGGTCTCCATACCTAAATATGGACAAACGCCCCATTCGCACACACATCCCGCCCCTAGATAGGAAGATGGATGGATAGATAGATGGATGGTTAGATAGATAGATAGAAGGATGGATGGATGAATGAATAGATAGTTGAATGGATAGATAGATGGATGGGTAGATATATAGATATGTGGATGGATGGATAGATCAATTAGATATAAAGACAGAATGATAGACAAACAGAAAAACAGACAAATAGACAGACAGATAGACAATAATATAGACTGACAAACAATTAGATTTACAATAGACTTTCAGATAGATAGATACATAGATAGATAGATTGATAAATAGATCAATAAATTAATAGATAGGTAGATTGAAAGATAGGTATATTGATAAATAAATTGATAGATTGATAGATAGATAGATAGATAGATAGATTGATAAATAGATCAATAAATTAATAGATAGGTAGATTGAAAGAAAGGTATATTGATAAATAAATTGATAGATTGATAGATAGATAGATAGATAGATAGATAATTAGATAGATAGATAGATAGATAGATAGATAATTAGATAGATAGCTAGATAGATAGATAGATAGATAGATAGATAGATAGATAGATAGATAGATAGATAGATAGATAGATAGATAGATAGATAGATAGATAGATAGATAGATAGATAGATAGATAGATAGATAGATAGATAGATAGATAGATAGATAGATAGATAGATAGATAGATAGATAGATAGATAGATAGATAGATAGATAGATAGATAGATAGATAGATAGATAGATAGATAGATAGATAGATAGATAGATAGTTAGATAGATAGATAGATAGATAGATAGATAGATAGATAGATAAATAGATAGATAGATAGATAGATAGATAGATAGATATATAGATAGATAGATAGATAGATAGATAGATAGATAGATAGATAGATAGATAGATACAGATTGACCCTCAAAAAAGTATTTTTTAGCATCTGCAGCCCATATTTCTCAATGAATTATTAAAAAATGTATATGTCCTTGTTCTCTGTAGATATCCACATAAGTAGATTTAAAAAATATTTATTTTGCATCAATTAACAGCTGAGATTTTTAGAGCTAAAGTTTTGAAAAAGTGGCTGAGGAAAAAGTAACTTTTCAAGAAAAATGCTTTTTTAAAGTGAAATGACATATTTTTTTCATAATTTCAATACTTTTTTTAAAACTTATATAAAGATGTTTCCAATAAATTTATTTCATGCTGAAAGCACTTTTTTCACTTGTTCTAAAAGGCATTTTTAGAATAGTGTAAATTGCAAAAACACCCTTACAGAAAGAAATCCTATAAAAAATAGTAGCAAATTAAAATTTTACATAAACAGAAATAAAATAAGTTAAAAAACAAAAAAGTTACAGTTACAAACTCTTTTATTAAACATTTAACAATTTAAATGATTTTTATGTGTCTTTAAGTAGTTTGTATAAGTGGGTGGTAATTTATTAGGTCAAATTTGCGCTAATCCATTCCGGTCATAAGGATAAATTGGGGGAGGTGTTCATTTAAGGTCATGTTAAGAAGGGGATATTATAAGGTTTATGGGTAAATGGTTATTAGAAAAAAATGCATTCAGTAATGCAATAAAAAATGTGTCAATTGTAAACTTGCTCTTCTTTCTTACTTGTTTTTTAACTGGTTGATAAAAAGTAATATACTAATAAAAAACTAAGAAATATTTAGCAATATCTAGTTTCTCAAGCACTTTTTCCAAACTTTGGCTTTAAAAATCTCGGCTGTTAATTAATGTAAAAAAAATATTTTGATATCCTTTGATGTGAAAATATATAGAGAACAAGTACAGTACATATGCATCTTTTAATATTTTATCGAGAAATATAGGCGGCAGATGCTAAAAAATACTTTTTCGAGGGTCATACTGTAGATAGATAGATAACCTGTGCTGGCATAATTGCTGCATTACTCCCAGAGATATTTACTCCAGCATACATACAGGCCCTACAATATTAATACCATACAACCACACTGTCAATAAATCATTAAATATGACATTTAGGATGTCTGTGTGTCTGTTTGTATGTTTGTATGTAGCAATGGATTTATTTTTACTTGGATCTTAAACCAAAGTATCACGCATTTTAATAAAGTGAACTGTCCAATAAATGAGGTCCATGTTAACAACCTAAATTTAAGACAATTATTCCCCTGTCATAATATTCTATATCCATTTATGTAGCTTAAGAACCTGCACTGACCGCTGCAGGACCGATATGGACCTTTACCCAAAAAAAGGATTTTATTTTCAGGGAAGGAGGAAGGTGACATTGGGCTGTTTTCTTTACTAGTCCCCAAAGTTTTATGATTACGTTTTCTTATTCGTTGGCCTTACAACTATAGGGATTTATTTTTACTTGGATCTTACATCTGTCCAATAAATGAGTTCCATGTTAGCAACCTAAATTTAAAACAATTTTTCCCCTGTCATAATATTCTATATCCATTTATGTAGCTTAAGAACTTGCACTGACTGCTGGACCGATATGGACCTTTACCAAAAAAAAAGTATTTTATTTTTAGGAAGGGTATATTTTATTACAACATTATTGACTTCTTTGAATTTTGATTGGTTGGTTCATTAAGTTCAGTGCCCAAAAGTTTCAACGTAATCTACAGAAGGGGTAATTGTATGTATCATCATTGGGGATGTACATCAATTTATCGGCTATTGTCTTATCCCTTTAGATCCCTGTTTTATTATTAAACTGGAAATGGACTAATAGCCCCCACCCCCTTTCACTCTATTCCCCCTATTGAAAATGACTTTATTAACCCTTAACGGCCGGGGGGGGGGCCGGGGGGCGTTGAACGAACCCCCCCCACCCGTTTTTTTCTATCTCATTAAAGAGCCCAAACTGCTTGACTTTTTAAATATGGGTATAAAACATAACTGAGAGTTGGAATTTTTTGAATATCTCCATCCTGGCGGGCACAGGATGCCAGCAAACCTGGCAGGGTGATCCAGGTAAAGAGCAAAAATATTTTTTTGACTTAAACAAAGCATTTTATCTTACTAAAATACTAAATTATCCTCTAGTAGTACATGCTTATATGAAATGCAAGTGTTCAAGTCGATTTCAGGTTCCAGGTATGATCCTGCAGGTCCTGTTCCTCCAGGTCTCCAGAAATCTTTAAGAGGCTCCAGTGACCGCAATTTTTGACTTAGAGACTTCAAATTTTAAACTTAAGCTTTTCTTACATGTCTACATAACGTATTGAAATTTCATAAAGATCCGCCGCCGTTTTCCTGCCGACCGCCTACTGCAGCGGCTGTCAGCTGCCAAGTACAGCTGCGGCCGCTGAAATTTATGTTTGATATTTCTAATATGAAATTTACATAAAGATAAACATTTTCTGTGAAAAAATTGTTCTTCTAGCTTCAAAAATAAGAAAATTACAGCCGTTTGAAATTTGTAAGTGAAAAAGGACCTAAAAACAAAGGTTGTTAAATAAAAGGGTAAAGGAAGCGAAAATTGACTTAAGGTCGGAAATTCATCATCAAACAGGGGACTTGCACAAAAAATTTTATTTAGCCCTCTAGCTCTAATAGGAACTGAGATAATAGGGAGGGGTGCGTTGAACGCCCCCCCCCCCCCCCGACTGATTAAGGTGCGGCAAGGGGCTCGACTGTAAGGGGTTAATTTAGTTCTAAGCAAATATAAAATCGTAAATTCTTATGTAAAAGTAACAGGATGTGCATCCATGACATGCATTACCATGCACAGTTAGGACTTCTAAGACAAAGGTTGTGCAATTAAAGGGTTGGTTGTCTGATGGGCGAATGGATACTTTACAATGTATTTATAATACGCGGAGTATGTTTCAAGGTGCGTGGAGAGGTCTAGAACCCGAAGCGACACCAAGCCCCCTAGAATCACCAGCTGGTGAGGCAAAATTGTAATTTGTAAAAATTAAAACAAAATCTTATATAAATAACCCTATTATGGTTTAATTTAATTTTTGTAGATTTTTTATGCGATTTTTGAGGATTTTTCAGAAAAATAATTTTGCCTTACCAGCGAGTAGCGACCCTATTTTTTTAAGGAACACAGTAAAAGTGTCGGACTGATTAGTGATTATGACGTAAAAAAAAATATTAGCCAATGAGAGGCCACTATAAATTTTACTATTGGTCAGGCCTCTAATTGGCTAATTTAATTTTACGTCATAATCAGTCCGACACTTTTACTGTGTTTTTTTTTAAGAATCCATCTATGGAAGAAAGTCGCTGGAAAAAAAATTCTGACGTCATGAAAATGAGAGACGAGTAGAGGAGGAGTGGGAAAGAAAAACCCCTAAATAAGGGATGGATAATCCCTCAATTTTATGACGGCACATGGCTGATTTTTTTGTGACTTTATCCCCCTACCGGAATTGGTTGTAAAAATGACCTCTTTGTAATCATATTTTAAAATACTTTAGATTTTAAAAATAATTTAATTTTTCTGGCTAGGAGAACATGTTTTCCACTGATCATTTTTCGTAACATATACTCAGATACTGTATAATATGGAATTTAAATGTTTTACCTATAATGAGCTTCCACCAACTCTCGTCCATAAACCTTAAGCAATAAATCCTTATATAAAAGTAACAGTATGTCTGTCTGTCTATCTCTCCAACCACTGAACCGATATGGTTTTCCTTTTACAATGTAGCTTCTCATAGGTCATGGGAAAGTTTATAACTATTTTTGGGGAGGGTACCACTACCCTCCCATAAAAAAAAACTAAATTAAAAAATGGGATGGGCGACTTTACTTTGAAGATGATTAAAGTCACTTCACATATTATGACGTCATACGATAAAATAACCAATGAGAGGCCAGTATACACTAATTGAGCAATGGTAAAATTTATGCTGGCCTCTTATTGGTTATTTTATTGTATGACGTCATAATATGTGGATGGACTTTAATCATCTTCCTCACATTTAATGTTATATTCATCAAGTTTGTCATTTTTATTACATTTTTTTACAACATATTAGTAAGGTCCTTTAATTTTAAAAATCACTAATGATAGTTTCTCCCCTCCCCCCTCTTTCCTTCCTTAATCCCTTTAATTTGATTGACAGTTTGGAAGATTCAAAACTAATAATAAACCACTTTCCAGAATCGCTTCGAAACCGTTTAATATCCGGTGGATTAGAATCGGTTCTTAGCCATACTGAAAACTTATATAATTGTATTATATCCAGCCTATGCCTTCAGCATCTCGGGGCTAAATAAACTGGTTTTAATCCTTTAATTGTAAATTTTATATCCGTGAAAAGCTGTTTATAACACTATGCAATAATAGTTATTTCTTGCAACGTATTATAAACAGTTTTACAAGGATATAAAAATTTACAATTATAAGTTTTAGACCAGTTTTTTTAGCCCAGAGATTCCAAAACTGGTTTTAATCTGTTGATTGTACATTGTTATATTTGTACAAATCTGGATAAAATATGATGTTATACATAATTTTTCATTATGGCTGAGAACAATTTCTAATCCACCAGATATTAATCAGTATCGAAGCCATACTGGAAATAACTACAATATATTTTGTAACCTTATTAGCTCCAACTCCACAGTAGTAAGGACCCTGTGGCCCAGGGAATCCATTCTTTGGCCATCCATATGGGTGGTGGTCAGAATCAAGTATTGTAAACTCCTACAGATAAATAGATCAGTAGATAGATTGATCGATAGATAGATCGATAGATTGATAGATTGATTGATCCTACAGATATAATAATCGATGTAGATTGATTGATAAATTGATCGATAGATTGATTGATAGATTGGTCGATAGATTGGTCGATAGATTGGTCGATAGATTGATCGATAGATTGATCGATAGATTGATCGATAGATTGATCGATAGATTGATCAATAGATTGATCGATAGATTGATCGATAGATTGATCGATAGATTGATCGATAGATTGATCGATAGATTGATCGATAGATTGATCGATAGATTGATCGATAGATTGATCGATAGATTGATCGATAGATTGATCGATAGATTGATCGATAGATTGATCGATAGATTGATCGATAGATTGATCGATAGATTGATCGATAGATTGATCGATAGATTGATCGATAGATTGATCGATAGATTGATCGATAGATTGATCGATAGATTGATCGATAGATTGATTGATAGATTGATCGATAGATTGATCGATAGATTGATCGATAGATTGATCGATAGATTGATCGATAGATTGATCGATAGATTGATCGATAGATTGATCGATAGATTGTTCGATAGATTGATCGATAGATTGTTCGATAGATTGATTGATTGATAGATTGATGGATAGATTGATCGTTAGATTGATCGTTAGATTGATCGATAAATTGATTGATAGATTGATTGATAGATTTATCGATAGATTGATCAATAGATTGATTGATTGATAGATTGATTGATAGATTGATCGATAAATTGATTGATAGATTGATTGATAGTTTTATCGATAGATTGATCAATAGATTGATTGATTGATAGATTGATGGATAGATTGATCGTTAGATTGATTAATAGTTAGATTGATTGATAGTTAGACTGATCAATAGTTAGATTGATTGATAGTTAGATTGATCAATAGTTAGATTGATTGATAGTTAGATTGATCAATAGTTAGATTGATTGATAGATAGATTGATTGATACATAGATTGATAGATAGATAGTTTAATAGATAGATTGATAGATATATAGATAGATTAATAGATATGTAGATTAATAGATTGATCGATAGATAGATTGATAGATTAATAGATTGATCGATAGATAGATCGAGAGATTAATAGATTGATCGATAGATAGATTGATAGATTAATAGATTGATCGATAGATAGATTGATAGATAGATCAATAGATCAATAGATAGATCAATAGATAGATTGATAGATAGATCGATAGATAGATTGATAGATAGATTGATAGATAGATCGATAAATAGATCGATAGATATATTGATCAATGAATAAATTGATTAGTAGATAGATGGATGAATAATTTTATATATTGATTAATGATAGGAAAATTGATAAGTAGATTGATAGATAGAAAGTACCTGCTCTATCCCAAACCATGGATGGTAATCTTTTCCTTTCTCCATTACTTCAGCACAGCTATGCCTTTTATAAAATACCTTGTTGTTCTAGGAATCATTATACAATATAATAGTTATATATGGAAGCATGAGACTTACACAAAAGCTTTGATATTAAAAAAAGGGACAACATACATTGGCTATAAAACACCTTAACTTCAATCATTTGCAATCAAAACTTTTTGTATATTAATAAACCTAAATGAGTTGGTTGGAACCTTTCAACCAATAATTTGATCAACAGAATAACAGGGGTAACAGAGAGAATTCACATCAATTTATAGTCTCATTGTCTTATCCCTTAAGGTCCGTGTAGTTAATAGATTAATTCCTAATTAGTGTTATAGATTGTATTTCAAATTGGAAAGGGGACATTGGGCTTTTTATTACACCTGTCCCCAAAGTTTTATTATAACATTTTCTTTTTAGTTATTAGTCTTTTGGGACTTTATTTGAATTTAGAATGATTGGTTCATTAAGATGAGTGTCAAAACGTTACAATCACTAATTGTAACCACAGAAAGGGTGATTTTGTGCATCATCATGTGGATTATACATCAATTTATCGACCAATTTCTTATGTCTTTAGATCCCTGAGAAAGTAGTTTAATTATACATTTACAGATGTGTATCAAATAGAAAGGGAAAAACCAGTACTATATACATTACAGGGATCTAAAGGGATAAGACAATGGCCCATACATTAAAATACATCCTCAATAATAGTACAAAAAGTTACTACTTTTGTAGATTACAATTGGTGGATGAAACTTATTGAACCAACCAATCAAAATTAATAAAAGTCCCCAAAGTTGTTAAGCCAAAAAATAATGAAACATTATTATGAAAATTTGGGTACCAATGAAATAAATAACCTAGTGTCCCTCCCTCTCTTCCAACCAACAGTGTCTAAACTTTTCCACCAATAGTTTTTACCTATGATTGGTCTCTGTTGGTTTCTTGTTATACTTGTAGGTCTCACAGAGAACTATCTTGTTATTTCCAAGTCTGAAATTATTAACATTGCACAGTGGGGCCAAATTTAGCACAGAGGGGCACAAGAATAAAGCCACTATGATGCACTGTGGGTCAGAGTCAAGACTAATGGCTCTATGTGGTACAGTGGGTCAGATATTAGACTATAGTTCCAAAGTGGAGCAAAGAATACAAAATTCCTTATGAGTTGCACAGTGTGGCGAAAACAAAACTAAAGAAATATTTTAGCACAGAGGAGCAGATATAAAACTAATAGTTTCTAAATGGCACAGTGGGGCGGTTCAAGATTAAAGACCTTTTTAGCATATGGGGGAAAAGACAAGGCTTAAGACCTAGTTCAGCACATTAGGCCAGATATAAGGCTAAATTGGGGTAGATTCCAGACTAAAGACCATATGTGGCAGAGTGGGCTGAAGACTAAAACAAAAATAGATCCAAAAAGCTAGTCTAACTTTACCATCCAACAATTAATATCTGTAAGAAGCGCTGGAAAGTGGAATGTGTGATGTCATGAAAATATGTCTAAATAGAAGGGATGAGAGGAGAAGAGGGAAAGGAAACCCCTAAAAAACAGATAGATAATAGATGTATTTTTATGACGTCATACATGAAACTTTCCAGCATTTCTACGCTACCTGAAAGGATCTCTATAAAGAGCCACAGGATGAAGATATACATCAGTATTATTCCCCTCAGCTTGATAGGTTGCACTCCCATCAAAATTCCAAATTGGCAACTCTGAAATTGTGACAATCAGCTGATTTTGAAATAATAAGACGACATTTATTTTGTACATGCTTAAAACTGGTTTAAACAGGTTATGGATCATTTCTATGAGAGTACGGAAGTAATGGTTAGGGATCTAGAGGGATAAGACAAGGGCCGATAAATTGACATACTTCCCTATAAATGATACACAAAATTATCCCTGAACAATTAGTTTTAATGTACAAAAAGGGTATTTTTGAGTATAATTATGGGGATGGACATCAATTATTTAGCCATTGTCTTATCCCTTTAGATTTCTGGCTACTATGCATACTATACAAGGAAACGTTGTTTGTAGTGTCTGCACAAATAACAAAGCTGGATCTTTAAATCATTTTAGTGGTGATCCAGATCGGGGTACGCCGAATTATCGCCAATCACAGCCCGGCATTTCATAAAATGCTGTGCTCTCATTGGTGGAAAATTGGCTCACCCCGATCTGGCTCACCACTAAAATGATTTAAAGATCCAGCTCAGGCAAAATTGTTCTAAATTACCTTTTGGTGTTTTTGGAACAAAATTGACAGTCTTGGTTTTTGATCTGAAAATTACAAGAATCTCATATACTGAATACATCATTGGGGGGGGGAGTCTTTAAAAGTGTTATGTATGACGTCATAAAAATACGTCTTTTTTAGGGGTTTCCTTTTTCACCTCTTCACTCCTTCTTCCATCTGAGATATATTTTTATGACGTCACACATGACACTTTCCGTATCTCCACTAAATAATTAATGCACAGTATATCGGAATCTGGGATCATGGCTCAACAAGTAGCGCATACGTTCATAACTAAAGACGTAATAGTACGAGGGGGGTTGCCTTGGCCTATAAACAGGCGCAACTCACTACCATGCACAGTTAGGACTTCTCAGACAAAGGGTTGGTTGTCTGATGTATGTTACTTAACCTAATATCCTTGGGTGTTAGAGTATTGCATCCCATTACATGTGGATGATGCTCTGAATTCTCTAGATGATCCCTTAAATTGAAGGAGAATCCTGCCCTTACAAGGTAATGGTAAAAAATATGGGACTCTGCCTGAGATTTTCTCCAGTTCCATCGATCCAGACATAGGAGCATTGGATCTTTTCCTCAGGTTGAGGCAGTCGGAGGTACCTGCACATAGAGGATAGATAGATTGATAGATAGATAGATAAATTGATAGGGATCACTAGATAGATTGATAGATAGATCGATAAATTGATCAATAGATAGATTAATAAAAAGATAGATAGATTGATAGAAAGTTAGATAGATAGATAGAAAGATTGTTATAGATCAATACATCTATAGATAGATAAATTGATAGGGATCAATAGATAGATAGATAGATAGATAGATAGATAGATAGATAGATAGATAGATAGATAGATAGATAGATAGATAGAAAGATAGATAGATACAAACCTGTCCAAAGCAGACTTGTGCTTATCAGCCATTGACATTTTTTAACTAAAATATTTTGATAATTTTGGGCTGTTAATTGCAATAGTCCTTAAAGTTTTATAATAACGACTTCTAAACTTTTTGGAATTTTGATTTGTTGAATCTTACACTACAGTTGGGATAATCTTGTGAATTATCATTGGGCATGTACATTAATTTATCAGTCATTATCTTATCCCTTTAAATCCCTGACATTCTCCCCTCCCTAACTGTTCCCCCCCCCCCTCATGCATTAATTATTTTTTTTATCAAATTACAGATTAAGGATAATTAGAGGATTTGCTTTCTAGATGGATATAAGCAAGGAGGGAGGGTCTGTTTATTACACTAGTCCCCAAAGTGTTATAGTAAGCTTTTCTTATTCGTGGGCTCAACAACTTTGGAGACTTTTCTTGAATTGTGATTGTTTGATTCAATAAGTTAAGCGTTCAAATGTTTCAACCACTAGATGTAATCTACAGAAGGTTTAATTTTGTGTATCATCATTGGGGATGAACATCAATTTATCGGCAATTGTCTTATCCCTTTAGATTCCTGGAATATAGGATATACGTGGATATATTGACAGGGGTATAATTTGTCGTCAATTTAGCTTGCTCATTTATTGGTCTGTTCGTTCATCCAGTAGGTGGGGAGGGGGTTTGGTAATGGTTGTATTATTGTATTAGCCAGCTGCGAGCATTACTTTATCAAAGGACATGAAAATCTGGTGCAACATCCATGTAATAATATATCAATTTATAAACCATGAAGACAATCTTTCAAACAGCAGGATCTCTGTTTGTCTATACCGAAGGATCTCGCTAACCACTGAACCAATATGGTCCTAATTTACAATGTAGACTCTCATAGGTCCTGGGATGGTTTATAACTAATTTGATATCCATGGAGAATTTTATTGAATTTTTATTCGTTGGTTCATTTAGTACAGTATCCAAACGTTTAAATCACAAATTGTAATCTACAGAAGGGGTAATTTTGTGTATCATCATTGATGATGTACATCAATTTATCGGCCATTTTCTTTTTTTCTGATTATGGCAGTTTAAAAACACAAAAATCATAAAATAAGTTGACAGATTTTTAAAATAATTTTTGGAGGATTTTTTTTCTGGTTTGAAAAAAAAGAAATTCATTGGTTTTTTTGTTGAATTAAGATTTAGGTCTTTCAATAACAGAAGGGAGGGAGGGGTTAATGGACTCCAAATTATACTGGTACCCAAAGTTTAAGAACCCCCCCCCCCCCAAACTTTAACAAATCTAGATTTGTTGGTATTGTACAATCTTTACAATTATATAGTTTTAATGTATAAAAGGGGTAATTTGTTTATCATAATTTGGGTCTACATCAATTTATCAGCCATTGTCTTATCCCTTAAGATCCCTGGAAGCAACCAAATCTTTGAATGTATAGGCTATACCTCTGAATAAAATGGTGGTTAAATTTACATGGGGGTGGAGGGGGGGTTGAGGTATATCCCAGATAATTACAAAAAATATCCCTTCTGTAGAATACGATTATTGGTTAAAAAGTTAGGACACTACTAGTTTTAAACAAACCAATTAAGTTTCAATAAAAGTACCCAAAGTTTATGGGCCAATTAATAAGATAATGTTGTTATAAAACCTTGGGTACCAGTGTAATTTACAGTCAGTCCAATGTCCCCTCCCTCCTTGCTATGACTATTGCTTATGTTGATATACTAAAGGCATAAAATTTTGATTTTAATTAATTTATCGCATAGTATTATAGACAGTGTTCTGCAGACATTAAAATTAAATTTGTTAATTTAAAAAAAAACTGGTATTATATCTATGATTTTCATTTTAGTATTCGTGGGAAATTGTTTGTAATTCATGATTTTTCAGCATGGCTGAGAACCGGTTCTAATCCTGCAGATATTAATCGGTTTCGAAGCCATACTGGAAAAGACTTTTGTTTAACTATAATAAATATATATCATTTTATCAAAAACTATGTTTTTTTTTCACAATGAATTGTTTATAAAGGTGTATAAGCAACAGTTTGGAGGCTACTATGAGTTTTTCTCTCTTATAATATATCTATCTATCTATATATATATATCGGAGGTTGTGTCTTAGAAAAAGGGAAAACCAAATTATTTCGAAAATATGCAGGGAGGGAGGGGACATTGGGCTGTTACTTACACTAGTCCCAGAAGTCTTATTATAACGTTTTCTTATTCGTTGGCTTAACAACCTTGGGGACTTTTATTGAATTTTGTTTGGTTAACTTGTGAGAAGCTACCCTGTAAAGATAAAACTATACCAATTCAGCGGTTAGCGAGATCCTTCAGTACAGACAAACAGACAGTTAAACATCCTGTTACACTTAATTACAAGGATTTAGAGTCATTTTAAGAATTGGTTATCTTATGGGTGTCACTGAAACTAGTCCCGAAAGTTATTAAGCCAACTAACGAGAAAAAAAGTCCTTAGGGACTAGTGTAATAAACAGCCTAATGTCCCCTCCCTCTGTGCAATATTGCAACTATATCCCAAAAAGCTTTAAAAACAGCTAAAATAACACAAAAAATTCGTTTTTTATTCACTATTATTGTTAACGCAACCAATATAATAAATTTTATAACCATAAATTTATCTTTAAACCCCTGAGAGGCCATTAGTGTTAAATCATACTAACCAAAAAAAGTTTTTCAATATAATAGATATCAGATAATAGGAATCTAAAGGGATAAGACAATAACCGATAAATTGATGTACATCCTCAATGATGACACACAACATTACCCCTTCTGTAGATTTCAATTATAGGTTGAAACGTTTTAACACTCAACTTATTGAACCAATCAATCAAAATTCAGTAAAAGTTCTCAAAGTAGTAAAAACGTACAAGGAAACGTTATTATAAAACTTTGGGGACTGGTGTTATAAACAGCACATTGTCCCCTCTTAAATCATTAATGCTTAGCCTTTTCTTATTCGTTGGCTTAAAAACATTTGCTGCTTTTATTGAATTTTTATTTAAAAAGTTGAGTGTCTTAACGTTTCAACCAATAATTGTAATCCAGAGAGTGGTTTTATTGTGCATCATCGTCGGATTGTACATCAATTCATCAGCCATTATCTTATCCATTTAGATAATTAATTCTTATTTCTACGCTAATATTTTATATGCTCTGTGGTTTTGAAAAAACGTTGAGGTTTTCTAAATTCTGGTTCCGTAGATATGTTTTTACATTCGATTTTAACATATATTCCAAAATGGAGTCGAAACCATTTAATACACGCTGGATAAGTACTGGTTCTTGGCCATTCTGTAAAATCATGTATTGTAATATAGACAATTTGTCTACAAATAGACAACAGAACTGGAATGAATGTTATAATCGTTGGCCTCAAAGTTTTGGGGACTTTTATAAAATCATGGTTGAAGCAAACTTCAAGTGTTCAAACTTTTCCACCCATTGTTTTAATCAGATTTACATCAATTTATTGTCCATTGTCTTACCTCTTAAGATCACTAGTATGGCCTTTATTGTGATGATACACCAATATATCCATTCTGTAGATTACAACCAGTGGTTGAAACGTTTGGACACTAAAATTGACGAACCAACCAATTAAAATGTAATAAAAGTCCCCAAAGTTGTTAAGCCTACGAATAGGAAAACTTAATTATATAATTTTGGGACCAGACTAGTGTAATAAACAACCCAATGTCTCCTCCCCCCCCCCCTGTAAATTTTACTAAAAGTTATATTTTTTCTCTTTAGAACCCGCCATAATATATATAATGGATATAGAATATAAATGGATGTATATTGACAGGGGAAAATTTGTCGTCAACTTAGGTTGCTAATATGCTCCTCATTTATTGGCCAGTTTGCTTAACCAGTAGGTGGGTAGTGGATGTGGTAAAGGGGGTGGATAGGGGGTAATGTTATGATAACCAGCTACTAGTTTCACTTTATTAGAGTACGTGAAAATCTGGTGCAACATCCAAGTAATAATATATACATTTCTCGAGGCTGGGTTTATATATACAGAGAGAAACTTCAACCAAAAAAATATACATACACATACACACATATATACACACATACACACACACATACACACACACATACACACACACACATATACACACATACACACACATAAATACAAACACATACCCACACACATACACACACACACTAACAAAATACCAAAAATTAAACACACACACTAAAGCACATAGATAGACACACACACACACACACACACACACACATACATACATATACACACACACACGTATACACACATACAAACACACACACTGGTGTCCTGGATAGGAAACAGGTTTTTTTTGACATACGTCTCACAAGACCTATGTAGTCATGACAGGGAGACAATGACGTTCATTGCATGACTTAGTTATGACAGCTTAGTTAGCCTAAATTTAGGCAAGAAAAGTATAATAAGTAACAGCTTTACTGAAGATTGGGCTATCACCTATAATAAGATCTTTCAGAATCAATGGAATAAGATTTGTAGTCAGAAATTGAGTAAGAGTTATTTACTTTGACTATGCAACATTATGTTTTAGCCCACAAATGTCTATCACAAAAACTTTCTATCCTGTCAATCCACCTGTTAAACTTCTTGATCCATGTTTTAAGACATTGAAGATACTGTCCATGTCCTTCAACTTTAACAAGTATGCCTCATAATACTGTCCACTAAACAGGGTATCTCTCTCCACCCTGGTATAGCTAGACCTCTATTCTAGCTGGCTGACATGGTTCACCCAGCCTTTAAATCTTGATGGAAGTTAGTTTAGAATTCTGACTCTACTTTCAACTTCCCGTTCTGGTACTTGTTTGTTATTGTCCTTGTGGCTTGACTTTTGCCATATGAAGGGATTACCTCAAGATTCAGAATAAAATTTCAAGTATTCTTACTTTTTACTTCCTTTGGTTTCCTATGAACCAGCTACTGTCATAAAAGATCTTTCCATGGGTGAAAGCCTAGACTGATGGTCTTTAAGACTCCCTTGTCTTAGTTACTTCATCTAAGAGCTCCTGTCCTCTCATTCTCTATTACTCAGAAATTCAACATGGTTTCAGCCTACTCTGCTGATTGATATGCTAAAGTCAGGTGGGTCTATGATTCCAAATCTAACACCATTTGATAGACAAACTGCCTTTTATTCTAGCTTGCTAATCCTATATTGTGGTCCTCCTGTTTAACACCTTCCTAGGTCCCTTTACTACTGGTAGCTTTTATGAAGGGTAGTATTGATCTGCTTAGGACAGATAACTTGAATTTTTATTTTCGAATTGGGTTTTAAAGTCACCATTGAAACACACACTTGAATGAAATCCAGTTATGATCATGTAACCAGCATTCACATTCACTCTAGTCGTAAGCTACTATTATTTTCTTCAAGCTACAAGCCAAGTGCTTTTTTGTCATTTAGCTGCTCTTACATTCATGACTCATATCAACACAATGTTTGAATACACTAACTTACAAATTATCCATCCAGCATAGAATAAATATGTATCTATAATCATTCTGTAGGTTCACCTATGAAAACCTTGTTATGACTTTTACCTAATCTAAATAACACATTTGAACCACTTGAAACTCTCTTGCTTCAAAGAACAAAAGTGTCTACCATGGTTATCATTATGACATTTAATCAGTAGTCAAGAAAACCAGTGTGTACAAAGGGCAGAGACTCAATCAAGACCAGCTATATTAACCTTCTGCAAGCTCTTTTGAACCAGGGACTGGTTGTATATTCAACTGTAGCCTTGTATATATGGTATTATAGGACTTTGAACATGGCAACTTTGGTTATGAACATCTGTTATATCCCAAGCAGATATTATTTGATGTTGAGACATCAAATCAGCCAGGAACCAATGTTGACCAGGATAACTTGTTAATATTTCAAGGAAAACATGGAACAGAATCACTGCTATTTCTGAAGCATGTTTGTATTAACTTCATTAGCGGAACCTCAGAGGGAGGTCTTTTCACAGCCTGAAACTATGTTTTAATAATATAATATGTCATGAGGCATGCAACAGGAACATGAAATATTTTTTAAAGATAATTACAAAAGCTGTTTAGACATCAATTCAAATATTGACTTTAAATAACTCTGATTTAATTTCTAGAATACAAATCTTAGATTATTCAATTGATTCTTAAAGATTTTGTTATTGATGATAACACAGTCCTTAGGTTCAGCTGTATTTACTATACTTTTTTGCGTAAATTTAGGCTAACTAAGCTGCAAATGTGAGAAAATTGAGATTTTTTTGAGGAAAACTATGAAAATTTGGGTATAAAAGTAATTTCCAAAAAAATCCACAAAAATGATCAGCTGTGATTTAACGAAAGTCATGTACTGAACCGTCATTGTCTCCCGGTCATGGCTACATAGGTCTTGTGAGACGTATGTAAAAAAAAACCTGTTTCCTATCCAGGACACTGGTGCACACATACATACACACACATACATACATACGTACACACACACACACACACGAAACACAAATAGACAGATACACACCACAAGCCCACAAAATAACACACACACACACATCTGTGATCTAAAAGTATTAGACAATGGCCAGTAGATTGATGTACATCCCCAATGATGATACACAAAATTACCACTTCTGTAGATTAAGATTAGTATATGAAACGTATGATCACTTAACATAACAAACCTTCGAATTAAAATTTACCAAAGTTAAGCCAACGACTAAGAAAACGTTATTATGAAACTTTGGGGACTAGTGTAAAAAAAACAAACAAAGTCTTTAAGATAAGCTCTTCTCTTTTAAAAGTTTGAATTGTCGAAAATTGTTTAATCTAAACGCTTTTTAAAATTAAAAAAAAAATAACTTCATCAATAATAAAAATTAACGGATTTATTATAATTTATTTAGAAGATTTTTCATAACAAATATAATTAATGGAAGAAATAAAAATGGAAGCAGGAGCCCTAGGAAAATGGGGATAGATGTCACAGTTTTTGGCCTACCTATTCTATTGACGTCATAGTAGAAAGGGAAGAGAAAGGAAAGGGGGAAAGAAATGCCCTACAAAAGAGATGGGGTATAGGGTATTTCCTGATGTTAGGTAGGCCAAAAGCAGTGACATCTATCCCCATTTTGCTAGGACACTATAGACAGCTATGGTGAAATGTAGTTTGAAGTCAGGCCTTCATAATTTCAATTTTATAGTTGGAGGGGGGGGGGGGGGGCGGGGGTTGACACCCCCCTTCTGCACAACTAAGGTCTTGAAGTGGCTGTATGGTGACCTCCTGAGTTATTAAAGTTCATAATTCACTTTCTCTGTCTGTCTGTCCGTCATTCTGTCTGTCTGTCAGTCTGCAACGCTGTGGGGGGGGGGGGATAAAAATGATTATTTTCTCTGTCCCTTTTTGAGATAGGTTGCTATTATTTAGTGAAGATAAAAAGCATCTTGCAACTTTCTTGGTCCGTCGGTCTGTCGGTCATGTATGTAATACTAACAGCCATGCTCCTAGAGGCATCTCGGGTGTACTTGAGGGGGGGGGGGTTAAATTCGACAATTTATTTTTCTATTTTAGATTTTTTTAAAACAAATAGGGGGTCTTCTTTTTAGGGGGGTGGGTAATTTTTTCTATGATAATACCCTCCCCAAAAATTATTAACCTTCCTAGGACCTATGAGAAGCTACCCTGTAAAGGAGAACCATATAGAGGTCCAGTGATCACACACACACAGATCCTATTACTTTATAATAAGGTTGTATCTAATATAAAGTCTCTTGCTAAGAATTAAAGTGTGTAAATATTTATCGAGTATGGCTTTGAAACCGATTAATATCCGCTGGATTTGACCTGGTTCTCAGCCATACTGAAGTATTAGACAATGTTCCACGAATAATAAAATAAAAATCATAAAATTCATATCGGTTTTGTTAGCCAGGGCCTTCATTTCAATTTCCGCGGAAAGCTGTCCATAATACGCTCCGATATCATTAAGTAAGTACGTCAATTAATCGTCCATTGTCTTATCCCTTCAGATCCCTGACTTTAATGAACTTTCCTTGAATAGTAGCTCCAGGTTTCAGGATATCTTTACTCTGATCCTGGTTCATACAAAGATGTTGTTTTCTTTATTGATACTAGCGACTACGCCCCCTAGAAGCCTCTAGGGGCACTTATGGAATTTTGTTGACATTTTATTATTGATTTAAGAGAAAAAGTTACAAAAAAATTTTTTGGGGGGAGGGGGATTTTTTCTCTAGGGGCGATTTTTATTGGGAGGGTGGTGGTACCCTCCCATAAAAGAGATATATATCTTTTTAACGCTGTAAAGGAGAACCATATCGGTTCATCTTTAGCGATATCCTTTGGTACAAACAAACAAACAGACAGTTAGTCCTAACTGTGCAATTTGTAGGGTAATGAGTTTCATCTGTTTGTGGGCCAAGGCATTTCCCCTACTCTAACTATTTATGTCGAACACCTGACATAACAGCAGTAAGAACTATTTTTAACAGATATACTTATTACGCGGTGTCGGCCCGAGATTTAAAACTAATACCTCCTCAACGACGAGCGGATGCGCTACGTGTTAAGCCAAGGTCGTGGGTTAACACATAAATAGCGAGTGAAGGTTATTCCACCAGAGAGATGGGACAATAGACTGTTTATTACACTAGTCCCCAAAGTTTTATAATAACGTTTTCTTATTCGTTGGCTCAACATCTTTGGTGACTTCAGTAAATTTTGATTGGTTGATTCATAAAGTTGAGTGTTTTAACCACAAATTTAATCAACAGAAGGGGTAATTTTGTTTATCAGCATTGGGTATGTACATGAATTTATTGGCTATTGTCTTATCCCTTTAGATCTCCATGCTATAACTCCATCTTTGCCTGCAGGGGCTCAGCCTCGTTCACACCATTCTGTCTTCCTCCATCTGAACTACCCCTAAAATTAAAAAAAAAATCAAGAGATGAATTAGTTATTTCTCGCATCGCATTATAAACAGCTTTCCGCGGATATAGAATGATTGTACATTTTTATATTCGTAGATAGCTGGATATAATACGATGCTAGACATAGTTTTGTCTAATGGATGAGAACGTGTTCCTATCCACCGGATTCGAATGAATACAAGAATAGTTATTTCTCGTATCGTATTATAAACGGCTTTCCGCGGATATAGAATGTACAATTATAAGATTAAAACTAGTTTTCTAGCCCCGAGGTGCCGGAGGCACCGGCTAAAAAAACTGGTTTTAATCTTATGATTGTACATTTCTATATTCGTAGAAAACTGGATATAATACGATGCTAGACATAGTTTTTTCGTATTCATGAGAACCGGTTCCTATCCACCGGATTCAAATGAATACGAGAAAAAGATTTAAAAATTTAAATTTTGTTTGTCCTAAATTTTTTCGCATATGTTTAGGTGTCGCTCTTAGCTCACTCATAGAATGTTTAAGTAAAAGTCGTCGGTAATATAAAGAACTAGAGTTGGCTCGATAGAACTATATCGCTATTGGCTAGTTTTCTATAAGTACATATCTATTTATCTATTTCTCAATAAATTAATTTTCCTCCCCCGCCATTACTATCTAAAAGAAAGAGTTCAATATTCAATACTTTATTATAAATATTTGATTTTAAAAAGATTTTTTAAATTATATTTTTTTTCACATTACCATCACCAAAGGGTTAATATGATTAAAATTTTAGTTTTAATATTTGAACACGAAGGAAGTGTCGCCACAATCGAATTCTTTTAAAACAGAGTTTTCTTAAATTTACTATATTATGAACGCATAGTTTTTGTTTATTAAATGAAGATTAAATGCTTCAAAATAATTCAAATAGCAACATGAAGTAAAAAACTTAATTAATTCCATAAACAAATAGAATAAAGGTCTTATTGCTTTGGTCAATGAGAGTTTATTATGGATTATTGGAGCACTATGAGTATTAAACAGCCTACTATTGGAAGAATCGAACTCATTTATAGACGTTTATTTCCTATACAGATCTGTCATGGATCTTGATGCAATAAAGCAGGCCGTTTTGTAAATGTTAAAAATTGGAAGATTTCATTAAATAAAAGTAATCGCAAATATACTTAGTAAATAATTAAAAATAAGATCAATTTTAAATATAAACTATCCGTAAAAGAATGAAACATGTCTATATGTCTTTCTGTCTGTCTATGCTTCTCTCATTCATTACACTCTGCCTCCCTCCATCTGAACTACCCCTAAAATGCAAAAAAGATATTCAAGGCCTGCATAACTCTTAGTAAACCAGTATGAAGATTTTTAAAAATTAAGTCTATATGTCTGTCTGTATGTATGTCTTTCTGTATGTCTGTCTGTTTGTCTACATATCTGTCTGCCTGCCTGTATATCAAAATGTTTTTATGTCTGTCTGTCTCATTGTCTGCCTGTATGTTTGTCTTTCTGTGTGTCTGTCTGTCTGTATTTCTGTCTGTTTGTATATCTATCTGTCTGTTTGACTGTTTGTCTGTCTGTTTGTCTGTCTGTTTGTCTGTCTGTTTGTCTGTCTGTTTGTCTGTCTGTTTGTCTGTTTGTTTGTCTGTCTGTTTGTCTGTCTGTTTGTCTGTCTGTTTGTCTGTCTGTTTGTCTGTCTGTCTGTCTGTTTGTCTGTCTGTTTGTCTGTCTGTTTGTCTGTCTGTTTGTCTGTCTGTTTGTCTGTCTGTTTATCTGTATGTTTGTCTTTCTGTGTGTCTGTCTGTCTGTGTGTCTGTCTGTTTGTATATCTATCTGTCTGTTCTTTCTGTCTGTTTGACTGTTTGTCTGTCTGCCTGTTTGTCTGTCAGACAGATTTTGTGACTTTAGCTACTCACCGAATAAATGTTTGACTGATTTACTGAATAATGACTTTCTGTCTATCCGTCAGACTAACTTTAACTGACTGAATAAATAACTTACAGAAAAGACTGTCTTTCTCTGTCTGTCTGTATAACTGACTTACTAAATAAAAGACTGTCATTCTCTCTGTCTATCTTTCATTGTATTATAAACACCTTTCCATGGATATCAAAATGAAAAATTATAAGATTAGCTCCATGGGTCCGAACTGGTTTTAATCATAAGATTGTACATTTTTATATTCGTAGAAAGCTGGATATAAATACAATGCTAGACATAGTTTTTTCGTATGGATGAGAACTGGTTCCTATCCACCGGATTCAAATGAATACGAGAAATTATATTATTACTAGGGTTTGGCCAGATATTTATTTGGCTAATGACGGATATCCAGCTGATTTCAAATGTCAGATATCCGGTATCCGGCCGAATAACCAGCCAATGTTTCCAGAATTATGAAAAAATTAACTTACGTTGCAAAGCAGAGCTTGTTGTTTTTCTTAGCATAGCAGACAACTCCCAGGGTGACAAGGATAATAATGATGAGGACAATGACAACAATGATGATGATGAGAGTTGTGTTACTACCAACAGGTTCTGGTTATTAGTTTACTATAGAATTGTACCATTCATTTATCACAATGGATAAGGGATAAGACAAATATGTACATTGTACATCAAACAAAATTACCCCTTTTTAAAATTAACTAGCGGCTTCGCCCCTAGCCTCTAAGGGCTTTGCCCCAAGAAGAGATCAAAAAAAAATTTAGGCGAAATTCGTAAAAAGGACCAAGGAAATCTTTTGCAAAAAAAAATGGAGGGGAGATTTTTTTATTTTTGGGGGGGTTGGGGGTGTCCCATCCCCCAATAAAATAGCCTAAAACCACCACAGGACCAGTAGGTATATTCCCTGAAGAGTATAATCCGATCGGTTCAGTGGTTACTGAGATATTAAGCTTCAGACGGACGGACGGACGAACAGACACACATCAAGCTACTTTAAATTATAGATAGTTGAAATCTTTATAAAATTTAAACTTAATTAACCATCCAATCAAAATTCAATAAAGTCCCAAAAGTTGTTAAGCCAACAAATGAGAAAACGTTATTATTAGACTTTGGGGACAAGTGTAATAAACAGCCCAATGTCAAAGAAATGGTATAATTTTGAGAGAAAAATTGTTAAAACAAGCCAAAATATAATTTGGTTCTATGTGAAATTTGTTGTCTGCTAGTAAATGTGTTCACTATTTCCATTAATATTTGTTTGCTTCGGTCACAAAAAATTCAGCGGCATTATGTGCACTAGTCTCCAAAGTCTTTAAAATTAGCCAAAATAAGAAAAGTTGCACAAGTCCCAGTTCCCAAAGTCCAAGATAATCTATCTCATTACTAAGGTGCAATTCTATGGTGTCTATCAGGGATATATACTAATATAGGATTGGGACAATTGATCTAAAATTTCTTGCCTGTCATTGACTTTGGGTAGGGGAACTAATTATTATGGTGCAATTCTATGGTATCTCTACCTAACATATCCACGCCAAAGCTTGAAAAATTGACTTTGATTGGTTCCTTACCCATCAACTCATCTTTAGTTTTCACCTAAATAATATACAATGAAAAATGGCATCTAGTGCAGTTCACAATAAATATTTCTGATATCGGTAATCTCAAAATATCTATAATCTTTAATGGCTGCTAGCTGCCAAATGGCTGAACCTACATGTCATGCCTGCACACTGAATTAAGCAACATAATAAGGAGTAAAAAAGTTTTAATAGCCAATGCAATTTGACAATAGTCAATTTTACAATGTGTTGCCCCCCAACAACAAAAAATCATGTATGGGTTTTGTGATTTTTTATTCAAATTAATTTTGTTGGTGGTACAAGCTTACTAAATTTGCTTACCCGCACACTGAAACTGCTTTCAGCATTCCTCTGAGTAGCATTCACAATCTGAAGAATTGAGGTATACTTGCTAGGTCTACTCATTTCTAAGATTGTTCAAAATCATTGATATCATAGCAGACAATAATTGATATGTCGCCTTTTTTTCTGTTATGTTCTTAATGTGCAAAAATATTGCAAATTTGGCAAAAAATACCTCATTAAGCACTGAAAGACCCCCCTTACCTTATTTTTGTAATAAATTGAAAATAAAGGGGGGGGGGTGTGGGGAGTGTGGAGAGTCTAGGTCAGGTATTGTTAGAATATAATTGGTGCTAAGTATCCACCATGGGTTAGATATAAGGAAAACACTACCCTCCCCACCCCCATTTTCAATTTTGTCCTAAAAAAGGATCTATAAAAGAAAAAACATAAAAATGTATGTCAATTAAAATTAGATAAAATTCTTTGTATTATTTTTTTTCTTGAAACATTTTGTTGCAAATACCTAATCTTTAAGTTCAATTTTTATATTTCATGGACAATCATTAAATTTCTTCAATTAATATTTATTCTAAGAACTACATTTCCTTTGAAACTGATTAATATCCAGTGGATTAGAACAGGTTCTCAGTCATAGCATCGTATTATATCCAGATTTCTATGAATTACTAAAATGTACAATCCTAAGATTAAAACCAGTTTTTATATCCGGGGAAGGCTGTTTATAATATGATGAAATAAATAATTATTAATGATTTTAAATTCCTTGATATTGAGCAGGATACCAAACATAGTTCTCAAATCTTTGGTTCTCCTGGCTAGATAACATCACAATTAAAACAAAAATCAGACTTCTATCTCTCATAGTATGGGAGAAAATTTCATATTTGTTAATTGACTTGAACAGACAGACTGAGAAACCCAGGAAGGGAGGGGACTTTAGGCTGTTTTTGTACAATAATCCCAAAGTCTTATTATAGTTTTCTTATATGTTATGTTAACAACTTTTGGGACTTTATTAAATTTTAATTGTTTGGTTGGTTAAGTTTGGTGTCCTAATGTTTCAAACACTAATTATAATCTACAGAAAAAGTAGTTTTGCATATCATCATTGGGGATGTACATATATTTGTCAGCTCTTGTTCTTTCCTTTTAGATCTCTGGAGAAACCTCCAAAAAAAAACAAGATTGTAGTAATGTAAAAATAGTTACAGATAGCTATTATTAAACATAATAGAATTTTCCTTTTGCTTTCAATCTTTGCATGATGATTCTTGTGACTGTTTAGACGATTTAGAAAGCATAACAACTCTATTATAGTTACCAGAAAGTCTATACTTTAGCCATTTAAACCATGCTGATTTTTAAAATTCTTAGCAAAATATTTTTTGCCAAGAATATTTTTATCCTTTGTATCTGATTTTAGGAGTAACGATTCCTAGGACAAAAGGTACAATAACATAAGCAAACTATTTCTATAATAAGTCCTAAAACTGTACATATGACCTTAAACAGTATCCTGTATTTAATCAATTTTGAAAATTTGTACACAATCTTTACATAATCCTTACACAATCCTTACTTTGCTTTTATGGAAGTTGTCATCCTTGTTTTTGTTTATAATTGTGTTGTGACCTGAGTTCCACAATATTCTGTCCTCCCTATCACAAAATATATTTCATGGTAATTTTGGGCATAAAACAGGAATAGTATAGATATAGAATTCTGGTGTGATTAATCAGAGCTGGAGTAAAATCTGAACATAAAAAAGATAAAAAATGGTAATAACATGTAAATATTGCAAAGAATAGTATAGACTTATAGTCACAAAAAAAATTATTAAATGTATTTACATTTAATGAAGAGCTTACATTATTAATTCAGTCAAGGGCAAGTTGGTTAAAGTAAACAATACTTATTTATTGAAAAAAAACACCATTTTTAAATTAAAGTACAAGCATAACTCTGCCTTTACAAAAAAAAGGAGCTTTTCTATAATTTAGATACATATGTCTGTATGGGATAGCTATAATTGTTGAAATTACGCATGTTAGAATTGTCTTATCAACTTCAAACTTTTTAGGATAATTCCTGAAATAGTTAGGTATGATTTTCAAGGCTCACGAATAAATGAAACATATATTTCCTGGATCATCCAAATAACATCTGGCTCAGAACTGCTCTGTATCTCAACACTAAAATAATGAGTAAGTTTGGTCTGCTAGGAGCATAGTAAATTCAATGGCATTCTGCACTAGTTTTCATTATTTTATGTAAGGAATAAGTAAGGATTATGTAAGGATTAATTAAGGATTGCAAAGGATTTTGTAAGTATTTTGTAAAGATTATGTAAAGATAATATGAGGATTATGTAAGATTCTTATAGGGAGTATATAAGGATTATGAATGGATTATGTAAGGATAAATTCTTAGGATTTTGAAAGGATTGTCAAGGATTGTTTTAGGATCAAATAAGGATTATGTAGCGACTATGTAAGGAGTAAGTAAGGATTACATAAGGAATATGTAAGAATCAAGTAATGATTACATGAGAATTTTAGAAGTAATAAATAAGTATTTTTTTGCATTATGTAATCAAGGATTAGGTATCTAAGGATAATGTAAGGATTATCTTAGGATTAAGGTAATGATTTTATGGGGATTAATTAATGTGTATGTAAGGATAAATTAAGGATTATGTAAGAATTACCTAAAGATTAAGTATAGATTTTATGGGGATTAAGTAAGGGTAAACTAAGGATCATATAAAAATTACGTAAGTATCATGCAAGTATTATCTAAGGATTAATAATAATTACCTTATATTAACAGTTTGTCCTTCTTTAGATTGGATAATAGTCTTTTGATAAATGTTCAGATGATTAACCTACAATTTTTCAATCCATTTTTTGTGAGGAGAGAAAGTTGCTCAAAAAATCAGCATGTGCATCATAAAAATGAGGGATTATCTATCTCTTTTGTAGGGGTTTTCTTTCACCACTCCTCCTCTCCTCATCCCTCATTTTTATGACGTCAGAATTTTTTTTGAGCGACTTTCTCTCCTCACTGTATTTTTGTACATATTCTACTTTTGATTATAAAATTAATTGTATGGTTTTTATTTTAATATTTGTGGAAAATTGTCTGTAATTTGATGCTAGACATGATTTTTTAGTATGGCTAATTCACCAATCAGTTTCAAAGCCATACTAGAAAATGTGTAAAAATAGAAATATTTTTGGATCATGTAAAGAAGAAGAAGCTTTTACAAAACAAGGAAGAAATTAAGATTTGACCTCATATGAGCTAGGTATGAGCTAGACCCGATGTTAAGGTGTCTATAGAAGTGTCTTGGTATGCCTTACAAATAACTTCACACAACCTAGGGTCTATCTCTGATATTTCAAATACTTTTTAATCGTACAAAGTGCAAAATACTCAAACACAGTACTTGAAATATCAGCTTTTATAAAAAAAAATACAAATGGACGGATTAAGAATAGGACAGATAGACATACCTTAATTATAGAGCAGCTGAACTACTAAAAACCAGAGAGAAAATAAAAAAATGATTGAATCCTGAACCTTAAGATCCAAAGTTTCAGCTTTTGTATAAATTACATTTCCATACAGATCTCTCTAAAAAGAATGTAAGGATTAATTAAGGTACAGTAGGGTTGGTCGATTTTGGAAATTTTTTGGAGACCAAAGCGGAAACTTGCACATGATTTTTTAAAGTATATTACACCTCTGGATTATTTAAAATTTATCTTAAGTCTAAAAACCAATGGCTACCACACATACAATTGTATAGCTAATTGAATTCAAAAATGTATTGAGCTACATATTTATTTATTCATAACTATGGCTTCATGGTGCTTCCAGAAAAGGCCTTGAGAAGTAGAATCAGGAACTTTTATTTCAAAATATCTCGTTCCTAGCCTTAGAAATGACTAAAAAAAACACCATTTTATTTTAGGATTGACCAACTTTTAGAGGTCTTTTGAGAGCTAAGAACAAGATTGTTTGAATCGGACAAAAGTTTCTAATTCTTCAGAATATGCGTATGGATATATGTATGTACGGATTATGTCAGAATAAACACTTGTAGCCTGTCAAAAATGAATAAGCAGAATATATGTGTGAGTCTAAACAAAATTGTAATTAAATTTGTTGCAAAACTGCTTAAGTACTCTTTAAGAAGTTGATTATAGAGATGCCTTGATTATACTATCTTGGGATCAAAATTATTGGTTGAAAAATTTAGACACTTAAAGAGGATTGAACTAAATATACCAAGAAATAAAAAACATTCTTAACATTTCTAGGCCAATGTCTTCTCCCTCCATGATTAAATATAATTAAACCAGGAATTCAAAGGGATAGGACAATGAACGGTAAATTGATGTTCATCCCCAATGATGATACACAAAATTCCCCTTGTGCAAATTACGATAAGGGGTTAAAACTTTGAGACACTCAACTTAATGAATCAACCAATCAAAATTCAACAAAAGTCCCCAATGTTGTGGAGCTAACGAATAAGTAAACGTTAATATAAAACTTTGAGGATGACTAGTGTAATAAACAGCCAAATTTCCCCTCCCTCCCTGCTTAAATCTAATGAGACCAAGAGAGAGAGGGGACAATGGGCTGTTTATTACAATAGTCCCCAAAGTTTTATAATAACATTTTCTTATTCGCTGGCTTGACAACTTTGGGGACATCAGTGAATTTTGATTGGTTGGTTTGATAAGTTCAGTGTTCAAACGTTTCAATTACTATTTTTGTGATAAAGAAGGGGTAATTTTGTGTGAGATTATTAGGGATGTACATAAATTTATCGGCCATTGTCTTATCCCTTTAGATCCCTGAATGAAACCTGTTCATAAATTGCCCAAATGGTTTGTCCATCCTCTTCAATCCTAGCAGCCTCTTCCAATCTCTCATCCAACCTCCACCTAACAATGATTATCTATAATACAAAGTAAAATGATGTCTGTCTGTCTGTACGTCTGTCTGTCCATCTGTCTGTCTGTCCGTCTGTCTGTCCACCTGCCCGTCTTTCTGTCTGTCAGTGTGTCCGTCTAAAGCTTAAGGTCTCGGTAACCGCTGAACCGAATGGGCTCTACTCTTCAGACCATATACCTACTGGTCCTGTGACACCCCCAAACCTCTCTCCCCGCCCCCCCCCCCCCAAAAAAAAAAATATACCCTCCGATTTTTTTAGGCAGGCAATCAAACTTTGGTGGTCAAACCAACCACTGTTTTTTAAATAACCTCTTGGGGCAAAGCCCCTAGAGGCTAGGGGCGAAGCCGCTAGTCACTTACTATCTATTTATTTATTCTGTTTAAACTTATTTATATGTTATTTACTAAGTATATTTGCGATAACTTTTATTAAATGAAATCTTCCAATTTTTAACATGTACAAAACGGCCTGCCTAATTGCTTCAAGATCCATGTTAGATCTATATAGGAAATAAATGTCTATAAACGAGCTCAAATTTTCCAAGGAATATTTGTTTAAAACTCATAGTGCCCCAATAATCCATAATAAACTCTCATTGCCCAGAACGATAAGACCCATTATTTTACTTTATTAAAAATAAATTCCATTTTTTAATTTCATGTTGCTATTTACCTTATATTGATGTATTTAATTTCTAATAATAAAAAAGAAAATTTTAACTTATAATATAATAAATTTAAGAAAACTCTGTTTTAAAAGAATTCGATTGTGGCGACATTTTGTGTGTTCAAATATTAAACTAAAATTGTAATCATCATTATTAACCCTTTGGTGATGGTAATGTAAAGAAAAAAATATAATTTAAAAAATATTTATAAAATCATTTAAATTATTAAATATTTACTTTCTTTTAGATAGTAATGCCGGGTGAGGAAAATAGATTTATTGAGAAATAGATATGCATATAGAAAACTAGCCAATAGGGAGATAATTATATCGAGCCAACTCTAGTATATTTATATATTCAATATAATTATCTGATTAAAATTTTATGTAGCTAGAAACCTGAAATATGTTTGTCCTAAACTAGTATTTTCAGCCTTTGCAACGGCCAAACCTTTTAATGAAATTACCAAATATGTGAATATGTGTAATACATATATATCTATCTACTAGAGTTGGCTCGATATAATTATCTCCCTATTGGCTAGTTTTCTATATGCATATCTATTTCTCAATAAATCTATTTTCCTCTAAAAGAAAGTAAATATTTAATAATTTAAATGATTTTTAAAAGATTTTTTTAAATTATATTTTTTCTTTACATTACCATCACCAAAGGGTTAATGATGATGATTACAATTTTAGTTTAATATTTGAACACACAAAATGTCGCCACAATCGAATTCTTTTAAAACATAGTTTTCTTAAATTTATCATATTATAAATTTAAATTTTCTTTTTTATGATTAGAAATTAAATACATCAATATAAGGTAAATAGCAACATGAAATGAAAAAAATGAATTTATTTTTAATAAAGTAAAATAATGGGTCTTATCGTTCTGGGCAATGAGAGTTTATTATGGATTATTGGAGCACTATGAGTTTTAATCATATATTCCTTGGAAAACTTGAGCTCGTTTATAGACATTTATTTCCTATATAGATCTGACATGGATCTTGAAGCAATTAAGCAGGCCGTTTTGTACATGTTAAAAATTGGAAGATTTCATTAAATAAAAGTAATCGCAAATATACTTAGTAAATAATTTCAGCCATCTATTTTCATTAGCAGCCGAGAAAATAATTAAGTAATTACAAACCAAGAATAAATCTAAAGGAAAAAATCACGAAACCTTTCATGTGTGATTGTAAATGATTATTATTATTTTTTGTTTTATGTCTGACAGACCTATCGTTGCAACGCCTCTCAAAGGGCGTTTAGTCGTATTTTCACCGAAGCTTTTGATGGGTTATTTTAGGTTTGGGTAGGTTAAGTTAGGTTAGGGTTAGAGCCCCTCGCAGGGGCTAAAATTATTGGAAAAGTTACTGTGAAAATACGACAAAACGCCCCTTAAGAGGTTTTGTCACGAAAGGGACTATACCCAAAAATTTAAATGCCCATTGGAACAGGGAATTTTCACAAAAAAAATCAGCTGCCTATTTAAATTAAATTAAATTTCTTCCATAGAGTTACTGACTGACAGAAAGATGAACAGACAGACAAAACAAAATTATAAAGTAACAGGATGTCTATTTGTCTGTGCCAAAGGATCTCGCTAACTGCTGAACCGATCGGGTTCTCCTTTACAGGGTAGCTTTTAAAAGGTTCTGGGAAGGTTTATAACTATTTTGGAGGAGGATAACACCACCCTCCCAAAAGGAATTGCCCCTAGAAGAAAATTACCCCCCAACAAAAACTAAATCTAATAAAAATTGGGTTATGAAATTCAACTCCCCCTTCCTCAATAAAACTTTGAAACGGGAAACTAGGATTATCAAGCGACCAAAATACTTAAAGTATACAAAACTAGCGGCTATGCCCCTAGAGGCCTATAGGGACACGTAAAATTGTTTCTTTTCAATTTATGTTGAAGACAGCTGTTTACCAAAATATTATTTTTACTGCTGGATGGTGTTAGTTATGTTATTAGCTAATTGCAAAAATCTCCGCATTGCGGCTATTTTTATTTTTGGCGTTTTTTGGCTGTAGAGGCCTCTAGGGGCGTTGCTGCTAATAAGAATACTTACATGTCATTTTCCATAGGGGTCACTTTATGTGAGGATTCTTCTTTTCTCTGACTAATCCATCATAATAAGCAATCAGGGATCTAAAGGGATAAGACAATGGCCTATAAATTGATGTTCACCCCCAATGATGATTACCCCCTCTAAAGTTATTGCTTGAAACGTTTGAACACTGAACTTAATGAGCCAACCAATCAAAATTAAATTAAAAGTCTCCAAACTTGTTAAGAAGAAAACCTTATTGCTCCATTAGAACATCCGGACAAAAGTTATAAAATCAAAGTGTTGGTTGTCTGATGGGGTGTTAATACCCAAGGTGGTTGGCACATGAATATCATTTGTCATTTTTAAGTTTCTACAATAGATATAGAAAGTGTAGATGCCCAAACAATTAATTAGACCAATAGGAACATAATCCAGGGACAATTCGACCACAATTTTGGTCAGAATGTGTACTTGGCTTGGAATAAAGGAAATATATTTATTTTTTATTTAAAATTTTCATTGCACAATGATAATAAACAAAATATGGGAATAGTCCCTTTTGTAACATCGCCCCATAAGGGGCGATTCGTCGTATTTTTAAAATGGCTTTTTATAGGTTATTTTAGGTTAGGTAAGGTTTATTGGGTTAGGTGATTGCCCCACAGGGTTAGGTAATTGGCACCGCAGGGTTAGAGCCCCCCGCAGGGGTTAGAAATAGCTACTGTGAAAAATAAGAAGAATCGCCCTATAAGGTGCGATGTTACGAAAGGTATTATACCCCAAAATATTCCTTTTATAGAAAATAATTATTGGTTGAAAAGTTTTGACACTAATTTTTGGAAAAACTTATCAATAATCAATAGATATATTTTTTGAGCCAACGAAGAAGATAATTTATTTATAAAACTTTGGGTACCAGTGTAATTTACAAACCAATGTCCCTTCCCTCCCAAAAATGTACCATCTAAGGTAATAAGTTTATTATGATAATATTCCTAGTTTCTTGGGTATCTCCAATCTTCCAGATAATATCACCCGCAGGTCTGGATACACAATCATTTTATTCATTTAATAAAGGGGTCTAAAGGTTAAGACAATGGTCAAGAAATTGATGCACATCCTTATTGATGATACACTAGATTAAAATTAGTGGTTGAAACGTTTGAACACTCAATTAAATAAAACAACAAATCAAAATTTAAAAGTTGTTAAGCTTATGAACAAGAAAACGTTATTATGAGACTTTGGGGACTAGTGTAATAAACAGCTCATTGTCCCCTCTATCTCTGCATTTAATACCTATATTTTAAGACACATTACAAACTTTCCCGATTTTGTATTACTTTTGAGGAACATGATTCCAGTTACGTCATATTTTTCTTTCCCGAAAAAGGGAATGGGGGAAGAAAATCTCTTCAAAAGAGATGGGGAAAACCCCCTTTTCTCCCATCTCTTTTTTCTTCCGCCCTTCCCTTTTTTTCTTTCCCCCTTCCCTTTTTCGGGAAAGAAAAATATGACGTAACTGGAATCATGTTCCTCAAAAGTAATACAAAATCGGGAAAGTTTGTAATGTGTCATATTTTAACAACAACTTTTATTACAGACAAACTACCAATTTTAAACATTTACAAGTCTATTGATTACATTAGTGGTTGAAACGGTTGAACACTCAACTTATTAAAACAACTAATTAAAACTCACTAAAGTCCCCAAAGTTGTTAAACTTACAAACAAGAAAACGTTATTATAAGACTGGGGACTAGTGTAATAAACAGCTCATTGTCCCTCTCTAATGGAATACACTATAATTTCATTCTTTTAATACCTATATTTGCGACAACTTTTATTACAGACAAACTTCAAATTTATATTTTTTTTATTTTATTAAGATCTATGACAGATCTATATAGGAATAGCTATTTCTCGCATAGTATTATAAACAGCTTTCTGCAGATTTAAAAATGTACAATTATAAGATTAAAACCAGTTTTTTTCAGCCTCAAGATGCCGAATATGAAAATTTAACCTTTTAAGAGCTTCTTTTATCAATAAATCAAAAATTCTTATTGCACAACAGGTTCTCACTCTATCAAAGCAGCAAAAGAATGTTATAAATTAACAATAGAATTAAAACAATATAATTTTACACATTTTACCATTTTGTAACTTTCATAAATAAAAATATTATGCAAATTTTTAGCAGTACTGAAATAACAAAATATTTCTATATTGGCTAAAAGTCTAAAGAACTTAATTTTTTTATAAATCAATGAATGAAATGATTTCCTAGCATGATCAGCAAAACAGTCCACAACAATTGTCTCTCCAACTTTAACTGTACCAGTAACATGTACAAATGTAAACTTAAATATCTCAGGAATCTAAAGGGATAAGACAATGGCCAATAAATAAGTGTATATCCCCAATGATGATACACAAAATTACCTCTTCTAAAGAGTACAATTAGTGTTTGAAATATTTGGATACTCAATAAACTAAATAAACCAGGAAATCAAAATTTAATAAAAGTTCCCAAAGTTGTTAAAGCAACGAATAAGAAAATGTTATTATAGGACATCGGGGACTAGTTGAATGAACAGCTCAATATCCACTCCCTCCTTGATGATATCTATTAGCTGCTACGCCCCTAGAGGGCTTTTGTCACTTGAATAAAGGGGGATGGGGGGAATAAATGAACCCTCAACTTTTGATTGTATTTTTTTAAAAAGAAATTATTTGTGATAAATTCTTTGAAAGCTAACTTTATTCAAAGAAATTCAACTATATATAACTTATATATTTTGTTATGTGCTTCACATTATACTTATAGAAAAACTTTTATTCTAAGATATGCCACAATTTATAGCTGACTCTTAATGCGAACAAAATAAAAAAAAATATGCCTGTACCAAGATCTGTAAAATGTTTCATCCAATGACATGTCTTGAATGTACCTTTAGTATTCTCCTATTGGCTGATTTGGACAGTATGGCTCAAGGGTATCTCTATTATTAATTTATACATTCCTGTGACAGTCCCATAGGTAGTGCATTCAAAATTTCCCTATAATAAGCAAAATATATTTATATATAAGTCTAAACAAAATTATAGGTAAATTTGTTGCAAAATTGCGTGAATACAGAATTTTGCTCTAGGACGTGTTTGATTAATGAGATGCTTTTATTTATATTGTAATTTTACTTAGCCTCATATATTTGTATTCTTCATTTGTCCTACCATTCCAGAGCTTCGCTTTTATGGATGTTGTCATCCTTGTTTTCTTATTTCTTGTCGTCTTTGTTGTAGTACTTCACCTGTGAGAAGACAATGAGCTCAGCTTGGGACTCCAACTCCTCGGAATCTGATATTTTTTTTTATTATCAAAATATCTTAAGCTAGCATACTGTATATAAGTATAAGGTAAATCTAAAAAAATATATTTGTGGGGAAATGTAGATGTCGTTGTCAATTCTATGATGTGTTGACCCTTAACGACAGCTGAAAGGCAACTATGCCTCTAGTAGTACTTTAAGTTGGGAGGGGGGGGGGGGGGTTGAATTTGACCTCCATCCCTTTTTAATATTGGTTTTAAAAAGAAAAAGTAAAAAAATCCCTCTCCCTCCAAAAAGTTAAAATTGGTTATAAACCTTACCAGAAGCTACCTTGTAAAGGAGAATCATATCAGTTCAGCAGTTAGTGAGATTTTTTAGTATTTATTTGATAGTGGCTTTTTGATATAAAGGTATACTGGCAGCTTATACCAACAATACAATTAATTCTATAAAAATCATGAAACATGAAAGCTGTTGTTGGAGGGCAACACATCTTAAAATTGACACTTTCTCCATTGACCCCCAAATAATATTTTAGATTTATTTTATTTGTTTGTTATACCTCATTTCTGGCCATAAAATGATATCTGACATAATGTGACAACTGACATAAATGTATACTTGACGAAAAATAACAGTTGACACAATTCAACATAAAAACAAGGATGACAACATCCATAAAAGC
This sequence comes from Acartia tonsa, assembly GCF_053477335.1. Classification (NCBI taxonomy): domain Eukaryota; kingdom Metazoa; phylum Arthropoda; class Copepoda; order Calanoida; family Acartiidae; genus Acartia; species Acartia tonsa. Next base: position 17,473,626 of record NC_137274.1, read on the forward strand.
AAAGCTCTGGTATGAAAGGACAAGCAAACATTAACACTTGTAGAGTGTCAGAACTGAATAGGCAGATTATTAATGCATAAGTCTTAACAAAATTGTAACTAAGTTTGCTGCAAAACTGCTTTAATAATTATACTGTTTAAGGACATACTAACATTTTTAGGACATAATTTACAGAAGCTTTGCCTATAACATTAAACCTTGTTGTAATAGGAATCAGTATTCCAAAAATCAGAAGAACAGGATAATGTTGTCAAAAAAGTAAAAAATCTGCATGTTTTAAATGGACTTCTGGTAACAATTATAGAGTTGCTGTCCTTTCCAAGTTGTTCCTACCTGTTATAGGAATCATCATGCAAAGTTTGAAATTGATAGGACAATTCTAACCTGATCTAATTAACAAAAAGTGCGGATCTACTGCAGTTCACGGTAGAATATTGCTGGTAACTAATATTTCCAAAAATCTACCAGCAATATTTTACTGTGAACTGCAGTTGATCCAAATGAGCTAACTGTTTCGGACGGACGGACCAACCCTAATCATAGAAAAGCTGTGCCTGTTAAAAATAAGATTATTTGATATTTTCCTTGATTAGTGAGCCTGCAGGTCCAGTTGCCGTTGTGTTGAGCATGTACACCAGTTATTGTCAAACCACAGCTTAAACAGAGAAGTTGCTTTTGTAACAAAATTAAACCCATAATAGTTATTTAGCACCTCGTATTTTAAATATCTTTCCAAGGATATAAGGATGTACACTTATGAGATTTAAACCAGTTTTGTTAGCCCTGAATATGTCCTTTAACTTCATCCTGTATTTACACAATTATGCAGTGAATTTATGTACAATAATGTTTAGACTAACAAATTAATGTTAATTAAGTTTTGACACTTTACAAGTGTTCATGTTCATTTGTTCTATTATTTTAGAGCTTTGCTTTTGTGGATGTTGTCATCCTTGTTAAGCTTCATTCATATGGGGGTACTATTCCTCCCCCCCCCCCTTATAAATGTACAAACTTTGCTTCAGTACAGTTATATGGCCTGTATGAAAACAATGTGTGAATACACATTACTGCATACTTCCTACTTTTGGAAATTGTCATTACGAGAATTTTCATATGAATAAACATACCAATAAAATTTAAAATTTATCATTGTTGTTCTTTTTATGCATGTATAACACTCAAGAAAAAAAATCTAATCTAGTCTGAGTAGCTGTGTTTAGGGCACAGGAAAATGGGGATAGATGTCACAGCTTTTGGCCTATTAACGTAATATCAGAGGCAAAGTGAAAGAAACACCCTAGAAAAGAGATGGGATATTTCCTGATGTCAATAGAATAGGTAGGCCGAAAGCCGTGACATATATCCCAATTTTGCTAGTGCACTATAGACAGCTACCTAGTTTGAAATGTACAAACCTTGTTTCAGTAGAGTTATAGAACAGGTGGGGGTTGCTTCGTCCACCACATTGAGACATAGCCTAAAAAAAGCAGGGATCTAAAGGGATAGGACACTGACCAATGAATTAATCTACATCCCCAATTATTGCACACAAAATTACCCCTGTAAACTTTTTTACACACGCTTTTTTTATATTACTAATAGAATATTGTGACAGGGGAACTTTTATGGTCAATTTTTGTTGCTAATATAGTCCTTAGATACAGTCAATAGGTTAGTCCATGGTCAGGGGAGGGAAGGGGATATAGTCAAAAGGGACAGTTAAGAGGTATCTTTGTATTAGCCAGTTAGGAAAACATTTCATCATGGTATACAAGTACATCTTTTAGTATCCACGTATTCTATAACAATTGAATTGTAATTCATAATTCTCATTCATCAAAGGGGGATCAAATCCTCCAGTCTTTGGATAGGGAAATAAACTTGTTTAAATTTCATGTTGATATTTAATAAGATTATTTTTCAATATAGATCAACTGCATTTAAAATATTATTGAAGCGTAATTAGTTTTTAATCTATGTGATAAAGGTACTAGCAGTAATTTTTATATAGGGTTGATTCCCTTGGGATGATGGTGTTACCCTCTCAAAATAGTTAGAAACCTTCCCAGATCAATTGAGAAGCTAACCTGTTTAGGAGAACCATATTGGTTCAATGGTTAGCGAGATCCTTTGTTACACAAACATATATAGACACTAGGATATATAAGTTGGAAGGAATTTTAATGTTAAGGGGAGATTTGAAATCTGCATCAAATTTTAAGGATTTTTTTTTTATAAAATTCGGTTTTTGTAAAATTCTTTATTTAAAAGCGGAAATACAATTTAAGTTAATTTATTTTGACCAATAGGATAGGTGAATTAGAAACTACCTGAGCTCTAATTGGGTGAATGATGCACGACATTTAAGCTTTCCTATCAGAGCGCAGATAGTTATCAATTCACCTATCACAGATGTCAAAATTAATTAACTTAAATTGTATTTCCGCTTTTAGATAAAGAATTATACAAAAAACCAATTTTATAAAAAATCCTTAAAATTTGATGCAGTTTTCAAATCTCCCTCTTGAAGTTAATATACATATGTCAGAAAACTTTGTCTGGATGTCTCCATTTTCAATATCTCTAGGATGATTCAAGGTGGTCTAGACTCAACCCCAAAAAAGTACATTACCCTTTATTACTATGTGCCTTAAATAATTATTACCTGAGGCGGAATATTGTCACATGACTCCTCTCCATTGGTCTGATACCAAGAGCACGTGGTAAACTTATCAGCTGATTCACAGCTGTTCACAGGTAACAGGGTTGACAACTATTGTTTCCTTTAATTTAAGAAAGGGGCAGAGAAGTTTAAGAGCCAATCAATTGCAGTATTGCATTTTATCGGGACAATGTGCTGTTTATTACACTAGTCCCCAAAGTTTTATAATAATGTTTTCTTATTTGATAGCTTAACAACTTTGAGGACTTGAGTGAAGTTTGATTGGTTGGCTTATTCAGTGTTCAAATGTTTCAACCACTAATTTTCATGTACAGAAGGGGTAATTCTGTGTATCATCATTGGGGATATAAATCAATTTATTGGCCATTGTCTTATCCCTTTAGACCCGGTTATAAAGGGATAAGACAACACATCTGGATATTAAGTTAGTAATAGTTAGAACAGACAACCAATATTTTGATATCAGTTTGGATGTCCTAACTGTGCATGGTAATGAGTCGCGCTTGTTTATGGACCAAGGCATTCCCCGCACCTTGAATATTAGTGTCACGTGCCAGATTATGCAGCAGTAGGTATAATTTTTAGTGTCTTTAACTGAGATTTGACCCTATCAACTTCCTGACAACAAGCTGATGTGCTACGTGTTGAGCCACGGTTGTGGTGTAAATAAATAAAATATAATGATCATACTGCACCATTATTCAAAATTATGGAACATGCTCATGGCTACACCCATTGTTGAGTTATGATTTCAGGTTTTTGATTATTGACTATTGACTCTAGGGGTGTTGTGATGCTCCGGGTACAAGTCCTCTCCGCATCACCTTTGAACATATCGCCTAGGGTATCAACACCCATCAGACAACCAAACCTTTGATTGAACAACCTTTGTCTGAGAACTCCTAACTGTGCATGGTAATGAGCTGCGCCTGTTTTACTATTTATGTTGCGCATCTTACTTAGCAGCAGTAGGAACCATTTTTAACGTCTTTAGTTTTGAGGCGGTGTTGGACCGAGATTCGAACCTTCCTTACGACGAGCGGATTTGCTATGTGTTGAGCTATGGTCGCAGTTATAGGTTTTTGATTAAGAAGTTGTTAATCCTGCCTCAAGTGAACACTTTCTTCTAGTTTGGCCAGAGTTTTTTCAGGATTAACAGTAATCTCACCCCAACCCCTAGAAGTAATAAGAAGAATAATAGTTATTTCTTTCATCGTATTATAAACCGCTTTCTGATTAAAACCAGTTTTTTAGCCCCGTGGTGCCGAAGGTTTATAATACGATGCTAGACATAGTTTTTTCGTATGGATGAGAACCGGTTCCTATCCACCGGATTCAAATGAATACGAGAAAAATTAATAATATCAATTCCCAGGGATATAAAGGGATAAGACCATGGCCAATAAATTTATGTGCATCACCCATTGAGTTTACACAAAATTACCCTTTTCTCTAGATTAAAATTAGAGGTTAAAAACGTTAACTTTATGAACCAACCAATAAAATTCATCAAAAGTCTTCAAAGTTGTTAATCCAATGAAAAGAATGGTAATTATAAAACTTTGGGGACTTGTGTAGTAAACAGCTCAATGTCCCCACCCTCCCTGGTCTTGGACGATCCTAAAAGTTAAGATTTCCTTTTTCTTACATAATCTAAGGAAAACTAAACTAGAAAATTGTATAGGATTGGACAGGAATAAGGTATAGCCAACAAGTGAAATAAATCTAACATAATATTTTAGACAGCTGAAATATCGTATATGCTTCATCATTTTTTTTCGAATTAATTTCGTATTTATTAGCTGATGATTTGGCTTACTATTGATAATTTTTATGACCCAAATTTTTCCCCTTATATAAAAAAAACTAGCGGCTACGCCCCCTAGAAGCCTCCAGGGGCACTTAAGGTAGGATAGGGAAAAGTTGACTTCATCCCATTTTAAATTTGAGTTTCAACAGAGTAAAAAATATTTTTTTTGGGGGGGGTGAGGACACCCTCCCCAAAAATAGTTTAAACCATCCCAGGACCTATAATAAGCTTAAGGACAGACAAAAAACGCTTACTACTTTATATAATAGGATTTTAGAAAAACTAAAATTTTTATCCATCTATTTTTCATAATTAGATGTTTTACTAAAACCTTTTATAGGGGCTATAAATTATATGACGTCATACTGGCCTACCATTGATCAATAAAAATGTATACTGGCCTATCATTGGTCATTGGTATTGTATTATGTCATTTTTTTATAGTCACTATAAAAAGCTTCTACTTTATTTGATACTAACGGCTACGCCCCTAGAGGCCTCTAGTGGCACTTTAAATATTTGGTTTTTTTTTGGTTGAAGTCCCTATGATACATATCTGTATTGTGTTGAAATCTCTGCGTAAGATTTTTTTTGAGATTTCTCTTGGGTACCCTCCCTCAAAATAGTTATAAAGCTTCCCAGGACCTATGAGAAACTACCCTGTTAAGGAGAACCCGATCGGTTCAGTGGTTAGCGCGAGATCATTAGGTACAAACAAACAGACAGACAAACAGACAGAAAAACAGACAGAAAAACAGACAGAAAAACAGACAGAAAAACAGACAGACAAACAGACAGACAAACAGACAGACAAACAGACAGACAAACATACAGACAAACAGACAGACAAATAGACAGACAAACACACATCATGTTACTTTATTATAAGGATTAGATATTTTATAAGATTGCTACGGCTATAACATTTAGGGACCTTGATTTTAGCTTACTTTGACCCCTCCACCACCAAAAAAAAAACAACTAATGGCTGATATTAAGAAATATTTTTTATAGAATTAAAGGAAGCCTGCAAGAAATACACCTAAGTTTTGTATTTCGAAGCTGCCTAAAAAAAATGACAAAAATACAATACAAATGACAAATGATAGGCCAGTATAAATTTTAAAATCAGTCAATTGCACTGTGTACAGGCCTATCATTGGTCATTTATTTTGTATGACATCATTTTCTATTAGGCACTATCAGCTGCTTCTTGTTTTTCTTACAGGCTCCCTTTAATTACAGTTACAGCACTGTAGTAAAAAATAAAAACAAGGATGACAGTATTCATTAGTATGTAAAGATCTAGTTAAATATTTTAAAATCTGCACAGACAGAAATCTAATAAAATTATTAAAAGCAAAGCTTTTCTATAATTAGAATGGGTCCGTCCGTCCGTCCGGAACGGATAGCTCTTTTCGTTAATTTAGGCATGTTAGAGTTGTTCTATCGATTCAAACTTTGCATAGTGATTCCTGTAGTAGTTAGGTACAATTTAGAAAGCGTAGCAAATCTATAATAATTACCAGAATGTCCGTACGTTCATTATAAAAATGTCGTTTTTTAACTTTTTTAACAACAAATCTTTATATGATATAAATATCTTATTGAACTGATTTTGAGAATACTGATTTCTAGGACAACAAAGTACATTGTTATAAGCGAGGTATTTCTATAATCAAGTCCTCAAAATGTAAGTATATCCTTAAACATTATCCTGTATTTCAGCAGTGTTTGACAAATTTACTTACCTTTTTTTTTGATTTTTATACTTTTATATACCTACTGATTAATGAGTTTTGACACTCTACAAGTGTTAATGTTTGTTTGTAAAACCGTTTCAGAGCTTCGCTTTTATGGATGTTGTCATCCATGTTATTTGTAATCTTAAATGGATGCTGTGAGTATTGGTTCAAAAAATATGACGTAACAAAAAAAATTAGCCAATGAGAGGCCGTTATTGACCAATGGCGGCAATGGTAGTGGACTCTCATTGGCTAATTTTTTTTGTTACGTCATATTTTTTGCACCAATACTCACAGCATCCATTCTACCTCAAATAGCCGCCAAGAAAAAAATTTTCTAGCTACAGTTGGACGGACATTTCAAATGATTGAGCAGCTTTGCTATTAAAATGCACCAAAACTATCTTCTCGAGAAAGTTAAGTATTTTTTCAGTATGGCTGCGAAACCGAGTGATATCCGCTGGAATAGAACCGGTTCTCAGCCATGCTGAAAAATCATGAATAGCACCGTATTACAGCAAATTTTCCACAGATATTAAAATTCTAAAATTGATACTAGTTTTGTTAGCCCGGACTTTCGGTCCCTTGTTGCCCAAAAAATTTGTTTTAATCCTATGATTTTTTATTTTAATATCTGCGGAGGGCTGTGTATAATATGATGCGATTAATGTCTACTATAATACAATATTTTTTTTCAGTATGACTTAAAACCGGTTTTAATCCAGTGAAAACAAATTGTAAAAATTGTCCACAAACCAATGGATATAGGATATACATGGATATATTGACAGGGGAAAATTTGTCATCAATTTAGCTTGCTAATATGGACCTCATTTATTGGTCAGTTCGCTCATCAAGTAGAAGGGGATGGGGTATTATTGGTATCATTATTATAGCCAGCTGCAATCATTACTTTATTAGAGTACATAAAAATCTGGTGCAACATCCAAGTAATAATTAACAAACCTTGTAAAATCCGCGGCGAGTATAAAAATTATAAAAACAGTTATTTGTAACATTTTAAATGAATAACTATTTACCAATAACTGAAAAGATAAGGAATTTTATATTAGTAAAATAGTATTCTTACCCATGGATCCTAAAGGATAAGACAATGGTCGAAATATTAATATAAACCCAATGATAATGCATAAAATTACCCCTTCTGTAGATTACAGTTAGTGGTTAAAACGTTTGGACACTCAACTTGATGAATCAACCAATCAAAATACAATCAAAGTCCAGTCCCCAAAGTTGTTAAGCTAAAGTATAAGAAAACGATATTACAAAACTTTGGGGACTAGTGTAATAAACAGCCCATTGTACCAGTAACATAAATTCCTATGACCCCTCCCTCCCTAAATCTTATCTCTCATATAGTTGTGGCCAACAGTAGTTCCCAAAGTTTTATAACATTTTCTTATTCATTGGCTTAATAACTTTGGGGACTTTTACTGATTTTTAATTTGTTAAATGTCTAAGCGTTTCATTTGTAATCAATAGAAGGGGTAATTATGTGTATCATCATTGGGGGATATGCATCAATTTTATCGGCCATTGTCTTATCCCTTTAGCTCCCTGCTTATCTCTAACATAGTCATATAGCTAACAGTATTCTCATAATTTAGCAAAATTCTTATAATAAAATAACAGGATGTTTGTCTGTTTGCCTGTCTGTACCGAAAGATCTCGCCGAACCGATATGGTTCTCCATTACAGGGTAGCTTTTATAGGTCCTGAGAAGGTTTATGATTATTTTGGGAAGAGGTTAACACCAACCTCCCAAGAAAAAAATTCCTTCCCCCTCAAGGGCCCCCAAGAGGCCTCTAGGGGCGTAGCCGCTAATAAACAAAAAAAAGACGTAAAAAGGTGTTTGAACATATGTAAACAGCAAAAAGGAACAAAAATGGGAGAGAACTCTTAGACCACCCCAAAAAAATCTTTTTTTCTCTTTTCGCCATTTGATTCTAAAGATATTCTTCACTGTTGTTTCACAGAACTAGGCCCCTAGAGGCTTCTAGGGGCACATGAGAAAGGGGAAGTTGAATCCCAAAACGCATTTTTCCCTAAAATATTTATAAATTCAGTACAGACAAACAACCTTTTACTTTAATATAAGGACTAGCGGCTTCGCCCCTAGCCTCTTTATATTTTAAAGAAAATTTTTAAAAAAATGGAGGGGGGTGTATTCGACTCCACTTTTTTATTTACGTTTTAAAAAGAAATTTTTTTTTTGGGGGGGGATATTTTTCATTTTAGAGGGGTTAGGGGTGTCCCACCCCCAAATAGTTATAAACCTTCCCAGGACCTATGAGAAGCTACCCTGTAAAGGAGAACCTGATCGGTTCAGCGGTTAGCGAGATCCTTTGCTACAAACAGACAGACAGACAGACAGACAGACATCGTTCTACTTTATATTATAGATAGAACATATAAATAGAGTCAATTTTTAAATTTGAAGCAATTGAGCCAAGAAAAATAAATATGTGGAAATATGTAGAATGAGAACTAAAACAATCCCTGAAAATTAAAGTTGTCTATCTTGAAGATAAGTAGAGAAAATCATTGAAATTTGATGAAAATATGTAAACTTATTAAACCCCTGAATATTTCAGCTGTCTATCTTGAATACATCCGAGAAAATCGCGTTTTCCCCATAGCGTTACGGACGGACTGATGGACAGATAGACAAAAAAAATATAGAGAGTAGCTTCGCTACTAAAAAAGATAACCTTATTACATGAACACCAAATTTTCTCTCTTACTCATTCTAAAACATAAAGGCATTCAATAAAGCATTTATTTGCTTATTAACAAGAATGACACCATCCATAAAAGCAAAGCTCTAAAAAGGTAGGACCAACGAACATTAATACTTGTAGTGTGTCAGTACTGAAAAATCAGAACATAATAATGTATAAAAGTCGAATCAAAATTTTAATTAAATTTGTTGAAAAACTGCTTAAAAACAGGATAATGTTTAAGGACATACTTACGTTTTTAGGACTTAATTATAGAGATGCTTCGCTTATAACATTTTACTTTGTTATTCTAGGAATCAGTATTCCAAAAATCAAATCAATCGGATAATTCTATCCCATACAAATTTGTTGTTAAAAAATTTAAAAATCAATACGTTTAAAATGGACGTACGGAACATCTGGTAACGATTATAGAGTTGCTAATCTTTTAAACTCGTACATATTTGTTGTTATTCCTATACCTAGGAATCACCTGCAAAGCTTAAAATTAATAGGACAATTCTAACATGCATAAATTAACTAAAAAAGCTAACCGTTACTGACGGACGGAACCTAATTATAAGAAAATTACGCGTTTAAAAAAATTTTGCGTTTAAGGAGATTTTTGTTGGATTTGAAAAGAATATATTTCCAGTTTGGCTTCGAAACCGAATAATATACTATAAAATCATGTAAAGCATCGTATTACAGGCAGTTTTTTTTTCCAAATTTCAGAATAACAAGGATGACAACATCCACAAAACCGAAGCTCTAAAAACAGAAGAAAGGACAAACGAACAATAACTCTTGCAGAAAGTCATAACTTTAATTTCTAAGTTTAAACGAAACTGTAAATATAGGGGGAGGTAGGTTGTGCTAAAATTCAGTACAGGTGTGAGTTTTAAGGCTTAAAAACAGTAGTAAAACGATAAAAATGTATGATGACTTAAAAAAATGTTGTCTACCTATAGTTCTTTTCACGAAAAAAATATACATATTTAGTGAATATTATTGTTCTACAACTATTTTTAAGCCTCAAAACTCATACCTTTACGGAATTTTAGCACAACCTACCTCTCACTTTGTTACAAAATTGCGTAAATACAGGAAAAAGATAAAGGGCAAACTTTCTATTTTAAGATTTTATTATATAGATGCCTCGCTTATAATACTCTACTCAAAGTTATATTTAGTTCCATACCACTACAGGAATCACCATACCAAGCTCTAATAGGAATTTTAAAACAGAGGGTTGCGTTCAACCCAGGTATAAGGTATAACCAACATGCGAAATAAATGAAAAATTATATTTGGGGGGCAAATGTAGAGGTCGTCAATTTTACGAGGAGTTGCCCCCCTCAACGACAGCTGAAAAACACGTAGTGGTTACGTGATTTTTCCCCCAATTAATTTCATTGTTGGTATAAGATGCGTTCAACCCCCCCCCCCCGGCCCCCCCCTCCCTCCGGATTAAGGGTTTAGTTAGAAATTAGTTTTCAACATAAGGGGCTTTATAACATGTCTGCCTTTATTGGAATGATTTGAAGAAAAAAATATTTTATTTTTACAAAAAAAAATCTTCCAACTAATTTTGAAAAATCTACCAATTCTAATATAAATGGATTTTAGTTTTGCTCATTTTACTTACAAATAACGTGCTAATAATTTTGAGGTATGTTTTATTTTAATTTTCATTGACAAACAATTTTAAATTTGATTTATTTATTATTAATTCCAGTATGGCTTTAGAACCAATTAATATCCGCTGGATTAGAACCGGTTCTAAGGCATAATGAAAAATTATGTATCGTATTATATCCAGTTTTCTACGAATGTAAAAATTTAAATCATAATATTAAAACCAGTTTTGTTAGACCATGCCTTCGGCGTCTCGGGGCTAACAAAACTAGTTTTATTCTTAAAATTGTACATTTGTATATCCGCGGAAAGCTGTTTGGAATTCTATGCGATTATATTTATTTCTCGCATCGTATTATAATAGTTATTTCTCGCATCGTATTATAAACGGCTTTCCGCGGATATAGAATGTACAATTAAAAGATTAAAACTATTTGCCGGAGGCTTCGGCTAAAAAAACTGGTTTTAATATTTTTATTGTACATTTTTATATTCGTAGAAAGCTGGATATAATACGATACTAGACATAGTTTTTTCGTATGGATGAGAACCGGTTCCTATCCACCGGATTCGAATGATTACGAGAAAAAGCTTTCCGCGGTTTTAATCTTATAATTGTACATTTTTTATTTGTAAGAAACTGAATTTAATACGATGCTAGACATAATTTTTCAGTAAGGCTGAGAACCGCTTCTTATCCACAGTATATTAATCGGTTTCGAAGCGATACGGGAATTAACTATTCGTTGTATTTTTTAGTTAACCCTTGGTGGCCAGGGGCCTTCAAAACACCTCAACTTACAAAATCAAATTTCCTGTTGTGTTTAAGATGAAAGGACAGGTACCCTTTTTAAGAGAAAAACTTTTCAATAATTAGGGTTACTTATTTTCGTTATTTTAAACAGTTGAGAATTGTCCTATCGATTTCAAACTTTAAACGATGATTCCTTTGGTAGTTAGGTACGATTTAGAAAGCGTAGCAGCTCTACAATCATAACCAGAATGGCCATATGTCCATTTAAAACAAGCAGTTTTTTTTACTTTTTTGATAACAAATTTTTGTATGTTAAAATTATCCTATTCATATGTTTTTTTAATACGGATGCTATTACAACAAGGTACAATGTCATAAGTGAAGCATCTCTATAATTAAGTCCTAAAAACGTCAGTATGTTCTTAAATAATATTTTGTATTTAATCAGTTTTACAACAAATTTACTTACAATTTTGTATAGACTTAAAATATTAAGTTTATTCAGTTCTGACACGCTAGAAGTGTTAATGTTTGTTTGTCCTTCCATTTCAAATCTTTGCTTTTATGGATGTTGTCATAATTGTGTGGTAGGGTGAAGCGTTTCAACCCTACAATCACGAGTTCGATTCAAACGAGCCCCTAGCCTTAAAGATTCTATCAATGAATAACTAGCAGTAGTTGCTACTAAAGAGATATATTTTAAACTGAATACATTTACAATAGGATTACTACTATATATACACAATTAGATGATAAAATAGGTTAGGTAGAAGGGGGTTTGGGGAGATGGGGGCGGAGCCCCGTTTCGGTGAATATTTGTGGGGTAAGCTTCAGCAAGGGGAAGGCAGACATCTCCCGGCAAGATAGGTGACTGGGGCTTGGGGTTGTAGAGGGGCCGCGCCCCTCCCACTATCAGATATGTCCAATTTGACTGCTGCTTGTGAGGTATCGGCAAGGCCCCGAAGGGGCCGGGTGGAATGGTGATAAACTAGGATTAGCGCTGGGTTGTGATTTGATAAGCCGAAGCATAGCAACTCTATGAAAGGCTTGTCCGTATGATGCCGCCCTACCACAATTGTTTAATATTTACATATTTTCCGATGTTTGTGGATAAAAATATTAAAAAGAACGTGTCCTAACTTTTGTGGTTTTTTCTAGTCGGTGCTTTTAGTAATAAGTAGATGTAAAATAATCCATAGAATTTAGATATATGTAAAATCGTTTTTTGAAGTAGTTTTTTTTTTAATTAAGTTGGTTTCAAAGTACTAAAACGCAACAAAAAAGTAGAAAATTGCCATTATGAACAAAAATAGAAAGATCTTTAATTTGACATTTCTTTTTTTATTCTGTTGAGTAATTAATGAAAAAATCTATTTTGTCATAGCCCAGTGAATCAAAACTTTGATTGGTTAAAAAAAACACAAAAGTTAGGACACATTCTATAAATTATTTATTACCTAGATAAATTATTACTTGTTTAACTTAGCTAACCCTTGATCCCAGGGACTATTAAATTTCTCGGGTAAACTTTTCTATTGAAAAAAATCATTTTTCTCCATACGAAAACTTTCACTCTATGAGCATGAGTTATAGTTGCTAGGACTTTAAAGGGATAAGACAATGGCCGATAAATTGATGTTCATTCCCAAAATTACACCTTCTGTAGATTTCAATAAGTGTTTCGAACATTATACACTCAACTTATACCAACCAATCAAAATTCATTAACCCTTACAGATCGGGGGGGGGGGGGGGCTCCAAGAGCCCCCCCCCCTCTAGTTTTTTCAATCTCATTTTTTTCGTAGGCAAGATGGAGAGCTGTAACTTCATGACTTTTTAAGTTTAGTAATTATACGGCGGCAATAGTTGATTTTATTAGGATATCTGGTCTGTGTCGGTCGTGGTGTCCGGTCAAAGTCAGTGGGTAGCAAAAAAAATTCTAAATAAATCTTAATTTCTACATTATGACTTTTGTGTATAAGGTAGAAACCTAAAATTTTTTTGGTGATATCAATGACCTTCTGAGAAAAGTGAGGTTATGACCGTTTGACCGCTCCCTGACCAACTTTATGACCGATTTTTGTCCGGCATTTACTACAGACATATATCATAATTTTTATTCAAATATTCTTTACTGACCAACCACAAAGAGTTTGTTCCAATATCTTCATAGCCTTAGGAGAAGCATGAATTTGAGATATTCCTTGCTCAACAAAGTACCTTGTGTGAAAGCACCTATCAAAATTTAAATATAATATCCAACAATTATTTTTAAACTATAATTTATTGCTATGAAAATAAAAAAAATGCACAGTAAAATTTATCTAGATGAAGGCCTAGAAGAGAATAATGAATGATATATATATTAAATATATAGAAAACTAACTATTTTACAAGAATAGATCATTATTGTATCAAAATATAGTGATTTTGATTATTTAGCTTCATTTTTACAAATTTTCTACTTTTTAAGGAATTAAGAGGGTCATTTTTTTTTGCATAATTCCATAAATTTTAGTGTTGGGTTGTAGTCAAATACTCTTTTTAAGTCAAGGTGTTTTTAATTATAACCAAATGTATATGAATATGAAATGATCCATAGTTAACAACAGTTTGACTTAACAAGAGCATTTGACTACAAACCAACACCCAACTTTACATGAATACACAAAAAAATGACCCTCTTTTTATATATGAAGGCACTTTGGAAGTCTGTACTGTATAATAATCAGCAATTTTCATTTTAACACAGGGGGGGGGGGGGGGAGGATGTTAGATAATTCTCGTAACATAAAGAGCTGTAAAAAGTTTTTGTTTTAGTGCACAACATTCTATATTGCAACAAAAATGTCATGTTGGCAATTTTAAAATTTGGCATAAATTATGCAAATTTTCAAACATTATGCTAAATAATTTGAATTACAATGTTTTAGAGAAATAAAAGCTAAAAAACATAAATATTTGATCAAACCAATGGAATGTTTATTGCTCTGATATTACAATAATCTATCCACCCCCCCCCCTCTTTTTACATTTTTCAAAACATAATTTTGTAATTTTTTTGGTTAATAAAAGCTCAGCATTGAAAAAAAAAGAAGAAATATTACATCAAACATAAACAGACAACCTTTTATAAAAATTGAATTAAAGAATGGATTGGATAGGTATGTGTTGTTTTCCTTGTAAAGGATTAACATCCCACACACCCATCCCTCCCTATTTCTATTATATCATCATCCAGGGATCTCAAGGGATAAGACAATGGACGTTAAACCATTCCCCAATGATGATAAAGAAAATTATAACAATTGTAGATTCTGTTTGAAAAGTTTGGACACTATTGGTCTGGAACCAACCAATGCATATTTAAAGCTTTAAAGCTATAAGAATTAAAATAACTTTGGGTACCAGCATAGTTTACAGTCCAATGTCCTCTCCCTCCCCCTGGCTATATCAGAATATATATAAACTACTGTATTAGACATAGACTTTTGAGATCTTTAACAAGAACAAAACTAATTTAAGCAAAGGAGAGTATAAAAGTATAAAATAATATTTACAAATGTGTATAATAATAATATAATATGGTACATAATCATAGGATCTGATACAGAGCTCTGTACCAGATATGCATGGATGGAATAAGGTTTCTTAATTATCACTAATTATCTCTTGTGTGTGTATGTATGTTATTATGTCCTTATGGCAGATATATACATATACATACAGAGAATATAACTAGAAGTGTGGTGGTGGTGGTAGGACTAAATATTACTCAACACCAAGATTCAGATCCTGGCTGTTGTTGTTGTTGTTGTACTACATGATCATGATAGTCATGATAGCCCAGATTATTCTCTCCTGTCTCAGAACTACTGCTATCTGTCTCTGTCTCACGTCCATACATGTCTGCCAGCTTCTTGAAGCGTGGCCCAAAATTGTGCAGGTATTCAAACTCCAGATCCTGATCAGCCTCGCTGCCAGAGTTGAGGCTGGATAAGCTGGAGCCAGTGCCAGAGTTACCATCACCTTCATAAGCATAATGCCGGAGATCATCATAGGGCGTGGCTTCTGGATCCTGGTCAACTTTGTCCTTAGTCTCATCCAGAAAGTGGCCGACTCCAGGTAACTCCTGCTGCTGCTGCTGTTGTTGTTTGTCCACTGCTGGTGGCAGGTATTGTCCATTTAATGTCATATGGCCATATCCATTCTCCTGTACTTGTGTTGTACCACTGCGCAGACGCAGGACTGACAGATCATAGCCAGTACCATCTCCCTCACCTCCTCCCTCGTCATCATAGTTGATAATATTCTCTCTGATGTCGCAGTCAATGTCCTTGTCGCTGTAGGGCACCCTCCTCCTCCTGTACACTGTGAGCACACACATGGCCGTCAGAATGATGGCCAATATCGCCAGGATTATCAGCAGAAAGTTGAGGTTCATGCCAGTGGCCTCCACAGCCAATACATACTCCATGGAGCAGCCATCCTAAAGTAAATATTTAGGATAAATGGATAATAATTATGGTAGGACATTTACTAGATTAGGACATCCATAGAAACCCCATACAATGTCAATCGACGAAAATTGGACAAGTTAAGTGAAACTTTTTAGAAACCACTGTTTTAGAGGTCCCAAAAGTACCCTACAAATGACCAGAATGCATTGAAAAGTAAAATACATTTTCTTTTAAAAAAGTCATTTAGAAGTAATACACAGACAAACGTATTGGGTTTGCATTAAATGATAAGAAAGCATAGATAATTGTTGAAAAAGTAAAACTTTGTTCTTATGCATTTTTTGTTTTGTTGACTGCACTGATAATGGTGTGTGGTACCTGGTACTGCTCGCCATCTGCTGGTGTACCCAGACTGATCCACAGCGGGCTGCCATCATTCTCTGACACCTGCAGGTCACGCAGACAACCAGCAAAACTGTCACCAGCTGGCAGTGTCTCCCTGGCAACCTTGAGCTCAGCTGCCAGGTCCCGCAGCCGGTCCTTGCCAAAGTAAAGTCCTCCAACCTGTAGAGGACCATTGGAATTCATGTACTGGGCTTTCCCACGTGGACGAGAGGCCTGCAAAACAAAATAAAGATATGTTTAGATTCCCATAACTATAGGGAATGTTGTACCATTTTAAAATAACAAAAATGTTCCAACAAAAAAGAAAAAATCTTCGAATTTTTATGAAATGGTTTACAAAAATAAAAACATCCAATAATGCTAATGTTAATCTTTCTAGTGCTCCGTGTAAAAATGTTATTCATTCAATGCTGTACTTGTCCAACTTATGGACATAATTGTCCCTGTTAAAAGTAAAGCTTTTCTACGTTGTGAGTCAGTCTGTCTTAAAATTGTCCTACCAATTTGAAACTTGTTGACTGCGTATAGCATACCTGAAGCTGACAATCCTGGATACTTGGAAGACAGTCTCCATTATCCAGGATGAGATGGACAGTAGAATTACTCCAGGAGAACTCCACACTATGCTCCACACCATCAGAGACAATCTTAATATTCAGGATATTAATAGGTATATAGTTTATGTTAAGATATGCCCCTAAAGGCACTTGTTATTGTATGTGAGTGACTTTTTCTTTACAATGTACGGTTTCTCTTAGTAGGGTAGAAATACCCTCCCCCCCCAAAAAATAGTTATAACCCTTCACAGGACCTATAGAAAGCTTCACTGCAAAGGTTACCAAGATCCTTTGCTCCATACACATCAAAATAAAAAAATTCTGTTACCTTCTGTAAAATGCCAGTGCTAGTTTCTCTGCCATAGTTGAGATAATACTTGAGCTTGCCCTCGTGTATCTCCAGGGCCACAAAGTCAGTAACCCCCTGGACAACAGTGTTGGGGGAGGGGCCCTGGTACAACAACAGACCCCGGGACTGCTTGGTAGTAAATCTCAGCCTTATTGTTGTGTTGCCACACGAGTTGATGCCCTGGTGTGTTGTCCATCCATATCTAATGCTTGCAGATCTTTTCTCACAGAAAGGTCCATACACTTGGGGCTGATCAATGGCACACTGACATTTGCCCGTGACTGTGCAGCTGCCCTCCAGGCACACTTGCTGCTGCTCCAGGCTGTAGGCTGACCGCCACAGGTTAGAACTGCTGCTGCTGTCCAGGTCGCATGACTGGCGGGGTGGGGCGGGGCAACCACAACGGGCCTCGGTCAAAGCTGTTACACCAACAAATGTTGTTCTAAAGCCAAGCAAATAAAGTTATTGATGCTAATACCATGTATGTATTTTGGGATGTCTGATATGTAAAACAAAAACAATGAAAACAATTTCTCCTTGGCTACTACACACAGCTACACAGATATCCTGTTACTTTGAACTGAGTAAGAAATATACAAAAATAAACTTTATTTTCCTATTGGTCATGACTGCTGTGGGTTGATTCTCTATCTCCAGTTTGTTATAGCAAGCTCCATCACATTTAGCCTGACATCAGGGAATCATTCAAATAACTACACATTAATCTATAATACAAAGTAGAACCACTGAACCGACTTTTACTCTTCAGGAAATATAGATACTAGTAGTGGTTTATTAAAAATTGAATAAAATTAAAGTTATTTGATGATTACTCCTGCCTTATCACTGAGTGATCTCTCAACAAGACACTCGTCAATATTGATCATGACAATATTGAAATCCATCTGTCTCTCCAGGTCTGTCTTCCTCCTGGCCACACTCAGTTCCATCCTTTCAGGGGCATAGTACGGAGATCCATGGGCTGAGAACCTTACATCTGTACCCTGCAACACAAACAAAATTTAATAAAAGTAAACCAAAGTTTAAGTTGGCCAATGAATAAGATAATGTGGTTAGATGTTACAAAACATTAATTACAAAACCTTTATCCCAAGCAATGCAACTATTTATAGCTGACTCATTATGCAAATGAAATGAAAAAATAACTCCCTTAACTACTAGAATCCGAACATTTTCTAACCAAACATATTTCGTTTTCCTATTGGCTGATCTAGAGAGCAAGTATCTAGAGATTATATCTATTGTCAGCAGTAGAAAAATCACCTTTTTATCTGGCAGATCTGCGGGCAGCAGTGTGAACACATCCACCACAGATGCATTCAGATATCCACGCAGCAGCTTTGTCAGCTGCTGGCGGCCGTCAGCACTCAAGCTGCTGCCAGAGAGAAACTTTTCAGGTGGCACATCAATTCTAAATAAACAAGAAATTAAATAGGTAAGTTAGGTTAGGTAAAATGGGTACTGGGTATCTTTTATAGAATAACATTAGCAGCCAAGAAAATCATATTTCACAGACAAAGAAAGTATATTATAGAGTAGCTTTGCTTCTGAAAAGTGGAATAAAGTAATTGTCTATATTGAAGTAATGGATATAGAACACATGGGAGAATGTGTCACAATATCCACATATTTTATACATCCATTGTTGGTGTGCATACCTAATGCTACCACTTTTCTTGACAGCCTCTGCAGAAATCTTTTTAACTGTGACAGTGACATTAGCTGGCACAGCTCGCTGTCCCCGGGACACATCATCCACCTCGAACTCCATGTGGTATGTCTGAATAAGTATAAATGTCAGGGATCTTTAGGGATAAGACAATGGATAATAAATCATACATAAAAGTAACAGGATCTGTGTCTGTCTGTCTTGAAGGATCTCTCAAACCGCTGAACTGAGGTGAGATAGTAAAGCTTCTCCTAGGGCATGGGTAGGTTTACATATTTAGGGGGGAGGGCACCGCAACCCACCCAAGAGAAATCATCCCTAGAAAAGAAGAACTTTCCACCTCAATTTGAATTTTAGAAATGATTTTTTTGCAGCAGGAAAATAATATCTTGTGCAGAATCTGTTTTTATTTTATCATATTTTATTTCTGTGTGTTTTAATCCAGGAATCTAAAGCGATAGGACAATTGCCATAAAATTAATGTACATATACAATGATGATATTCAATATTACCCCTTGTGTAGATTAAAGTTAGTAGTGGAAACGTTCTGACACTCAACTCAATGAACCAACCAATGAGAATCCAATACCTAAAAGTTTTACCTTAATTTCTTCATCAAGTTTGATTCCCTCCTTCATGGAGATAATTCCAGTACTTGGATCCAGGGAAAAGTCCGGGTACCTGGAGGCATCCTGCCAATAATAATAATTATTATAGTATTATAGACACCTTTCTGCGGATAGTAAAGTGAAATAATGGCTCAGAACTGCTTCTAATCCAGTTCTCCTCAGAAATAGTGTTTTATTACCTATATAAAACAAGGATATCCATTAAGTAGGAAAGCACAAAAAATCGTGGATTTAAAATTTATTTGTTAAAATCAAGAATAGATTTATTGGAGAAAGTCAAGACAAAACCTTATTATATTTTGTATGATGAATATAAATACAAACCTTAAATCTAAAAGTTTTATCTGGCAGGTCCCAATCGTCTGGGTCATCAACAAAGACTCTGCCAATCTTTGTGGTGGGTGCCCGGCCCTCGTAGTTGTATACAAATATCTCACTAGAACCTGATATCCATAATATTATATCATCCATTATATTAAACTAAATATTACAAAGAGTATACATTATTTAATAAGTATATATGCGGCAACTTTTGTTTAATGAAACCTTCCAAATATTTAACATTTACAAAACGGTCTGCTTTATTGCATCAAGATCCATGACAGATCTATATAGAAAATAAATGTTTATAAATGAGCTCAAGTCCATTATACACAAAGTCCACAAACAAGTTTAGGCCAGGAATCTAAAGGGATATGGCAATAACCAATAATTTCATGTGCATCCCCAATGATGACAAGACAAAATTTTCCCTTATGTAGATTACAATTAGTGGTTGAAACGTTTTGACACTCTACTAAATAAACAAACCAATCAAAATTTAGTAAAAGTTCCCAAAGTTGTTATGAGAATTTATCATATAAATTCAATGTTGATGTTCATCAAATTGTCACCAATTCTCTTATCCATTTAGATCCATGGAATGAGGGGACATTGGACTGTTTATTACACTAGTCTCCAAAGTCTTGTAATAACGTTTTCTTATTCGTTAGCTTAACAACCTTGGGAACTTTTACTGAATTTTGATTGGTTGGATCATTTGGTTAAGTGTCAAAGCGTTTCAACCACTAATTGTAATCTACAGCAGAAGTAATTTTGTGTTTCATCATTGGGGATGTACAGTACACCCATGTATCGGCCATTTTTTATCCAAGGATTTATACAGAATTGTTATCAAATCATATTATAGACAGCTTTCCGCAGATAGCAAAGTGAAATGATTCACTTTTTAGAGTACATGATAATCCAGGGTAGGTAGGATCCTAGTAATAATAAATCCATTTTTCTTCAAAATTGTAAAAATATTAAATTTTATAACCATGAACCTACCTGATCTCAAAATTTGCTCAATCAATAATTGTAATTTTGTGTATCATCATTGGGGATGTGGTACCGGCCATTGTCTTATCTTATCCCTTAAGTTTATGTTCTAAGATAGAGCAGATATGCCCCTAGAGACACTTAAGAAAGGGGGGGGGGGTGAGTCAACCCTACTCTTTCTATATCAGTTTTTAAAAAAAACATTTTTTCTATGTGAGGGTTATTTTTTCCTATGTACGGTTTCTCTTAGTAAGGTTTATATACCCAAATAGAAGGTATATAAACCTACCCTGGTCCTATAGAAAGCTTCACTGCATAGGTTACCGAGATCCTTTGCTACAAACACACACACACACACACATAGAAAGACAGACATTCTGTTACTTTAATATAGTCCATATAGAACTGATTGTTGAAAAGTTTGGACAATAATTTTGGTTTGGTAAGTGGTATAACGTGTTTTAGGTTATTTTAAACTTTTACTTTTTTCATCAGTCTAACTGTCAACGTGGTCTAATGGATTTCAGACTGGTGCATACATTAGGCATTAGATGGACTTGTATATATTACGGTGAAAATGTATTGAGGTACTACTATATGTTGGCAGAGGCCACTATCTGCAGGTTAATTTTGATTAAATTGTCTTTTTTATATATTGAAATTGATTTGTCATGCATTTAGGGTCTTGAATCTATCACCTTCTAACCTAATATTGTGTGTAGGATGATAAGTTTGAGTTTTGTATTGGTTGGGTATAACGAATCCTTGCGGGAGATTTTTGTATTACAATGTGAGGCTATAAAATTGGTCTGGTCTAGGTGGCGGTAAATCCTCAATAGATATTGTAGAGTATTAGACTGCTACAAAATGTGATTTTATTTATTTAGACAATTTTTTTATTGGCTTAAAATGATAAGCTATATGAAGTATATACAAAAAAAAACATTATTTAATTTTTTTAAAATTTTCAATTTTAATGTCTCTCTCTCTCTTTTTTTTATTCTCCCTCTCTTTCTTTTTTTATTCTCTTTCTTTCTCTCTCTCTCAGACTGTCCCTTTTCTTCCCTAACTCCCCCTTATTTCTTTTTATTAACTGATTTCAAAAATTCTAATTTTACCTTAAAAATATTAATAATTAAAAGGAGAGGTTGCGTGATTTTAAGACGCATTTTTACCCCTCTGCTGACGGATAGGATAATACTTTCCTTGTAAAAGTTGTATTAATAAAACTTGACACACAGCTAATTAACTCTTGGGAGAAGCCATGCTGAAAAGTACAACGCTCAGAATTGAGAAACATGTCAGATATTTAATTGCAAAGTCGATCCAGATTTAAATGTTAATTTTTAACGCATTTTTACCCCTCTGCTTACGGATAAAATGATTCTTTCCCTGTTAAAGTTGTATTAATAAAACTTGACACACAGCTAACAAACTCTTAGGAGAAGCCATGCTGAAAAGTACAACGCTCAGAATTAAAAAACACGTCAGATATTTCATTGCAAAGTTGACCCACTTTTAAAGGTTAATTTTGAAAGGTTTGGTGATTAATTTTAGACGTATTTTTAACTCTATGCTTATGGATAAAATAATTCTTTCCCTGTTACAGTTGTATTAATAAAATTTGACAAATAGCTAATCAAATTTTGGGAGAAGGTTTGTTTCAGGTTTAAGAAACTAAAAACTACACCCATAGAAAAAAGTTAAAAACCAGACTTCTCTTTCTGCCCGCCCCCCCCCCTTCTCTCTCTCTTTACCTCCTTCCCCCCCCGCCTCTTTCTCTCTCTCCTTCTATTACACGTCGCTTCGCTCCGGTTAAAGACACATAAACTACACCCAAAGAAAAAAAACAGTTAAAAACCAGACTCCTCTTACTGTCTCTCTCTACTTCACGCCTCCCCCCCTTCTCTCTCCCTCCTTACCCCCCCTCTCTCTCTCCTTCTATTACATGTCGCTTCGCTCAGGTTAAAGACACTTAAACTACACCCATGGAAAAAAAACCAGACTCCTCTTCCTGTCTCACTTAGAAATTGCCAGAATAAAATCAATCAATCAATCTCTCTATTTATCTATCTATCTATCTATCTACTATGGCACGTTATGGCTGATGTACAGGCCCCTCTACCTTCCATCAATACTCTAGTTGTTACCTGGGTATATCCATCAATACTCTAGTTGTTACCTGGGTATATCCATCAATACTCTAGTTGTTACCTGGGTATATCCATCAATACTCTAGTTGTTACCTGGGTATATCCATCAATACTCTAGTTGTTACCTGGGTATATCCATCAATACTCTAGTTGTAACCTGGGTATATCCATCAATACTCTAGTTGTTACCTGGGTATATCCATCAATACTCTAGTTGTTACCTGGGTATATCCATCAATACTCTAGTTGTTACCTGGGTATATCCATCAATACTCTAGTTGTTACCTGGGTATATCCATCAATACTCTAGTTGTTACCTGGGTATATCCATCAATACTCTAGTTGTTACCTGGGTATATCCATCAATACTCTAGTTGTTACATGGGCATATCCATCAATACTCTAGTTGTTACCTGGGTATATCCATCAATACTCTAGTTGTTACCTGGGTATATCCATCAATACTCTAGTTGTAACCTGGGTATTTCAATACTACCTGTTACCTGGGTATTAAATACTGTATTTGTTACCTGGGTAATGGGAAAAATCAATCAATCAATCAATTAAATATTTAAGGATTGGGCTTTATGTCAATTGAAGGATTGGACTTTAGAAATTACAAAAAAATAAATAAATCAATCAATTTTAAGGATTGAGCTGTGTGTCATTTGAAGGATTGGACTGTATTTAATTAAATACTGTATTTGTTACCTGGGTAATGGAAAAATCAATCAACCAATCAATTTTTAGTATTAGGCTTTATGTCAATTAAAGGATTGGACTTTAGAAATTTTAAAAAATCAATCAATCATTTTCTAAAGATTAGGCTTTATGTCAATTAAAGGATTGGACTTTAGAAATTACAAAAAAAATCAATCAATACATTTTAAGGATTGGGCTTTATGTCAATTAAAGGATTGGATTTAGAAATTACAAAAAAATCAATCAATAGATTTTAAGGATTAGGCTTTATGTCAATCGAATGATTGAACTTTAAAAAAATTACAAAAAAATCAATCAATCAATCAATTTTAAGGATTGGGACTATAAATTACAAGAAAAAAATCAATAAATTTTAAGGATTGGGCTTTATGTCAATTGAATGATTGGACTTTAGAAATTACCAAAAAATAAATCAATCAATCAATTTTAAGGATTGGGCTTAGAAATTACAAAAAAAATCATTTTATCAATAAATTTTAAAGGATCAGACTTTAAAATTACAAGAAAAATCCATAAATCAATCAATTTTTAAGGATTGGGGTTTGAAATTATAAAAAAACAATAAATTTTTAAATATTGGGCTTAGAAATTACAATAAAATCATTTGATCAATAGATTTTAAAGGATCAGGCTTTAAAATTACAAGAAAAATCCATAAATCCATAAATTTTTAAGGATTGGGCTTTGAAATTGTCAATCGATTTTTATTTAAGAATTAGGCTAAGATATTACAAGAAAAAATCAATCAATCAATCAATTTTTAAGGAATGGGCTTAGAAAATACAAAAAAAAGAATCAATGTTTAAGGATTGGGCTTAGAAATTACAAGAAAAAAATCAATCAATAAATTTTTAAGGATTGGGCTTAGGAAATGCAAGAAAAAACAGTCATCAATTTTTAAGGATTGGGCTTAGAAATTAAAGAAAAATTAATCTATTAATCTATTTTAAGGATTAGGCTTTATGTCAATTGAAGGATTGGACTTTAGAAATTACAAAAAATCAATCAACCAATCAATCAATTTTAAGGAATGAGCTGTATGTCAATTGAAGGATTGGACTTTAGAAATTACAAAAAAAAATCAATCAATAGATTTTAAGGATTAGGCTTTATGTCAATTGAAGGATTGGACTTTAAAAATTACAAAAAATCAATCAACCAATCAATCAATTCTAAGGATTGAGCTGTATGTCAATTGAAGGATTGGACTTTAGAAATTACAAAAAAATCAATCAATTGTAAGGATTGGGCATTATGTCAATTGAAGGAGGATTGGACTTTAAAAATTACAAAAAATCAATCAATCAATCAATTTTTAAGGATTGGGCTTAGATATTACAAAAAAATCAATCTATTAATCAATTTTTAAGAAAATTGTAAGAAAAAAACAAGCAATCAATCTGTTTTTAAGGATTGGGCTGAGAAATTACAAGAAAAACACTTGTTAACCAACTAATTTTTAAGGATTGGGCTTAGAAAATAACAAGAAAAATGAATCTATCAATCAATTTTTAAGGATTAGGCTTAAAAATTATGAGAAAAAAAAACAATCAATCAGTTTTCTAAGTAATGGGCTCTAATATTACAAGAAAGAAACAATCAATCAATCAATTTTTAAGGATTGGGCTTGGAAATTACAAGAAAGAAACAATCAATCAATCAATTTTTAAGGATTGGACTCTGCCAATTTAAGGATAAGGCTATAGAAATTACAATATAAATCAATCAACCAATCAAAAACGGATTTGCCGCCAATTTAGACTTAAATGGGAGGAGTGAGGGGGGGGGGCGGGCTAAAGCTATGTTAGGGTGCCGCCAAATACCGGATTTGCCGCTAATTTAGACATGGAAATATATTCAACCAAAAATGTCACATGACTGCACATAAAGTGATACATATATGTTATTTTGAAATATAATATCCAACAATTATTTATAAACTATAATTTATTGCTATGAAAATAAAAAAATGCACAGTAAAATTTATCTAGATGAAGGCCTAGAAGAGAATAATGGATGTAATGAATATTAAATATATAGAAAACTAACTATTTTACAAGAATAGATCATTATTGTATCAAAATATAGTGATTTTGATTATTTAGCTTCATTTTTACAAATTTTCTACTTTTTAAGGAATTAAGAGGGTCATTTTTTTTTGCATAATTCCATAAATTTTGGTGTTGGGTTGTAGTCAAATACTCTTTTTAAGTCAAGGTGTTTTTAATTATAACCAAATTTATATACATATGAAATGATCCATAATTATCAACAGTTTGACTTAACAAGAGCATTTGACTACAAACCAACACCCAACTTTACATGAATACATGAAAAAAATGACCCTCTCTTATATATGAAGGCACTTTGGAAGTCTGTACTGTATAATAATCAACAATTTTCATTTTAACACAGGGGGGGGGGGGATGTTAGATAATTCTCGTAACATAAAGAGCTGTAAAAATTTTTTGTTTTAGTGCACAACATTCTATATTGCAACAAAAATGTCATGTTAGCAATTCTAAAATTTAGCATAAATTATGCAAATTTTCAAACACTATGCTAAATAATTTGAATTACAATGTTTTAGAGAAATAAAAGCTAAAAAACATAAATATTTGATCAAACCAATGGAATGTTTATTGCTCTGATATTACAATAATCTATCCACACACCCCCCCCCCCGGCCCCCCCCCATCTTTTTACATTTTTCAAAACATAATTTTGTATATTTTTGGTTAATAAAAGCTCAGCATTGAAAAAAAAGAAGAAATATTACATCAAACATAAACAGACAACCTTTTTTAAAATTGAATTAAAGAATGGATTGGATAGGTATGTGTTGTTTTCCTTGTAAAGGATTAACATCCCACACACCCATCCCTCCCTATTTCTATTATATCATCATCCAGGGATCTCAAGGGATAAGACAATGGACGTTAAACCATTCCCCAATGTTGATAAAGAAAATTATAACCGTTGTAGATTCTGTTTGAAAAGTTTGGACACTATTGGTTCGGAACCAACCAATACATGTTCAAAGCTTTAAAGCTATAAGAATTAAAATAACTTTGGGTACCAGCATAGTTTACAGTCCAATGTCCTCTCCCTCCCTCCCCCTGGCTATATCAGAATATATATATATAACTACTGTATTAGACATAGACTTTTGAGATCTTTAACAAGAACAAAACTAATTTAAGCAAAGGAGAGTATAAAAGTATAAAATAATATTTACAAATGTGTATAATAATAATATAATATGGTACATAATCATATGATCTAATACAGAGCTCTGTACTAGATATGCATGGATGGAATAAGGTTTCTTAATTATCACTAATTATCTCTTGTGTGTGTGTGTGTGTATGTTATTATGTCCTTATGGCAGATATATACATACATACAGAGAATATAACTAGAAGTGTAGTGGTGGTGGTAGGACTAAATATTACTCAACACCAAGATTCAGATCCTGGCTGTTGTTGTTGTTGTTGTTGTACTACATGATCATGATAGTCATGATAGCCCAGATTATTCTCTCCTGTCTCGGAACTACTGCTATCTGTCTCTGTCTCACGTCCATACATGTCTGCCAGCTTCTTGAAGCGTGGCCCAAAATTGTGCAGGTATTCAAACTCCAGATCCTGATCAGCCTCGCTGCCAGAGTTGAGGCTGGATAAGCTGGAGCCAGTGCCAGAGTTGCCATCACCTTCATAAGCATAATGCCGGAGATCATCATAGGGCGTGGCTTCTGGATCCTGGTCAACTTTGTCCTTAGTCTCATCCAGAAAGTGGCCGACTCCAGGTAACTCCTGCTGCTGCTGCTGCTGCTGTTTGTCCACTGCTGGTGGCAGGTATTGTCCATTTAATGTCATATGTCCATATCCATTCTCCTGTACTTGTGTTGTACCTGCACTGCGCAGACGCAGGACTGACAGATCATAGCCAGTACCATCTCCCTCACCTCCTCCCTCGTCATCATAGTTGATTATATTCTCTCTGATGTCGCAGTCAATGTCCTTGTCGCTGTAGGGCACCCTCCTCCTCCTGTACACTGTGAGCACACACATGGCCGTCAGAATGATGGCCAATATCGCCAGGATTATCAGCAGAAAGTTAAGGTTCATGCCAGTGGCCTCCACGGCCAATACATACTCCATAGAGCAGCCATCCTAAAGTAAATATAGGATAATAATTATGGTAGGTATATAATACATTAACAAGATAAGTTTTCATGAAAACTGATGCCATTTAACTCCAAAGGACAGCCATAGAAACCCCATACAGTGTCAACCAACGAAAATTGGACAAGTTAAGTCAAACTTTTTAGAAACCACTGTTTTAGAGGTCCCAAAAGTACCCTACAAATGACCATATTGCATTGAAATGTAAAATACTTTTTTTTATAGAAAAGTCATTTAGAAGTGATACACAGACAAACGTATTGGGTTTGCATTAAATGATAAGAAAGCATAGATAATTGTTGAAAAAGTAAAACTTTGTTCTTGTGCATTTTTGGTTTTGTTGACTGCACTGATAATGGTGTGTGGTACCTGGTACTGCTCGCCATCTGCTGGTGTACCCAGACTGATCCACAGCGGGCTGCCATCATTCTCTGACACCTGCAGGTCACGCAGACAACCAGCAAAACTGTCACCAGCTGGCAGTGTCTCCCTGGCAACCTTGAGCTCAGCTGCCAGGTCCCGCAGCCGGTCCTTGCCAAAGTAAAGTCCTCCAACCTGTAGTGGACCATTGGAATTCATGTACTGGGCTTTCCCAAGTGGACGAGAGGCCTGCAAAACAAAATAAAGATATGTTTAGATTCCCATAACTATAGGGAATGTTGTACCATTTTAAATTAACAAAATTGTTCCAACAAAAAAGAAAAAATCTTCGAATTTTTATGAAATGGTTTACAAAAATAAAAACATCCAATAATGCTAATGCTAATCTTTCTAGTGCTCCATGTAAAAATGTTATTTATTCAATATCGTGCTTGTCCAACTTATGGACATAATTGTCCCTGTTAAAAGTGAAGCTTTTCTACATTTTGAACCAGTTTGTCTTAGAATTGTCCTACCAATTTGAAACTTGTTGACTGCATATATAGCATACCTGAAGCTGACAATCCTGGATACTTGGAAGACAGTCTCCATTATCCAGGATGAGATGGACAGTAGAATTACTCCAGGAGAACTCGACACTATGCTCAACACCATCAGAGACAATCTTAATATTCAGGATATTAATATATATATAGTTTATGTTAAGATATGCCCCTAGAGGCACTTGTTATTGTATGTGAGCGACTTTTTCTTTACAATGTACAGTTTCTCTTAGTAGGATAGAAATACCCTCCCTCCCCCCCCCCCCAAAAAAAAAAATAGGTATAACCCTTCACTGGACCTATATAAAGCTTTACTGCAAAGGTTACCATGATCCTTTGCTCCATACACATCAAAATAAAAACATTCTGTTACCTTCTGTAAAATGCCAGTGCTAGTTTCTCTGCCATAGTTGAGATAATACTTGAGCTTGCCCTCGTGTATCTCCAGGGCCACAAAGTCAGTAACCCCCTGGACAACAGTGTTGGGGGAGGGGCCCTGGTACAACAACAGGCCCCGGGACTGCTTGGTAGTAAATCTCAGCCTTATTGTTGTATTGCCACACGAGTTGATGCCCTGGTGTGTTGTCCATCCATATCTAATGCTTGCAGATCTTTTCTCACAGAAAGGTCCATACACTTGGGGCTGATCAATGGCACACTGACATTTGCCCGTGACTGTGCAGCTGCCCTCCAGGCACACCTGCTGCTGCTCCAGGCTGTAGGCTGACCGCCACAGGTTAGAACTGCTGCTGCTGTCCAGGTCGCATGACTGGCGGGGTGGGGCGGGGCAACCACAACGGGCCTCGGTCAAAGCTGTTACACCAACAAATGTTGTTCTAAAGCCAAGCAAATAAAGTTATTGATGCTAATACCATATATATTGGGATGTGTGATATGTAAAACAAAAACAATGAAAACAATTTTTCCTTGGCTACATACAGCTACACAGATATCCTGTTACTTTGAACTGAGTAAGAAATATACAAAAATAAACTTTATTTTCCTATTGGTCATGACTGCTGTGGGTTGATTCTCTATCTCCAGTTTGTTATAGCAAGCTCCATCACATTTAGCCTGACATCAGGGAATCATTCAAATAACTGCACATTAATCTATAATACAAAGTAGAACCACTTAACCGACTTTTACTCTTCAGGAAATATAGATACTAGTAGTGGTTTATTAAAAATTGAATAAAATTAAAGTTATTTGATGATTACTCCTGCCTTATCACTGAGAGATCTCTCAATAAGACACTCGTCAATATTGATCATGACAATATTGAAATCCATCTGTCTCTCCAGGTCTGTCTTCCTCCTGGCCACACTCAGTTCCATCCTTTCAGGGGCATAGTACGGAGATCCATGGGCTGAGAACCTTACATCTGTACCCTGCAACACAAACAAAATTTAATAAAAGTAAACCAAAGTTTAAGTTGGCCAACGAATAAGATAATGTGGTTAGATGTTACAAAAATATTAATTACAAAACATTTATCCCAAGCAATGCAACTATTTATAGCTGACTCATTATGCAAATGAAATGAAAAAATAACTACTATAATCTGAACATTTTCTAACCAAAAATATGCCCAGATGTTTTCCTATTGGCTGATTTAGAGAGCAAGTATCTAGAGATTATATCTATTGTCAGTAGAAAAATCACCTTTTTATCTGGCAGATCTGCGGGCAGCAGTGTGAACACATCCACCACAGATGCATTCAGATATCCACGCAGCAGCTTTGTCAGCTGCTGGCGGCCGTCAGCACTCAAGCTGCCGCCAGAGAGAAACTTTTCAGGTGGCACATCAATTCTAAATAGACAAGAAATTAAATAGGTAAGTTAGGTTAGGTAATATGGGTACTGGGTATCTTTTATAGAATAACATTAGCAGCCAAGAAAATCATATTTCACAGACAAAGAAAGTATATTATAGAGTAGCTTTGCTACTGAAAAGTGGAATAAAGTAATTATCTATATTGAAGTAATAGATATATAGAATACATGGGATAATGTGTCATAATATCCACATATTTTATATATCCATTGTTGTGGTGTGTATACCTAATGCTACCACTTTTCTTGACAGCCTCTGCAGAAATCTTTTTAACTGTGACAGTGACATTAGCAGGCACAGCTCGCTGTCCCCGGGACACATCATCCACCTCGAACTCCATGTGGTATGTCTGAATAGATTTAAATGTCAGGGATCATAAAGGGATAAGACAATGGATAATAAATCATACATAAAAGTAACAGGATCTGTGTCTGTCTGTCTTGAAGGATCTTGGGCAGGTTTACATATTTAGGGGGGAGGGCACCGCAATCATCCCTAGAAAAGAATAACTTTCCACCTCAATTTTAATTTTAGAAAGGATTTTTTTTGAAGCAGGAAAATAAAATCTTGTGCAGAATCTGTTTTTATTTTATCATATTTTATTTCTGTGTGTTTTAATCCAGGGATCTAAAGCGATAGGACAATTGCCATAAAATTGATGTACATCTACAATGATGATATTCAATATTACCCCTTGTGTAGATTAAAGTTAGTAGTGGAAACGTTCTGACACTCAACTCAATGAACCAACCAATGAGAATCCAATACCTAAAAGTTTTACCTTAATTTCTTCATCAAGTTTGATTCCCTCCTTCATGGAGATAATTCCAGTACTTGGATCCAGGGAAAAGTCCGGGTACCTGGAGGCATCCTGCCAATAATAATTATTATAGTATTATAGACACCTTTCTGCGGATAGTAAAGTGAAATAATGGCTCAGAACTGCTTCTAATCCAGTTCTCCTCAGAAATGGTGTTTTATTACCTATATAAAACAAGGATATCCATTAAGTAGGAAAGCACAAAAAATCGTGGATTTAAAATTTATTTGTTAAAATCAAGAATAGATTTATTGGAGAAAGTTGCTACAAAACCTTATTATATTTTGTATGATGAATATAAATACAAACCTTAAATCTAAAAGTTTTATCTGGCAGGTCCCAATCGTCTGGGTCATCTACAAAGACTCTGCCAATCTTTGTGGTGGGTGCCCGGCCCTCGTAGTTGTATACAAATATCTCACTAGAACCTGATATCCATAATATTATATCATCCATTATATTAAACTAAATATTACAAAGAGTATACATTATTTAATAAGTATATATGCAAGAACTTTTGTTTAATGAAACCTTCCAAATTTTTAACATTTACAAAACGGTCTGCTTTATTGCATCAAGATCCATGACAGATCTATATAGAAAATAAATGTCTATAAATGAGCTCAAGTCCATTATATTATCCACAAACAAGTTTAGGCCAGGCATCTAAAGGGATATGACAATGGCCAATAATTTGATGTACATCCCCAATGATGACAAGACAAAATTTTCCCTTATGTAGATTACAATTAGTGGTTGAAACGTTTTGACACTCTACTAAATAAACAAACCAATCAAAATTTAGTAAAAGTTGCCAAAGTTGTTAAGCCAACGAATATGAGAATGTTATTATATAAATTCAATGTTGATGTTCATCAAATTGTCACCAATTCTCTTATCCATTTAGATCCAGGGAAGGAGGGGACATTGGACTGTTTATTACACTAGTCTCCAAAGTCTTGTAATAACGTTTTCTTATTTGTTAGCTTAACAACCTTGGGAACTTTTACTGAATTTTGATTGGTTGGTTCATTTGGTTAAGTGTCAAAGCGTTTCAACCACTAATTGTAATCTACAGCAGAAGTAATTTTGTGCTTCATCATTGGGGATGTACAGTACACCCATGTATGGGCCATTTTTTATCCAAGGATTTATACAGAATTGTTATGGAATCAATTTATAAACAGCTTTCCGCAGATAGCAAAGTGAAATGATTCACTTTTTAGAGTACATGATAATCCAGGGTAGGTAGGATCCTAGTAATAATAAATCCATTTTTCTTCAAAATTGTAAAAATATTAAATTTTATAACCATGAACCTACCTGATCTCAAAATTTGCTCAATCAATAATTGTAATTTTGTGTATCACATCATTGGGGATGTGGTACCGGCCATTGTCTTATCTTATCCCCTAAGTTTATGTTCTAAGATAGAGCAGATATGCCCCTAGAGACACTTAAGAAAGGGGGGGGGGGGTGAGTCAACCCTACTCTTTCTATATCAGTTTTTGAAAAAAACATTTTTTCTATGTGAGGGTTATTTTTTCCTATGTACGGTTTCTCTTAGTAAGGTTTATATACCCAAATAGAAAGTATATAAACCTACCCTGGTCCTATAGAAAGCTTCACTGCATAGGTTACTGAGATCCTTTGCTACAAACACACACACACACATAGAAAGACAGACATTCTGTTACTTTAATATAGTCCATATAGAACTGATTGTTGAAAAGTTTGGACAATAATTTTGGTTTGGTAAGTGGTATAACGTGTTTTAGGTTATTTTAAACTTTTCATTTTTTGTATCAGTCTAACTGTCAACGTGGTCTAATGGATTTCAGACTGGTGCATACATTAGGCATTAGATGGACTTGTATATATTAGGGTGAAAATGTATTGAGGTACTACTATATGTTGGCAGAGGCCACTATCTGCAGGTTAATTTTGATTAAATTGTCTTTTTTATATATTGAAATTGATTTGTCATGCATTTAGGGTCTTGAATCTATCACCTTGTAACCTAATATTGTGTGTAGGATGATAAGTTTGAGTTTTGTATTGGTTGGGTATAACGAATCCTTGCGGGAGATTTCTTTACTAATATATAGAGCCGGTTATTTTGGTCTGGAATAGCTGGGGTTAAATCCTCAATAGATATTGCAGAGTATTAGACTGCTACAAAATGTGATTTTATGTATTTAGACAATTCTTTTTATTGGCTTAAAATGATAAGCTATATGAAGTATATACAAAAAAAACTTTATTTAATTTTTTTTTTTAATTTTAAATTTTCCACTTGTGTTTTCTCTCTCTCTTTCTTTTTTTATTCTCCCTCTCTTTCTTTTTTTATTCTCTTTCTTTCTCTCTCTCTCAGACTGTCCCTTTTCTTCCCTACCTCCCCCTTATTCATTTTATTAACTGATTTCAAAAATTCTAATTTTACCTTAAAAATATCAATAATTAAAAGGAGAGGTTGCGTGATTTTTAGACGCATTTTTAACCCTCTGCTGACGGATAAGATAATACTTTCCTTGTAAAAGTTGTACAAGTAAAACTTGACACACAGCTAATTAACTCTTGGGAAAAGCCATGCTGAAAAGTACAACGCTCAGAATTAAAAAACATGACGGCTATTTCATTGCAAAGTCGATCCAGATTTAAAGGTTAATTTTTAACGCATTTTTACCCCTCTGCTTACGGATAAAATGATTCTTTCCCTGTTAAAGTTGTATTAATAAAACTTGACACACAGCTAATCAACTCTTAGGAGAAGCCATGCTGAAAAGTACAACGCTCAGAATTGAGAAACACGTCAGATATTTCATTGCAAAGTTGACCCACTTTTAAATGTTAATTTTTAACGCATTTTTACCCCTCTGCTTACGGATAAAATGATTCTTTCCCTGTTGAAGTTGTATCAATAAAACTTGACACACAGCAAATTAACTCTTAGGAGAAGCCATGCTGAAAAGTACAACGCTCAGAATTGAGAAACACGTCAGATATTTCATTGCAAAGTTGACCCACTTTTAAATGTTAATTTTTAACGCATTTTTACCCCTCTGCTTACGGATAAAATGATTCTTTCCCTGTTGAAGTTGTATCAATAAAACTTGACACACAGCAAATTAACTCTTAGGAGAAGCCATGCTGAAAAGTACAACGCTCAGAAGTGAAAAACACGCCAGATATTTTATTGCAAAGTTGACCCACTTTTAAAGGTTAATTTTGAAAGGTTTGCTGATTAATTTTAGACTCATTTTTAACTCTATGCTTACGGATAAAATAATTCTTTCCCTGTTAAAGTTGTATCAATAAAACTTGACACACAGCTATTAAACTCTTAGGAGAAGCCATGCTGAAAAGTACAACGCTCAGAATTGAAAAACACGTCAGATATTTCATTGCAAAGTTGACCCACTTTTAACTCTATGCTTATGGATAAAATAACTCTTTCCCTGTTACAGTTGTATTAATAAAATATGACAAATAGCTAATCAACTTTTGGGAGAAGCTTTGTTTCAGGTTAAAGAAACTACACCCATAGAAAAAAGTTAAAAACCAGACTCCTCTTTCTGCCCTCCCCCCCTTCTCTCTCTCTTTACCTCCTCCCCCCCCCCCTCTTTCTCTCTCCTTCTATTACACGTCGCTTCGCTCCGGTTAGAGACACTTAAACTACACCCATGAAAGAAAACAGTTAAAAACCAGACTCTTCTTACTGTCTCACTTAGAAATTACCAGAAAAAAATCAATCAATCAATCTATCTATCTATCTAACTATCAAAAGTGTCTCAGCCTACTCCATGACTACTTAGGTCCAAACCCTAAGAGACTATGGCTAATCAATCAATCAATCTAACTATCTAACTATCTACTATGGCACGTTATGGCTGATGTACAGGCCCCTCTACCTTCCATCAATACTCTAGTTGTTACCTGGGTATATCCATCAATACTCTAGTTGTTACCTGGGTATATCCATTAATACTCTAGTTGTTACCTGGGCATATCCATCAATACTCTAGTTGTAACCTGGGTATATCCATCAATACTCTAGTTGTTACCTGGGTATATCCATCAATACTCTAGTTGTAACCTGGGTATATCCATCAATACTCTAGTTGTTACCTGGGTATATCCATCAATACTCTAGTTGTTACCTGGGTATATCCATCAATACTCTAGTTGTTACCTGGGTATATCCATCAATACTCTAGTTGTTACCTGGGTATATCCATCAATACTCTAGTTGTTACCTGGGTATATCCATCAATACTCTAGATGTTAACTGGGCATATCCATCAATACTCTAGTTGTTACCTGGGTATATCCATCAATACTCTAGTTGTTACCTGGGTATATCCATCAATACTCTAGATGTTAACTGGGCA
Source organism: Acartia tonsa (assembly GCF_053477335.1). NCBI lineage: Eukaryota > Metazoa > Arthropoda > Copepoda > Calanoida > Acartiidae > Acartia > Acartia tonsa. The sequence continues at coordinate 17,509,445 of NC_137274.1, forward strand.
TATCCATCAATACTCTAGTTGTTACCTGGGTATATCCATCAATACTCTAGTTGTTACCTGGGTATATCCATCAATACTCTAGTTGTTACCTGGGTATATCCATCAATACTCTAGTTGTTACCTGGGTATATCCATTAATACTCTAGTTGTTACCTGGGCATATCCATACCTGGGTATATCCATCAATACTATAGTTGTAACCTGGGTATTTCAATACTATCTGTTACCTGGGTATTAAATACTGTATTTGTTACCTGGGTAATGGGAAAAATCAATCAATTAAATATTTAAGTATTAGGCTTTATGTAAATTGAAGGATTGGACTTTAGAAATTACAAAAAAATCAATCAATCAATTTTTAAGGATTAGGCTCTATGTCAATTGAAGGATTGGACTTTAGAAATTACAAAAAAAATCAATCAATAAATTTTAAGGATTGGGCTTTATGTCAATTAAAGGATTGGACTTTAGAAATTACAAAAAAATCAATCAATCAATATTAAGATTGGGCTTTACGTCAATTGAAGGATTGGACTTTAAAAATTACAAAAAAAATAAATAAATCAATCAATTTTAAGGATTGAGCTGTGTGTCATTTGAAGGATTGGACTGTATTTAATTAAATACTGTATTTGTTACCTGGGTAATGGGAAAAATAAATCAATTTTTAAATATTAGGCTTTATGCCAATTGAAGGATTGGACTTTAGAAATTTTAAAAAATCAATCAATCATTTTCTAAGGATTACAAGAAAAAAATTAATGTTTAAGGATTGGACCTAGATATTAAAAGAAAAAAATCAATAAATTTTAAGGATTGGGCTTAGAGATTACAAAAAAAGAATCAATGTTTGAGGATTGGGCTTAGAAATTACAAGAAAAAAATCAATCAATAAATTTTTAGGGATTGGGCTTAGGAAATGCAAGAAAAAACAGTCATCAATTTTTAAGGATTGGGCTTAGAAATTAATGAAAAATTAATCTATTAATCTATTTTAAGGATTGGGCTTTATGTCAATTGAAGGATTGGACTTTAGAAATTACAAAAAATCAATCAATCAATTTTAAGGATTCAGCTGTATGTCAATTGAAGGATTGGATTACAAAAAAAAAACAATCAATAGATTTTAAGGATTAGGCTTTATGTCAATTGAAGGATTGGACTTTATAAATTACAAAAAAATCAATCAATTTTAAGGATTGGGCTTTATGTCAATTGAAGGATTGGACTTTAAAAATTACAAAAAATCAATCAATCAATCAATTTTTAAGGAAATTGTAAGAAAAAAACATGCAATCAATCTGTTTTTAAGGATTGGGCTGAGAAATTACAAGAAAAACATAGTTAATCAACTAATTTTTAAGGATTGGGCTTAGAAAATAACAAGAAAAATTAATCTATCAATCAATTTTTAAGGATTAGGCTTAAAAATTATGAGAAAAAAAACAATCAATCAATCAGTTTTCTAAGTAATGGGCTCTAATATTACAAGAAAGAAACAATCAATCAATCAATTTTTAAGGATTGGGCTTAGAAATTACAAGAAAAAATAATCAATCAATTTTTAAGGATTGGACTCTGCCAATTTAAGGATAAGGCTATAGAAATTACAATATAAATCAATCAACCAATCAAAAACGGATTTGCCGCCAATTTAGACTTAATTGGGAGGAGTGAGGGGGGGGGGGCGGGCTAAAGCTATGTTAGGGTGCCGCCAAATACCGGATTTGCCGCTAATTTAGACATGGAAATATATTCAACCAAACATGTCACATGACTGCACATAAAGTGTTACATATATGTTATTTTGAAATATAATATCCAACAATTATTTTTAAACTATAATTTATTGCTATGAAAATAAAAAAAATGCACAGTAAAATTTATCTAGATGAAGGCCTAGAAGAGAATAATGAATGATATATATATTAAATATATAGAAAACTAACTATTTTACAAGAATAGATCATTATTGTATCAAAATATGGTGATTTTGATTATTTAGCTTCATTTTTACAAATTTTCTACTTTTTAAGGAATTAAAAGGGTCATTTTTTTTTTGCATAATTCCATAAATTTTAGTGTTGGGTTGTAGTCAAATACTCTTTTTAGGTCAAAGTGTTTTTAATTATAACCAAATTTATATAAATATGTAATGATCCATAATTAACAACAGTTTGACTTAACAAGAGCATTTGACTACAAACCAACACCCAACTTTACATGAATACACGAAAAAAATGACCCTCTTTTATATATGAAGGCACTTTGGAAGTCTGTACTGTATAATAATCAACAATTTTCATTTTAACACAGGGGGGGGGGGGGATGTTAGATAGTTCTCGTAACATAAAGAGCTGTAAAAAGTTTTTAGTGCACAACATTCTATATTGCAACAAAAATGTCATGTTAGCAATTCTAAAATTTAGCATAAATTATGCAAATTTTCAAACATTATGCTAAATAATTTGAATTACAATGTTTTAGAGAAATAAAAGCTAAAAAACATAAATATTTGATCAAACCAATGGAATGTTTATTGCTCTGATATTACAATAATCTATCCAAACCCCTCCCCCCCCCCCCATCTTTTTACATTTTTCAAAACATAATTTTGTATTTTTTTGGTTAATAAAAGCTCAGCATTGAAAAAAAAGAAGAAATATTACATCAAACATAAACAGACAACCTTTTATAAAAATTGAATTAAAGAATGGATTGGATAGGTATGTGTTGTTTTCCTTGTAAAGGATTAACATCCCACACACCCATCCCTCCCTATTTCTATTATATTGACGTATAGTAATAGCAAGAACAAACAGCTAAATATTCTCATAAAGTGTATTAATTCAATACAAGGTTAACATATAATAATAACATTAATATTAAGACAACTATTCACTTTATGTTCGTATCCTGTTGCAGAGCAATGACTTGCTCCGAAACCGTGGATACCAGAACTAAAAGCTAAACTATAAAATACATGTATTGCTCTTAAACTCAGGAAGAAAGGGACTATACATCACATTTCTCCCTGGCTTAAACATGAACCTCGGGTTCAACTGTAATATTTCAGATTAAATATAACAATAGATTTTTACATGTTAATCATCATAGATATTATAAGTAGCGTTGAACGCTTATAAAATAGATAATAGTGGATCTGGTATGACACCTGTCATATTTTTTATATATATTTTTTTTTATTTTTAGTCCAGATCTTTAAACATTTGTTTTCATTTATTTTGGTTCCTTAGAACTCTTTTGTGTTTTTTTTTATATTTTCCTTTATGTGTTTTTTTTTCTTTTTTTTTTTTAATATTTTTTTTAAGAAAAAAACATTGATTAACATATAATCATTTAAGAATGCATTGATTTACCTAATGCATTAATTACATAGTTATCATAAATACATGATATAAAAATAACATTGGTTAACATATAACCATCAGATTTAAGCATGATATTATAGAGCATTAATATAGAACAAATATTAAAAACATAAAATAAAATAAAATATGAATTAATACACATAACTATAATTGTTACTTTCTTTTCCCAGATGTTCTCTTCTTGCCAGGTTCTTCAATATCCATGGGCATAATAGCTTCCTCATCATTCACTCCAAGTTTTGCGGTCTCATCACACAAGCCGTCTTGAGACATCCTTGCCTCAGTATCACCAAGCATATGAAGACATCTCTCAAATCCGCTATTAACCGCAACCGAAATCGAGGTTGCAACGTTATCAACCTCCTCCTGATTATCCAAAATCTTTTGATGCTTACGACTAACCTCTTCTCCAAATTTATCAAGCATCATCAATATTCCAGGCGTGTGTTCCAACCTCATTTCCTCCCTCACTTGTTCATCAACACGCCATTGCTGATTCGACAATTCAAGGTCCAGACAAACAGGAATGTTCGGATTTAAGGGCTGATCCATCTGAACACAAACAGGATCCCCAAACCGAGTAACCAATTTGAAATCACCCTCGAACCACTCATTTACTTTGTGTTCAGGATTAAACTTCCACTCAATATTGGTTGTCAACAAATTTGTATAAACATTTCCATCCAACTCCAATTTGATTTCCTTCACTACATTCTCTAAAGTAGTATTTGGATCACATAACAATATCTGCTTGGCTAGAGTCGGACGAAGACGCTTGCAGCGCATCTGCATTTGCCAGGTCAAAATTCTTGCGTCTACTTTTTCATTCATCAGACTACCTGCATATGTGGCACTCACCAGGTTATCAATTATGTCTCTTTGACCATCCAATCTAACATAACGTATCTCAGCAGGCATCTCTCCACTGGTGATTAGACTCACCGAATTCACGTTTATAATACGTGGAATGTAGACTGATAAGTTCATGTATTCATTCACCTGAATGGAGTCAATAAACACTTTAGCACTCAAATCCTGTTCAGACTTTCCATCAAGCCAATCTTTCTGTAACTCTAACAGGGTTGTGGATGGCATTTGCTTCAGAATAAAGCTTACTTTATTCACGACATCTTTCCAATGTGCCAGGAGCCGGACAGCTGACACAACCTGCGTCTTCAACCTCGGGTCAACGCTATTACCCACCACCGTCCTTAACACCGTCTGAAGACTCATTTTACCATCTGCAGGTATGACGTCAATCTTTGCAAGTTGAGACCAATCCTCAAGTTCCCCCATATGTTTGATTATGGGTAACAATTCGCCCAACGTTTGACAGCTTTTTCTCTCATCTCCATCCAGGTATTCAATCTTAGCAAGCAATACCAAACTTGGTAAATTTTCGCAAACAAGCTTAGAGAGAAATATGGTCGCACTCAACTTATTCAGACTAGTTGTCTCGTTCCATGCCAACTTCTTATTGATAGCTTTAGAATGCTCACCAGCCGCCATCAGGTTGAGGTATCTTGAGTTCTGGCTGGTAAAGACAGGAATCCTGTCCACAGGCCAGTCTATGGAGTGGATACATCTTCCCATCTCCAACTGCACTGATAACATGTTTATCAAATTCAACTTAAACCTTGGTTCATTATCAATAAGACGAGCTAAATCTGCCAGTGGCATGTCTTCACTGCTCAAAAATATGTTCCTTGTCGCCCTGCCCACACTCAACGTGGGCAGCTCAACGCGCGACATTACCAACACCAGCCGGGATGCAGAGTTGCTGATCAATGCAGATACTGGTAGACCAGGTTTGACTTGATTTCCTTCATTGGCAGATTGTTTGTGGCGACCATCTTCTTCATTACTCAATAACTTTTGATTCATCGTTGCCGCCGTAACCAAACTGCAAAAATACAATATAATTAAATTTCAGCATAAAAAATTTAAGATCTAGCATTAAATTCTTCCTCAGTAAATCTTTTTTTATGACACCATGAACAACAACAATACAACAATACCAACATAGGAATTATACCTAACAACAACATTAACACAATCAAAACAAACTTGGCAAACAATGGTAATATATCTTTGAACAAATGTTCTAGACCAAACCAAGGACCTGTAACCTGTTCGAAAAATGACAACTTATGATCAACAAAATCCAATTTAGAAGCTTGTCCATTAAAATCCTCAAAATCCTCTAATCCCTGATATTTAATAGTCTTATTAAAATCAGCAATAAACACCTTTTCATCGTTCAGAAAAATCTTTTGTCCCACGTGTTCTGATTTTTCATTGGCAATATGCAGAAGTTCGAGTCCCTGCCCCTGATTCCCAAGGAACAAATTAGCTGTCAACTTCAAAAATACCGGACTTTGCGAACAATTCAACAATTTTATATCCTCTACTGCTACAATCATTCTACTATATTCTTGTATTCCAACTGTTTCACCTTTATAATCTACCATTAAGTGTCCTACTGCACATCCATAATCCACACCTAACTTTACTGGAATTTCAACCGCTGTACACTTTTCATACTTAGCAATTTCTCCTAGGTATATAATTCTGAACCCATGATGCATCTGTACATTTGACCTAACTTCTGTTTGAGCACATCTAGAAATACTAAAAAGTTCCATCATCCTCTCGTTTCTTTCTCTACTAGCCAAAAACATAGCATTCAAATCAAATCTAGCTTCCTGTTTTAACAAATCCCCAAAATAACTTCTAACAGCCGCCTTCGGTTCCTCCAAAAACTTGATACCCTCTAATTCTGTTACAAAAATGTTGAAATCCAGATGCTGCAAAGTAAGTTTCTCTGTTCCCATAATTTTAACTAAAATATTTCTTTCCAAGTTGGAAACAAAAAGTTGTTCATTCCAAGTAGTTAGATTGAATGTATCCTGAAAAACTACCTTAAAATTACTGGCCGGTTTTCGTACTACATACGGAAAATATGGAGAAGTTGATGTTGCCCACAAATGATTATCTTCAAAATTCGCCACAATCGTCTTTTTATCATAATCCATAACAACATTTCCCTTGATCAAAACGGGTGTATTTTTTATTAATATATGCAAAGTCCCAACAGCAAAACCTAAATTGTACCACATATTGTGCGCGTATATTCCCAATGTCTTGCATTGAATATTTTCACCCCCAACATCCCAGAAAGGTGACAATGTTCCATTAACTGTAAAACTGTGAACAGTTGGCAAATCTATATTTACTTTAAAACTAATTCCATCATGCTGATACTTGCCAGAATGAAAAACCCTCCTACATTCTTCCATACTCAACTCTACCTGTTTTTCATGTGGCACGTCTAATACGTGCACATGACTCGCGGTACCGCAAAACCAGCGCTCCAATTTTAGTCTAACCTCACAACTAATGGCTTCTGACAATATAAAATCGGTTTCTGCTAACCCCAACAATTCCACAGATCTGACCGGTTCCATCCTATCATGCAAACAGGCAGCTGATCTAAGTTCAACATTACTTATTTGAGAACAATCATAAGCTGCTAACCGTGGATCCTGTGACGTATACATACCACCAACAACAATCAAACAATAAAACTGCATCACAACAACAAATAGCAAAATATCCAAGTACCTGACTCCTCTTTCATCCTTGGATTTCTTCACAGGTACTGGTCCAGCTCGTCCACTCTTTGAACTACAAGTGTCCGGTGACCTCTTGCGCATACCACGATCTCCACGATCTCCACGATCTCCACGATCTCCACGATGTCTATCACCACCGCCGCTTCCTCTCTTGTCATCACGCTCTCTACGGTTCTCGTGGTAATCTCTTCTCCTGCAAATATTATACAAATTATTACAAATATTATTTTTTAATCAATTTTGCTAGGTTCCTATTTTTTAATCAATTTTGCTAGGTTCCTAGTTACTACATCGGCTACTGAATAACGTTCTAATCTGTCCTTTTCTCTGTTTTGTCTATCCTCTTCTAATTTTTGTAATTGCATTTCATTTGTAGAACCTTTAGGACGACCCTTAACAGGAATAGTCTCAGACATTTTTTGCAATTTTGCATTATCTAACGATCTATCTAATTCATCCTCCTCAACATCTCTACCTCGTTTAACACTTCCCCTTCGTTGTTCCAAGTCTACAATTTTACTTTGCAATTTTGGAAAAGTGTCCTCTAAAATACTCATCCGAGACTCTAACTCTCTAGCAGATTCCATGTTAACATCCTCTACACCCAAACTGTTATCTACTAAGCTATTATCAGAGGCATAATCCCCATGAAAAACACTATCCTTACTAATAGTAGAATATGTAGAATCTAACTTAGTTTTGTCAGTCATATCATTTGAATCTACACTATCAGAAATATGTGTACTTTCCAAAGTGTCACTAAGATCCTCAACTAAACCATCTAAATTTTCATTATTCTGAGATACATTCTGAGATACATTTGACCTTTGCTGTGACAACCCAACACCCAAAAAAGATTTCTCCAAGAATTCTGGTGTTACCTGTCCATCCTTCCGCCTTCTAACCACCTCTGGACTAGCGCCACAACTATTCTCCTCTTCAGAAACGCCTGAACAAGTTAAATTTCTCAAAGTATTGGGAAAGTCATAGTTTACTTTCAAGGTATTATCCACAGAGAAACATTCATCTGTAATCACTAAGTCAATCTTTTCATCTGGAGTCAAGTCTAAAGTACTCTCAATAACATATATTTTATCTCTTGGTACAATTCTCACCCCTTTATCTTTCAATCTACACTTTTCAAGGGGCTGAACCTCGAATAAACTATCAGAAATTGCTTTTGTCACTAAACACGGACCCACCCATAACGAGCAGAGTTTACGAGCTACACCAATCGTTGTGACGTCATAAAAAATGTAACAATAGGAATTTATAGCTACCGGCCTACCTATCCTTTCTGTATTTTCTACCTGCAAATACTTCTCAGTTCTTTCTTGTCCAGTCCTCCAATTCTTGTCAAGGCACTCCAATAACTCTGAAAAATTCATATGTTTAATTTTCGAGCGTGTTAACGGGTCAAACGAGTCAAGTGGAAGCTTAGGGTTTCTTAGGAACATCTTAAAATATGGGGAACATCCTAACCTCCGATTGAAAGAAGTGTTCATACAAAATTGTGTAGCTTTAAGTTTATAAGCCCAATCTCCATCTTGGAAACGTAAATCAGTCTTAAGAAACGAATACACCGATTGGTTGTATCTTTCACTGTAATTCGAATTTGCTGATCTTGGAGGGATAAAAATTTGTTCAATTCCCAACCTTAAACAAACTTCCTTAAAAACTTTTGATTTGAAGCTTTGTGCATTGTCAGTCCTAATTCGCTCGCAGAGTCCCCAAACAGAAAATAAATTAAATTTCAGACATTCAATAATTGTTTCAGCTTTAACATCCTCAATAGCAAACAACCACACATATCTAGTACAACTGTCAACTACTATTAAAATGTGCTTACAAATGACTCCATTATATTCACACTCATTCAAAGGACCTAAAGCGTCTATGGCCAACTCTGCCATAGCTTCCCCAGCCAAAGGAGAAAATTCTATATTATGATTATGTTTAGGTTTTTTACGTCTATTCAAACAAATGACACAATTTGCAACTGCCGCCGCTACATATTTAGATACATAGGGAAAAATGAAGTGACGATTAATCCTGCTCAAAGTTTCCAAATAACCCCTATGCCCCGCTGTAACATCTGCATGAGCTAACAAAAAAACTTTATTGTACATTCCAATAGGTACCACTACCCGTTCAATAAATTGAAATTCTTTCTGAAGCCGCATAGGTGAAGTCAGGATAATTAAACCATCCTTATAACTCAGATGTTCAAAAAATCTTAATATTTGTTTACCACGATAAGGCATTTGAGACAATTCTCTGGACGTAGGTTTGACATTATTTACAATAAATTTCCTCACCTCAACTAAAACAGGATCCTTCTCCAGGCTACGACTAAATTCTCTCGCCTTCAATCTGGATGATATTTGACTGGCCGTCTCTGCTCCAATTCCTGCAATAAGACATAATTTAGGATCTTCCAATTGATATACAGTATCCAATATTAACTCTCCTTGTTCGTCAGTCGATAATTTAGATATCCTATCTTTACTATCCTTTAATGCAGTACGTGACAATATATCAACATTAGTATGCATCTTGCCCTGCCTATGTACAACCTCATAACTGAAGGTGGATAAAAAATTTATCCACCTTATGGTGAGACCAACAAAATAACCGTTCTGCCTCCAAGTAGATAGATGTTTCAGTGCAGCTGAATCAGTTCTCACGATAAACTTCTTGTGTCTCAAATAACATTCAAATCTTTCAACAGCATTTACTAATGCACATAATTCTCCTTTATGTGCTGCATAATTGGCTTCATGAGTTGAACAAACACGCGACCAACACGATATCATCTTTTCTTGTCCATTCTGTTTTTGACTTAACACCGCTGACATAGCTGTAGATGACCAATCTGTATCCAACACAAATGGTTCAGCCTCCATTCTCCAATCCGGAAATGATTTACTTATTTCTTCACAGAACAATTCTCTAGTCTTTGTAAAAGCTTCCATACTTTTTTCATCCCATTCTATTTTACTACTGTTTCTAAATTTGTTCAATGGTGCTGTAATATCAGAAAAATTCTTGAAATATGAACCATAATAATTTATGAAACCAGCAAATCTTTGAATATCTTTACCTGTTTCAGGTACTGGCCAATTCTTAATCTTTTCAATATATGCTTGGTCCATAAATATGCCTTCTTTATTTATAATATGACCCAGAAATTTCACTTCCTCTGCAAACAATGTACATTTTCCAAGATTAATCTTGAGGCCTGCTTCACAGAATGTTCGTAGTAGAATATTCAAATGTTCCAGATGTTCCTCCACAGTCATACTATATACAAGAACATCATCCAGGTAAACTAGGCAAAATGCCCTCAATTCGGGACTCAAATCCATTACTCTATCCATCAACTTTACAAATGCACTTGGAGCATTGGTCAATCCAAACGGAAGCCTCTTGAAGCAATATTGCCGTCCATTAGAACAAAATGCTGTATATTTCCTGACAGATTCCTTCAAATGCATTGAATTATATGCTGAAGTTAGGTCAATAGACGTAAAAATCTTCTTTCCTCCAAGTTTGTCAAACAGCTCGCCAATGTTAGGCAAAGGGTAACAGATCTTCTCAGTTATCTCATTTAATGAGCGGTAGTCCAGGACAAAACGGACTTTCACCTCGTTAGTATTTCCAACTTTCTTCTTAACAGCAAAAATTCCAGAATTAAACGGTGAATTACATTCTTCTATCACATCCGTTTCTAACCATAAATCAATTTGTTCTTTTAGTTTTTCTGCATGATGAGGATTGAGTCTAATCATCCTATTCTTGAAAGGTTGAGCTCCAGGAATCAACTGAATATCATACTCCTCCAAAGTACAAGATCCAATATCTGTAGGATCAATCGATAATGCCTTGAAATTCTTTAAGAACAACCCAACTATCCTTCCTTTCAAAGAAACATTATCCTTTAAAAACGGAACTTTATCCAACTTCAATTTATCTTTAATAAAACGAATCTTCTTTAATGTTGTTGACACATCTTCTTTAACCCTGTTCTCTTGCAGCATTGCTATCTTCTCCGCCACAAACAAATTTCCAACCAAAGTACCAGCAGGAACAGATTTCTTAACAGCTTCAAAATTCGTGATTTTAGTCATAATTTTACCGTTCTTTCCCACCTCAGTAATTCCTTCGTTTATCAACAAGTTATTCCGGCTACAGTAACCTTGTCTTGGAGCTATATAACATAACTGTCCTTCAGGCATATTTCCTTTAGTTGAAACTTCTACCACCACTGTACTCAATGCAGGAATTTCTATTCGATTTTTCAACGAACAAATCCATTTTTGGTCTTGTAACTCAGCTACATTAATCTCAGGTTTCGTAGTTCTTGCTTTCTCCATCTTCTCCAAAATTGTATGAACCAAATTCCTCACTACAATTTTCCGTTTAGCTACTAACTTCACACTGATTCCATGCATCTCAATCCTGTTGCCGTCTTTGGCAAATATCGTCTTCACGTTATTTTTATTCAACCAATAACTGCCTAGATTCATAGGTACAGTCATGCCAGAGATAACAAAACAATCTTCTTGAAAACTGTGACCTCCAATCTGAAATTCAACATTCCGAGCAACACCATCAATCTTGATGTTGGAACCCTGCACGCCTGTGGCCTTCGAATCCGTTTCTTCAATCACACAATCAAGCTTTCTAGCCAACACTTGAGATATCAGGCAGCCTCTTGCATTGCCGCTATCAATTAACGTCAGGATTTCCATACCACCGATCTTTGTTGGAACATAAACTTCAGCCGCTCCAGCCGCCATCTCAGAATCTTCATGAAACTTAGAAAACAGCTATCTAACTCACACCAACAGTTATGAGGTTGTAACTATCCAATGGTCTATCAAATAACTATCTATCTGTCCACAACATAAAAAAAACTGAATAAAACAATTCACTCACCTACAATATTTCATTCACCAACAGAAATGTCCAAAAATATCTCCTAATCCACAGTCAACAACATAAATTCTCTGGCCAACAGAAACTCAACAAACTGTTAATCCACTTCTCTCCGACCAATCTAAAATATCACAAAATTTTAGATGCCAATTGATGGAAAATCACTGTACATAAGAATTATTATTGATCGACCAATCTAAAATATTACAAAATTTTAGATGCCAATTGATGAAAAATCACTATACATAAGAATTAATATCGATATTAATATATATAACAAATTTACAAGATTGTTTTTCGAACAGCAATATATATAATGGTAATCAAGTGGTAACAATCATGAAATCATAACAACTCACCATCAAATAAATAATGATGTCAGTATCTCCCAACCACCAAAAAACACTCTTCTCAGCCAATCTAAAATAAATACAATGATTTTAGATGCCATAAATAAATGTTTCACTGGACCAATAACTTGTAACACAATAAAAGAAGTTGTATTAAGAAATATGACATGATCAAACATTATCAATCACCAAACAGATTAATATTTCCAAATACCGTAAGTTCAATTTTTTAAAATTCAATAAAATATTACCTAACAAAACTATTATTGTCAGATTAAACTGAGATGTATAAAAGGTTTAAAAGTCGAAATTCAACTAACTATATATTTCAATACCTGAGAGCACTTTCTTGCGCAGCTTTGCTTCTCTGCGCAGCCCAACTTTCTGCGCATGGCGCGCTCCACGCCCGATAATCATTTCAGCTACCTCTATACACCGCCCCATATTGCGCATACCAGCTCTGAGAGACAGTGCAAATTTCCTTGCAAATATGGTCACTCCCCCTCTCTCCCAAACAAAAGAGACAGCTCCCCCATATCTGCGCATACCAACTCTGAGAGGTAGTGCAATATTCGTTGCAAATATGTTCACTCCCCCTTTCTCTCCCAACAAAAGAGACAGCTCCACCATATTTGTGCATTCCAGCTCCGAGAGACAGCCCCTCCCTTCCTTCATAGAAAGAGACTTCTCCACGATTATATCTAATGCATTATAACAATTTTGCTTCATGAAATTCTAAACTTCATTAAAAATTTTGCTGAATCAACATCACTAAATCGCAATATAATTGTTTTAAAATCGAATACTTTAAATCACAATAACTGACTCATCTTTAAAAACAATTTTCCACATTTCATCAAAATTTAATACTTTTCAAATATCTAATTTCATATTTTTATCAAATTTAATTCAATTTAAAATTCAATTTAATATTTTTCAATAGCAATTTTACAAAATTGTATTCCTAATTCGTTTTTCATTTTCACTTTTTTATTATTCTTATCTCTGTTAGACTTCACAACAGTCTGAAACAAAAATAAATTTTCTTATTTTCAACAAAACATATCAAAACTAAATTAATTATTTTGATTTCCATCATAACATAATCTCATAATTTCATATAGGCTTATAAACAATATGTTATTTTTTCATAATTCAAAATAAACCATCAAAATAAATTATCACAAAATTAGAGTTGCGTCGTTCACTTTTTATCATTAATTTTGTTTTGTTGTTGTTTATTTACAATGCGCATAAATCAAAACAATGCCGCGTAACAATTAGAAAATGGAATAAGGTTTTATGATTATAATAATTCAAAACATTAAAACCATAAAATGTCATCTATTATAGCATTATTCCATGCCTCGACTTCCGCTACAAGATCGTCTTCATAATCGCTTGCCCCTAAACCATCGACATGTGCCACTTCCTTCGTGTCTTCCCCTTCTTTCACCTCTCCTTCAATTTCACCAACCAATTTCTTTTTATCCATACTATTTTCATTCTTTTTAAAACTCTTTTGCCCCGTCTTATAAGGAACAAAAGGCTTGTTTCCCCACCGCAAAAAGTATTTTCCTTTAGGATTAGGCAACTTTTTATCTCTAATATCAAAACAATCCCTCATCATGTGACCCTTTTTGTTGCAATAATAACAAATAAATCCACCTTGAATTGCGCCAATTAAAGGAATAAGTTCAGCTGGTCCACCAAATTCATCGGCCAAATCAATTTCACATTGATTTATTTCAAATGACAAATTATCTTCATCACTAACCTGATCAATAGTTACAGGATTTGACTTAGAACCAACGCCACCAACCATCGTCTTAGCCAAAGCCATCTGGTTTGTTGTACATCCTCTAGCCATTGACCCTGAAATTTGATTAAATTGTAGCCCTTTAACAATCAATTGTGCTTTAACTATTAACTCTGTCCGAAACTTCGTTATCATTCGCACTTGTCCGTCACGTTCCAAATCCAATGCAAATTGACGCATCTGATTAGCCAAAAGTGGAGATAAAACCACATTACACACTTGAGAATAGAAATCCATAAACATATCATCTGTTGGTTTTGGATACGCACGTTTCCAGAAGGATAGTATCTTATCAAAAAATGCATCAATCTTATCATTCTCATGTTGCTTAACACTCAAATACGCATCTTTACACACATTTTTCATATCGGGTGGTAAAAATGTCTCCCGCATCTTACACAAATACCCCTTTAATGTTAATTGTCTATTCTCCATATCAGCAGGTTTTAGTGTATAACCACAAGCGGTCCTTACACCCACACATTTATCAAACAAAATTTCCTTACAAACTTGATGATTAGTCATATGATAACGTCTAGTAGTCATCCAAAATCTCTCCAAATAATCGTCAAAGAAAATCACATCATCGTCAACTGCAAATTCAGGCGCATTTTTTCTGAACTGATCATCAAGTTTAGCACACGTTTCATTGTACCTATGCACATTCTCCTCCCCCTGCGAAACATACAGAGATCTATCTGGTACATAAACAAGAGATTTACACCAACTAACCTGCGAATCACTCAGTCCGGCCTCAAAAAAATTGAGCGTATTAAAATCCTCCGCATCAACCTCAGAAAGAGCTGGCCACCACATGAGAACCCCATTATAGATATTATCCACAGCATCAACTCTAGACAATTCCCAAAGTTTTATGATCTTATCTTCATTTCCCTGCATACCACCAAAAATAGGCCGAGAACCACCAGCAAACAACTTAGGCTTCTCTTCTGATCCTCCAAATCCTCCAGATCCACCAGCCGTCCTCTGCCACGGCATAGAGTTATTTAAACCATTCTGCTGGTTATTCGACCCATTCTGCTGGGTATACTGCTGATTATTCGACCCAATCTGCTGGGTATTCGAACCATTCTGCTGGTCATTCAAACTATTCTGCTGGGCAATCTTTTCAAGAATACGCTGCTGACCAGTCATAAACTCATTCACAACGGTCACATTCTCAGTCTTGATATCATTATCAACACTAGGCTCCACCACCTTATTAAGACGATCTTCCAAATCGTCCATCCGAGTAGCCAGTCCAGTAACCGCAGCAACATTAGTATCAACATTATCCGTCAACTCTTGAATTTTCGTCTCTAGCGGCGCTATACGCCCACCTAGCTCCGCCGCCACCTTATCAATACGTCCACCCAGCTCTGTCGTCACATTATCAATTCTAGTCCCAAGAGCATGGATCTCATTAATCAAATGCAAATCCTTCTCTTCCTGAGACAACTTCCTCCACTCTTCAATGGACAATCCCATCGTTCCAACACAAAAAATACCTGAACAAACTAAAAAGAAAAGAAATAATACAATTAAAAGAAAATCTGAGCTATAGATTCGTACTACACTACTGCGCCAAAATGACGTATAGTAATAGCAAGAACAAACAGCTAAATATTCTCATAAAGTGTATTAATTCAATACAAGGTTAACATATAATAATAACATTAATATTAAGACAACTATTCACTTTATGTTCGTATCCTGTTGCAGAGCAATGACTTGCTCCGAAACCGTGGATACCAGAACTAAAAGCTAAACTATAAAATACATGTATTGCTCTTAAACTCAGGAAGAAAGGGACTATACATCACAATATCATCATCCAGGGATCTCAAGGGATAAGACAATGGACGTTAAACCATTCCCCAATGATGATAAAGAAAATTATAACTTTTGTAGATTCTGTTTGAAAAGTTTGGACACTATTGGTTCGGAACCAACCAATGCATATTCAAAGCTTTAAAGCTGTAAGAATTAAAATAACTTTGGGTACCAGCATAGTTTACAGTCCAATGTCCTCTCCCTCCCCCTGGCTATATCAGAATATATATATAACTACTGTATTAGACATAGACTTTCGAGATCTTTAACAAGAACAAAACTAATTTAAGCAAAGGAGAGTATAAAAGTATAAAATAATATTTACAAATGTGTATAATAATAATAATATAATATGGTACATAATCATAGGATCTGATACAGAGCTCTGTACCAGATATGCATGGATGGAATAAGGTTTCTTAATTATCACTAATTATCTCTTGTGTGTGTGTGTGTATGTTATTATGTCCTTATGGCAGATATATATATATATACATACAGAGAATATAACTAGAAGTGTGGTGGTGGTGGTAGGACTAAATATTACTCAACACCAAGATTCAGATCCTGGCTGTTGTTGTTGTTGTTGTACTACATGATCATGATAGTCATGATAGCCCAGATTATTCTCTCCTGTCTCAGAACTACTGCTATCTGTCTCTGTCTCACGTCCATACATGTCTGCCAGCTTCTTGAAGCGTGGCCCAAAATTGTGCAGGTATTCAAACTCCAGATCCTGATCAGCCTCGCTGCCAGAGTTGAGGCTGGATAAGCTGGAGCCAGTGCCAGAGTTGCCATCACCTTCATAAGCATAATGCCGGAGATCATCATAGGGCGTGGCTTCTGGATCCTGGTCAACTTTGTCCTTAGTCTCATCCAGAAAGTGGCCGACTCCAGGTAACTCCTGCTGCTGCTGCTGTTGTTTGTCCACTGCTGGTGGCAGGTATTGTCCATTCAATGTCATATGGCCATATCCATTCTCCTGTACTTGTGTTGTACCACTGCGCAGACGCAGGACTGACAGATCATAGCCAGTACCATCTCCCTCACCTCCTCCCTCGTCATCATAGTTGATAATATTCTCTCTGATGTCGCAGTCAATGTCCTTGTCGCTGTAGGGCACCCTCCTCCTCCTGTACACTGTGAGCACACACATGGCCGTCAGAATGATGGCCAATATCGCCAGGATTATCAGCAGAAAGTTGAGGTTCATGCCAGTGGCCTCCACGGCCAATACATACTCCATGGAGCAGCCATCCTAAAGTAAATATTTAGGATAAATGGATAATAATTATGGTAGGGTATATAGGACATTAACAAGATTAGTTTTCATAAAAACTGATGCCATTTAACTCCCAAGGACATCCATAGAAACCCCATACAATGTCAATCGACGAAAATTGGCCAAGTTAAGTGAAACTTTTTAGAGACCACTGTTTTAGATGTCCCAAAAGTACCCTACAAATGACCAGAATGCATTGAAAAGTAAAATACATTTTCTTTTAAAAAAGTCATTTAGAAGTAATACACAGACAAACGTATTAGGTTTGCATTAAATGATAAGAAAGCATAGATAATTGTTGAAAAAGTAAAACTTTGTTCTTCTGCATTTTTTGTTTTGTTGACTGCATTGATAATGGTGTGTGGTACCTGGTACTGCTCGCCATCTGCTGGTGTACCCAGACTGATCCACAGCGGGCTGCCATCATTCTCTGACACCTGCAGGTCACGCAGACAACCAGCAAAACTGTCACCAGCTGGCAGTGTCTCCCTGGCAACCTTGAGCTCAGCTGCCAGGTCCCGCAGCCGGTCCTTGCCAAAGTAAAGTCCTCCAACCTGTAGTGGACCATTGGAATTCATGTACTGGGCTTTCCCACGTGGACAAGAGGCCTGCAAAACAAAATAAAGATATGTTTAGATTCCCATAACTATAGGGAATGTTGTACCATTTTAAAATAACAAAAATGTTCCAACAAAAAAGAAAAAATCTTCGAATTTTTATGAAATGGTTTACAAAAATAAAAACATCCAATAATGCTAATGCTAATCATTCTAGTGCTCCGTGTAAAAATGTTATTTATTCAATGCTGTGCTTCTCCAACTTATGGAAATAATTGTCCCTGTTAAAAATAAAGCTTTTCTACGTTGTGAGCCAGTCTGTTTTAGAATTGTCCTATGGATTTGAAACTTGTTGACTGCATATAGCATACCTGAAGCTGACAATCCTGGATACTTGGAAGACAGTCTCCATTATCCAGGATGAGATGGACAGTAGAATTACTCCAGGAGAACTCGACACTATGCTCAACACCATCAGAGACAATCTTAATATTCAGGATATTAATAGGTATATAGTTTATGTTAAGATATGCCCCTAGAGGCACTTGTTATTGTATTTGAGCGACTTTTCCTTTACAATGTACAGTTTCTCTTAGTAGGGTAGAAATACCTCCCCCCTCCAAAAAAATAGTTATAATTCTTCACTGGACCTATAGAAAGCTTCACTGCAAATGTTACCAAGATCCTTTGCTCCATACACATCAAAATAAAAAAATTCTGTTACCTTCTGTAAAATGCCAGTGCTAGTTTCTCTGCCATAGTTGAGATAATACTTGAGCTTGCCCTCGTGTATCTCCAGGGCCACAAAGTCAGTAACCCCCTGGACAACAGTGTTGGGGGAGGGGCCCTGGTACAACAACAGGCCCCGGGACTGCTTGGTAGTAAATCTCAGCCTTATTGTTGTGTTGCCACACGAGTTGATGCCCTGGTGTGTTGTCCATCCATATCTAATGCTTGCAGATCTTTTCTCACAGAAAGGTCCATACACTTGGGGCTGATCAATGGCACACTGACATTTGCCCGTGACTGTGCAGCTGCCCTCCAGGCACACCTGCTGCTGCTCCAGGCTGTAGGCTGACCGCCACAGGTTAGAACTGCTGCTGCTGTCCAGGTCGCATGACTGGCGGGGTGGGGCGGGGCAACCACAACGGGCCTCGGTCAAAGCTGTTACACCAACAAATGTTGTTCTAAAGCCAAGCAAATAAAGTTATTGATGCTAATACCATATATATTGGGATGTGTGATATGTAAAACAAAAACAATGAAAACAATTTTTCCTTGGCTACATACAGCTACACAGATATCCTGTTACTTTGAACTGAGTAAGAAATATACAAAAATAAACTTTATTTTCCTATTGGTCATGACTGCTGTGGGTTGATTCTCTATCTCCAGTTTGTTATAGCAAGCTCCATCACATTTAGCCTGACATCAGGGAATCATTCAAATAACTGCACATTAATCTATAATACAAAGTAGAACCACTTAACCGACTTTTACTCTTCAGGAAATATAGATACTAGTAGTGGTTTATTAAAAATTGAATAAAATTAAAGTTATTTGATGATTACTCCTGCCTTATCACTGAGAGATCTCTCAATAAGACACTCGTCAATATTGATCATGACAATATTGAAATCCATCTGTCTCTCCAGGTCTGTCTTCCTCCTGGCCACACTCAGTTCCATCCTTTCAGGGGCATAGTACGGAGATCCATGGGCTGAGAACCTTACATCTGTACCCTGCAACACAAACAAAATTTAATAAAAGTAAACCAAAGTTTAAGTTGGCCAACGAATAAGATAATGTGGTTAGATGTTACAAAAATATTAATTACAAAACATTTATCCCAAGCAATGCAACTATTTATAGCTGACTCATTATGCAAATGAAATGAAAAAATAACTACTATAATCTGAACATTTTCTAACCAAAAATATGCCCAGATGTTTTCCTATTGGCTGATTTAGAGAGCAAGTATCTAGAGATTATATCTATTGTCAGTAGAAAAATCACCTTTTTATCTGGCAGATCTGCGGGCAGCAGTGTGAACACATCCACCACAGATGCATTCAGATATCCACGCAGCAGCTTTGTCAGCTGCTGGCGGCCGTCAGCACTCAAGCTGCCGCCAGAGAGAAACTTTTCAGGTGGCACATCAATTCTAAATAGACAAGAAATTAAATAGGTAAGTTAGGTTAGGTAATATGGGTACTGGGTATCTTTTATAGAATAACATTAGCAGCCAAGAAAATCATATTTCACAGACAAAGAAAGTATATTATAGAGTAGCTTTGCTACTGAAAAGTGGAATAAAGTAATTATCTATATTGAAGTAATAGATATATAGAATACATGGGATAATGTGTCATAATATCCACATATTTTATATATCCATTGTTGTGGTGTGTATACCTAATGCTACCACTTTTCTTGACAGCCTCTGCAGAAATCTTTTTAACTGTGACAGTGACATTAGCAGGCACAGCTCGCTGTCCCCGGGACACATCATCCACCTCGAACTCCATGTGGTATGTCTGAATAGATTTAAATGTCAGGGATCATAAAGGGATAAGACAATGGATAATAAATCATACATAAAAGTAACAGGATCTGTGTCTGTCTGTCTTGAAGGATCTTGGGCAGGTTTACATATTTAGGGGGGAGGGCACCGCAATCATCCCTAGAAAAGAATAACTTTCCACCTCAATTTTAATTTTAGAAAGGATTTTTTTTGAAGCAGGAAAATAAAATCTTGTGCAGAATCTGTTTTTATTTTATCATATTTTATTTCTGTGTGTTTTAATCCAGGGATCTAAAGCGATAGGACAATTGCCATAAAATTGATGTACATCTACAATGATGATATTCAATATTACCCCTTGTGTAGATTAAAGTTAGTAGTGGAAACGTTCTGACACTCAACTCAATGAACCAACCAATGAGAATCC
The DNA here is from genome assembly GCF_053477335.1 of Acartia tonsa. Lineage (NCBI taxonomy): Eukaryota > Metazoa > Arthropoda > Copepoda > Calanoida > Acartiidae > Acartia > Acartia tonsa. Next base: position 17,530,205 of record NC_137274.1, read on the forward strand.
AATACCTAAAAGTTTTACCTTAATTTCTTCATCAAGTTTGATTCCCTCCTTCATGGAGATAATTCCAGTACTTGGATCCAGGGAAAAGTCCGGGTACCTGGAGGCATCCTGCCAATAATAATTATTATAGTATTATAGACACCTTTCTGCGGATAGTAAAGTGAAATAATGGCTCAGAACTGCTTCTAATCCAGTTCTCCTCAGAAATGGTGTTTTATTACCTATATAAAACAAGGATATCCATTAAGTAGGAAAGCACAAAAAATCGTGGATTTAAAATTTATTTGTTAAAATCAAGAATAGATTTATTGGAGAAAGTTGCTACAAAACCTTATTATATTTTGT